>NC_079978.1:9856800-10456800 GCF_029852145.1 Microplitis mediator | reverse complement strand
TGTTTTCAAGCTCCTTGAGCTCGAGAACAGCGGGAAGTTTTGGGGCTGGCCCGCAGGGCCAACCGACGCTCAGATTTTTTTATTTATATTATTTAATTAATAAATTTTTGATTTTATTTAACTAATTTATATTGTTTTTGAATTATTTATATTGTTTACTTATTTATGTCGTTCACTGTATTTATTTATCCTTAAAATTCCTTATATTGTTTTTTAAAATTATTTATTCACCTAAGTTTTATTATTATGAAATTGTTTATTATTTAAACATTTTGTTATTGAAATTATTGATTCGTTTCTTCAAATTTTTATGTGGTTTGTTCCTTTAAATGGAATACTAATATTTTTTTATTTAATTTCCGACAATTCATTATTTATTTTATTTAACTCGAGTTCTAATATTTTTCTAATATTAGTTTACTTCTTTATTCATTTCTTTTCTTTTTTTTTCTCAAGTATGAGTTTTTTTTTGCTATTATTTTTCGTCGTAATATTTTATTTTCAAACAATATTTAAAATTTATTAAATTCTATTCTTTAACTAAAAACTTTCACTTTTTTTATCTTATTTTAGTTTTAATTAGTCTAGGCATGGTAATGTACCTTTAAGTGGTTTTCAATACTAGAAAACACATTAAAAATACGTTACAATTGTACTGTTTATTTTTGGTCTTATTTTAGAGTGCAGTGGCGACAAAAAGTGCGTCACCTAATGAGGTTTTTTTTATTTTTATAGCTATTTATTTAGGCCCGTTTGATAACGGCTTGATAACGTGCCAGCTGCACTCTGACCTTGAAATAAATAAAAGTTTTATGAGAAACGACCAAGAGATAATAATTTCCATATTATACTCTTGAATGAAATATTTAAAAATAATAATTAAAAATTATATAATAAGAAAAATATTAAATGTCCGAACGGTCGGACATAACATTAGTTTTTACGTCTCCGAAAACTAATTTAATAGATCTCCGTGAAAAAGTCGAACTGAAAAATTGTAATATAAATACCGATTCTACATAAGTTGTGCATGAATTTGAGACCTTACATAAATAATCAAGTTACTTGGATAGTTTAAAAAAAGTTTCTTTAATATATGAGACCTACAAAACCAGTACTATCTGTAAATTTACTGGTTTGAAAAATTTGTCTACCGCCAGATTTTAGTAAGTCCGATGACATACAAATTCTGGGTTCGACTTTTTCACGTAGATCTATTAAATTAGTTTTTGAAGATGTAAAAACTAAATTTTTCCTCGATTTTATATTTTAAGAGGCTGTAGTTACTAAACTTTGAGAGTTACGACGGATCGTTTTATTAAAAAAATTGTAGGCCTCAAAATTTCCTAGAAAATTGTTGCTTAGTTTTTTTATCTATCATCAATAATTTGGGCGCTAGATGAGATTTAGTGTTATTTTTACGAAATTTAAATCTAAGAAGCGATTTGTGTAGAAATCTAATCGAGTTACGGACTCGACTTTAAAGACTTTTTTTGTAGCAAATTTAGTCCTCTACAAAAGCCCATATGTCAAAATGTGAAAAAAAATTTTAATACGGTGAGCGGAAGGAAAAAGTTATAAAAAATTATTTTTCAATGTTATTTAAATGGGAAAAATAAAAAATGGATTAGCAATAGGTTAAAATCGAAATTAATAGCTGCCATGCGGCTCAAAATTTTTGTTTTTCTACCGACTACAAGATTTTCAGGTGGGACTTGATAAAAAAAAATGTTGTTCCAAAATGAAGCACTCTAATAGTTATATATTTCCAATGCATTAAAAATAGAAATCTTATGAAAAGTGCATCATAACTTACAGGAAAAGTTCCATCTACGTAAATTTCACGTGCTTCAGACAAAGCATTCAAAAGAAGTGGTGTTGAAAATATCAAGGCGACACCACCATCCTCTGTGGTAACGATTCCTTGATAGAAATTTAAAGTGGGCGCGTACGTTATTAAAGTAATCGCAAGTTCATTTAATGTATTAGGAAGCGGAGGTAAAGTTCGATTTTTTTATTGTGCGAGAGTCGACCTAATACGATGAAAAGACAATAACCCGCCTGTTTGAGGATCTCTAAATGCATATTAATAAAGATAAAGATAAAATTTTAAATAACTACAATAACCTTTATTTGAAACGGGGTAAATTGGGTCATTTTATTAACTAAAATCGTGATTTATCACTGATGGTCATCTACCCTACCGGCAACCTCAAATGAGCATTCAATTAGGTTTTTCGACTTGTCGCCGGGCGCGCTAATTGAAAATACTCTCACACTAGGCCCAATCATAATTAAGTAAGGGAGGAGTTTTCCGATCATTGCCGAAAATTATCGAGCGAAATTATTAAAACTACAAGACAACAGCGAATAAGGGGAGTAGTGACCGAAACGACTAGACTGAACAGACGTTCAGGACAGAGTCAGTAGGATCGGGCAAACATCCAGACGCCCAAAGTTACAACCGGGAAGCACCGAGCCGGGAGGACCAAGTAACCACCAGGACAACTACACGGACTAGCACAATTACACGGACCAGGACAACTATTACTAGACGAGTCACGGAAAAGAATCAACGTAAATCGTAATAGGTATTTTATAGAATATTACCAGAACATTTATTAATTAAATACGTAATTAAACGTCGTGTCCGCAAAGTATTGTCGTGTCTATTTTCGTGTAATATTCAATCGAAAACCGGTCTCAACATAATTAGCTTTGTTATTTCCAGGCAGGTTGTGTAAAGCATCGCCGGAAAATTCTTCTGGAATTTTTCAGGCAGTTTGTGTAAGGCATTCGCCGGAAAAGCAATAGTGATCTAATTAAGTGATCTAATTAAGTCATAATTATCTAGTCATTAATAATAGAATAAATTAATTATAATTAATTTAAGTAATTAAATAAAATCAATTAATAAAATAAACGTTAAATGTGTCGTAAAGTAAAACGTGTTTAAGTTTTGAGTATTGGATATAGAGTCAGTGAATAAATTGTTAAGCGGTAAAATGAAATAAATCCTAAAACCGGCTTAATAAAATTGTTGGTAAAAGAAAGGTTAAGGTTTATAAGAAGTTAGTTGTGGTTAATTGATTGGTGATTTCAAAGTGTAATAAATAATTATATGGGAATTAATTTAAATCAGAAAATAGGTATAATGGAATGTTATATTGTAAAGTGTGTGAGTGTAGAAAGTGTAGTTATAGAAATTGGTAATAATTGAATAAGTGTAATCACGTAGAGGGTCCAGGGGACCGCGCGGGAAAATATTAGCCACGTAGAGGGTCTTGTCGACCGCGTGAGTTAAGTCGAGTGTGTGTATTATAGTCCAGGGGACTCAGTGTGAGTGTGTGTGTGTATAGCCAAAGGTAGTTGGCCTTATTAATTATCGTTTAAGATTGTCAAAGGTAGTTAACATTAGGTAATAAGGTTTAATAAGGTAATAAGGTATAAGGTTTATAAAATAAAGGTTTAAATAAATATTGTCAAGGTTAAATAAATAAACGTTAAAATTGTTAATTGTGAAATAAATTAATTAATTAATAAATTATCCTTCCTCTTCCTTCTCTTACAAATCAATTTTACAACGACCCTGATGATCCAAGATCCGGCTCTGGGAGGCCGTTATTACTTCCAGTGGCGCCCTTTGTAAGGACGACCAGAGTAGCAGCATAGCCCTGTTATAGATTATAAAATCTCATATTTCAAATACATTCTCATCAATTGCCATAGAGATTTTTTAAAAATGCATGAGTTCGATGAGAAGTGCTGTCGTTAACTATAGGCATTATTTATACAGGTATAAGAATCTGTCAGATTTTTTTAGCAGTAAGTATAACGAAATGATTTTAAGACTCTTTATAATATTTGGCACTTACGTTCGGCACACATCATCAAATAATTGTTTAATCGGAACCGTAGTCTCTCTACATCGTCTTTTCATTTCATCGATTAATCTCAGTTTCTGAAGATAATTAAAATCAGGAAGATGGTCATCATGATAACCATCGACTCTGATACCATCTTCAGTATCATATAAAATCACACGGCAGCCTAATAACTGCAGACAATTACAACGATAGATGTAGCGATTTCTTCGGTCAATATTATAGCAATAACCCCGATAATAATACTTTTTAGTATTATTATGTCGTCCAGGAATTTCAATAATATCTTCTCTACGATTATCCATTTTTAAAACAACTTTAAATTGGAGACGAATAAAATATTCAAAACAGATTGATTAAAAAAATAGGTTTGTTAATCAAGCTTTCTTCTTTTTAAAAAAAAAAAAAAAACGGCCATTCGGCAGCCGAAATGGAAGTAGATTTCTCATTATTTGACTATTTTCACCTTTCAAATAAAAGTTGATAACGAAATGGAATTTTTTTTTACATTTTCTTGAAAATTCTCAAGATGATAAATCAAAAAAAATCAAAAAATTAGAAGTATAATGCCAAAAATTGAAGCTAACTAAATGAGCTTCAGAAGAATTTTTGTTGATAATGCACTATATGTTTTGATTTGACGCTATTTAAAGATACCTATGCATATATTAAAACTATCGGAGCAATGGTATTTCGGATCCTATTCGAAGAATTATGATAGATTATGGGTTTATTCCTCGAAAATTCTACCATAAGGATAAAGGCAATAATTTGCTTTCAATAAAATCCACTAATAAAATAATCTAAGATTAAAATTTGATTGTGATATATCAAAGTGTCATACTTGAAATTAGTACTAATATTTGAAATAAAAAGCCTATGCGAATATCAAACGACGAGTAGATGTAGAGAATATTATCATCATAACTAATGTTAATCTTGTTATTGATATATCATATCATTTATACACTGTCGATAAAACAAAATTGTATATACCCACTGAATTGAAATGTTTAAATTTTAAGGGTGTCACACTGCAATAATATAAATTTAAGTAGCTCCATGAATTTACTAAGAAGTAGGAGAACTAATGCAATAGCAAAATTTCATTAAATGAATGGTAAAATAAGTAATTTCATTGGTCTAGGCACATATATAGGCATGAAAATTAAAGCTTATTTGAAGAACTTGCAGATAAATTTTATATAAAGTCGATAAGTTATCACATTCAAAACATATTGAAAAAAGAATAAGTAAAAATATGAATTTTGGACATTTTAAAAATATTGAAGTGCTATAACTTCTAAACTAATCAACCGATCGAGCTAATTTTCAAACTCGAACAAGGTAGTCACCCACAAAATACGTGTACGAAATTTCAAGGTGATCGGTTTGAAATTGTAGCTTTAATCAAACTAAAAACCTGCATAAAATTAGTTTTTACAATATTTTGTAAATGTTCAAAACCATTTATCTACTAAGTAGATAAGCAAGGATGGATTTACCGCGCCTGTAGAGATCTGCAATATCATTGTAGATAAGTGGGGAGTTGGTAAACTTCTTTACTGACGGTCGAGAGAGGGTGCTAGTTGTATGTGGATATAGAGGGCGCTTGTTGTAGTTTTTGTGGAAATAGAGGGCGCTTGTTGTGGTTTTAGTAAATACAGAGGGCGCTTGATGCATTTTTCATGGATATAGAGGGCGCTTGATGCATTTTTTATAGATATAGAGGGCGCTCGTTACATTTTTTGTGGATGTGGAGGATCTTGCTTGGAGTGGGGGATTTTTGTTTAAATTTTAGCTAGGAAAATGATTTATGGACGTGTCATATTGTTTAATCGTTATCTTAGATTAAACTTCAAGATGTGTGGAGGAGAGGGTATTTTTTAATAACAAATGACGTATTTCTCTCTTGTTAATATATTTACTTTATCTTACCTTATCATTTAGAAAACTTTCACTTGTTAATATATATTTAATCTTATCTATAGCAACTTTCACTTTTGATAACAAATGAGTCATTTTTCTTAAAATTTTATATTTTTTTTATCGAATCTTTTACAATTTTCCACCATTTTTTATCAAATTTGTAGTGGGGACTACAATATAAATGCAGTTTCAAATTTCAATTCTCTACAGTTCTTCACTAGCTCTATTTTCAATAATAGTGTAAAGTTAAGTTACATTAACTCAGTGTACTTGCAACGACCGTTGTGTGTATTTTTTTTTATTGAGTGTTTATGTGTTATTTGAGACAGTTTGGAGAAAATAAAAATGTAAGTATTATCTATTTATTCTCATCTTATTTTGTTGAATCCAAATAACTACAATATTCTGATTTTTTTTTTAATTTCATAGTCAATAAAATGGATTTTACAAAAATTAATGGAACCACTACCTTGAAAGACATTTTACCTAAGAAGCAAATGTGTGAGTTAAATGTTAATGGTGAATACCAAGTCACTAAGTTAAAACTAATCAACGCCAAATTCGGAGACAGCATCGTCGCTTCGCTGAACAGTGAATTTTGCGTATACTTACCAAAACGTGCTACTACAGCTATTCGAGAGGATCCATCAGCTTTACCAACATTGAATACAATAATCAAAGAAGAACAAAACTTATTTATCAGATACCTTGGTGGACAATATAATAAATTCGAATTCTTCATGAAAGAAAAGAACTAATTATTTACATTAATGAAATCTGTAAATGCTATCATCCATTTAATAAAGCTTAAATTTTTACATAAATCAATCTTAAATTATTAATTTTACCATATTAATTTTAATAATAATCATAATAATAGTAATAGTGATAATAATAATATATATAATAATATAATTAATTAATTTAAAAAAAATCAATAATACTAATAATAATAATAATAATTATAATAATGATATCAAAGAAGCTACTAATAATGGTGGAAATCCATATCATCATCATCAGGCCGAAATAAATGTGAATTTTCCCACTGCTGCTCCTGCTCATGCAGTTGCAACTGCTATTGCCATTGCTGCATCTGCTTTAGCTGTTGTTGCTGTTGGAGTGGTGACGCGACCGGAGATCCGAAGACACCAGATCCGCGACACTAGATCCGCGACAATTTTAGTCGTATTCTTGTTCAGAGTAACAATTCCAAACAAGAATTGATGTTGTGAGTATATACAAAGATGATGTCACATAAACCGCCATTTTGATGTTAAACTGACACGTGTACACTTAAATATCTACCTGAAAACTGGTCGATAATTTGTAGATATCGCGAATTAAAATGTGTAAGTTGCCGCGTTAAATCACCAAACTTATAATCTTTATCAAACTTAAAGTTTAATAGACACCAAACAATATTAGGTTTCATCCCAGATGTGTTGGTGGAATCGTCAGTGAGGCACCTCCAACACATCCTGCCTCATACCTAACACTGAAGTTACCAAAAAATTATAAATGGGTTGGACCTATAACGCCACCGTCCATCGTACGGTTTTAAATAAAATTAATTATTAAATATTTTAATTTTTATTTAATCTATTACAAGATGGTAAGTAACCGGCTACACGTATGTAATTAAACGCCATCTGTGTGTACACGGCTGACTTTTTCTATTGTTTATGTGCCACATCACCATACAACAATTGTCGCAGATCCAATGTCGCGGATCTACCGTCCTCGGATCTTCGGTCGCGTAACCGTTAGAGTTGTTGTTGTTCCTGTAGTTGTTGTTGTTGTTGTTGTTGTAGTTGCTGTTGTTGTTGATTCAACAGCACGTTTGATTCGTCTTGCAATTGAGCAAAACGACGCTGCCACTGCCATAAATTGAGGCCTTGGGTCTGGATTATACAGGCCTGCTCATACTACTGCTGTTGTAGATGCAGTATCTCATGATATAGCTGCTCTCTTATTTGCAGCAACTCATTTATTCCCTGAGCATTTTGCTGCAACTGCTCAGAGTCACTTACAGAGAAATTTTCAGATGACAGTCTCGAAAACTCAGGGTAGCCAGATGATTGAGCTGCTGCTGCTGCTGCTGCTGATGATGATGATGATGATGATGGTATGGGTGTAGAGTGCGCCAGAGGTTCACCCATAAGTAAAAACTCATCATCATCACTTAACGTCTTCGACAACGTTAGCGGTGGTGCCGGTGACGATAAATGTCGCATTGCCTGACGTCTGAAGAAACTCACTGCTTCCTCATCGATCAGCCTGTAATGTTGTGGCGTGGGTTGGATTGACATTTCAACCCCAGGAAATTGAAACACCCAAACTCCATCCTCGGTCATATCCAAGGTCGTCGGGTGTTCTCCAAAAATGCTGAAGATATGGCTCCAAATATCCTCGCTTTTCACAGTTACCGCTGATGATGATGATGACGATGATGATGATGTTGTGCACATCTCTAGTTGCTGGTTCAACTCATTGAAAATTATTATTAAGGTATTAGGTTTCATCAAGGTATTAGGTTTCCAATCTTTCTTAAAGATATCCCGAAATTCGAAAAACTTAATTGTTTAAACATTACCGTTTATGGTATAGAATCGGAAACTATCACAAATAAAGATCAAAATTTAAATGATACTATTATAGTTCCTTTATATTTAAGTTTAAATAATTCTGATAAAGAAACTATCCACTTATTAATGGTTGAGACAGATATTACTTTGCATGATGGTGATGATGACGAAAATCCTGATAGTTATCAACCTATACATCATTTCGCTTTGATTAAAAATCTCTCTCGACGAGTCAGATGTCAAATTTCAAAGTCTCAATCAAGATTATGGTTTTGCGATCGATGTTTAAATCATTTTAGATTTGAACATTCACTTGAGAAACACAAGCCAGATTGTTTGAAATACAATAAAGTAAGAATGAGATTACCAGAGCGAGATGAGGATAAAGTGTTAAGTTTTAAAAATTTTAAGCATAAGGATCCTGTACCTTTTGTGGTATATGCTGACCTGGAATGCACGCTTGAGATTGAGACTAATGATACACAAAAGCATGTCCTCCACAGTGTAGCTTATTACCTGCATTGTTGTTATAACAATTCGTTATCGAAGTTTGAAATCAATCGTTCAGTTGATTGTATTACATGGTTTTTAAGAAAATTAGAAATTCTAGGTAGAAAAGTTAACACTTATTTAAAAAATAACGTTAAAATGTTACCACTTACTGCAGATGAACAATATTATCATAATAATTCAAAAGTTTGTCACATCTGCGGAAAATTATTTAAATCAGCCAGTGATCATTGTCATTTCACGGGAAAGTATCGAGGTCCTGCACATAATGCATGTAATTTAAATTATGAACGGAGTCATACTATTCCTGTTGTTTTTCACAATCTATCTGGTTATGATTCACATTTCATTATTAGATCATTATCTACAGTTTTCAATGGTCAAATCAATATTTTACCAATTAATAAAGAAAAATATATTGCATTCACCAAGTCAATAAAAAATTCATTCGTAAAGTTGAGATTTATAGACTCTTTTCGTTTTTATGGCATCAAGTATTGAAAAATTAGCTTCATATCTTGACGATGGTGATAAGAAAATTACAAAAAAATATTACTCTGACTCACAGCAATTTCAATTAGCCATACGTAAAGGTGTATTTCCCTATGAATACATTGATTCAATTGATAAGCTTGATGATACTAAATTACCTGAAAAAAAATTATTTTATTCCAAACTTAATGATTGTGATATTTCAGACGAAGATTACAATCATGCCAAACAAGTTTGGAATAAATTTAATATAAATACCCTTGGTGAATATTCAGATTTATATTTGAAAACTGACGTATTATTACTGGCTGATATATTTGAGAATTTCCGTAGCAATTGTTACAAAACATATGAATTAGATCCATTACATTATTACACTGCACCAAGCTTGCTTTTGATGCTATGCTTAAGCTCACAGATGTAAAATTAGATTTATTAGATGATCCTGAGATGATATTATTTTTTGAAAAAGGTATTAGAGGTGGTGTTTCCCAATGTACAAATCGATACGCAAAAGCTAATAATCGATTCATGGGAGAAGATTTTGATCAAAGCAAAGATGAATCTTATCTCATGTATTATGATGTAAATAATTTATATGGAGCAGCTATGAGCATGCCATTGCCTCAAGGTTCTTTTGAGTGGATACATGAGGATATTGATGTACAAAATGTTGATAAATTTTTTAATGATAACAAGTCAATAGGATATATTTTAGAAGTAGATTTAGAATATCCTATAGAATTACATGATGAGCATAGAGATTTATCCCTTTGCCATGAACATTTTATACCACCAGGCAGTAAATATTCTAAATTAGCTACAACACTTTATTTTAAGGAGAAATATGTTATTCATTAGCTAAATTTACAGGTGTCTTAATTTAGGAATGAAGCTTGTAAAAGTTCATCGAGTTTTGAAATTCAAGCAATCAGCTTGGTTAAAGCAATATATCGATGAAAATACTGAATGTCGCAAAAACGCGCAAAATGAATTTGAAAAGAACTTTTACAAGCTTACGAATAATGCTGTATTTGGTAAAACTATGGAAAATGTTCGAAAATATTCAGATGTGAGAATGGTGAACAAGTGGGAGGGTAGATATGGGGCAAAAACTCTGATATCAAAACCTAATTTACATTGGTTTTAGCATCTTAGACTTATCGAAAACTTTTGTTTATGATTTTCACTATAACTATATTAAGAAAAATTTTAATGTTAATGAATCAAAATTATTATACGCCGATACTGATAGTTTAATTTATTATTTTAATGTACCTAATATATATGACACCATCAAACGTGACATTGAAAAACTTGATACCCCTGACTACCCACCAAATAATGTTTACAACAATCCATTGAAAAATAAAAAAGTACTTGGACTTATGGAAGATGAGTGCAGTGGTCAAATAATGACCAAGTTCGTTGGGTTACGAGCAAAACTTTATGCATTCAAAATTCATAAGAATAATATAGCTAAAAAGAGAGCTAAGGGTGCCAAAGGATCCACTTTGCGAAAGATCATGTTTGATGATTTTAAGAATTGTCTGGTGGACCATGTAAATATAACAAAACATCAATGTTTGATTAGAAGTACCCAGCAAACGGGATCGGATTGAGTCGGATTCAACATCCTATCCGCTTTAACACGATTCAATGCAGTTTTTGAAATCTCCGTTTTTCAATCCGTTTTAATACGATCAGACTCGACACGTTAGTATTGAATAACTACAGAAAATTTTGTTACCAACTTCTAAAACTTCTAAAAATTTATAAATAATGAGTTGATTTCTTCTTTTATTCACTTACAGAATTTTATTTTCTTATAAATTTTTTGAGAAGTTTTTAGAAAAATTTTAAAATTAAATTATTTTTAGCTTCTGGAATAGTTTACAATATGTTCTTTTTGATAAACTTATTTAATTTTAACTTTTGTCTCTGACGTTATTAGAAAAATAAAATTATGTTTATCGATTTACCACGGCCCAACCTTAAAGACATAAATTTCTTAATATAAATAAAATATCGAAAAGGAAACTTTCACTTGCATGCGTTTGGCTTATAGTCCAGTCGATGCGCACGAAAAAATGGTCAAAAATCATTTTTTCTGTGGGTAAAGATCGATTTTGAAAAACTTTTTTTTTTAAATACTAGAAAAAATGTAAGGAAAAAAGTTACCATAAATTTGGAGGTGGATCATTTTTTTTTTATAAAGAAATTAGATGTAAAATGAAATATCTGTGAAAGTATTGAGAAGCTATCGAGACAAACAAGTATCATTGTTTTTGGGATTCTACAACGAACAAAATGAATTTTGAACGAAGTCTCTACGACGAATAATTGCTGAGATAAAAATTATTAAAGCGCGAAAAACGAAAAAGCGCGTCATTTCGTCCGCGCGCGGATAAACAAAAGGGTGTAACTCGGCAGCAAATCGATATTTTTACCATTTTTTTTTATTTTCTTAGTAAATCATATATCAATCATAAAAAAATTTGGTAACTTCCAAAAAAATTTTTTCGAATTTTAAATTTTAAAAAAGTGAAAATCACTTTTTGTTAAATAAAAAATAGAAAAAATGAAAAATAAATAAAATGACCTAATGGATAATTTTGTTTGAACCATTACCTAACCAATTACGGGTAATGACAGTTAAAAAAAATTTTTTTTTCATAACAAAACCCGTTTTGAAAATTTTTGAAATTTATCAACAATTAAAAAAAAAATATATTTTTTTTGATACGACCGAAATTCATCTCGCGAAATTCTGAATCGAATGGTATATACGAATTTTTGAAATTTTTCCTTTATAATTTTCAATATAAGGACTTAAAGAAATTTCTTGCTACGGGACTTAAAAAAAAATTGGACTTCGGATATCTTCAGGAATTACGAGAGAGAAAGTAATCGTTATCCGTTAGAAAAAGACATCACGTCTTATGCCTACTTTCTCTCTCTAGTAATTCCCGAAGATATCCGACGTCCAATTTTTTTTTAAGTTCCGTAGCAAGAAATTTTTTTAAGTCTTTATATTGAAAATTATAAAGGAAAAATTTCGAAAATTCGTATATACCATTCGATTCAGAATTTCGCGAGATGAATTTCTGTCGTATCAAAAAAAATATATTTTTTTTTTTAATTGTTGATAAATTTCAAAAATTTTCAAAACGGGTTTTGTTATGAAAAAAAAATTTTTTTTAACTGTCATTACCCGTAATTGGTTAGGTGATGGTTCAAACAAAATTATCCATTAGGTCATTTTATTTATTTTTTATTTAACAAAAAGTGATTTTTACTTTTTTAAAATTTTAAATTCGAAAAAATTCTTTTGGAAGTTACTAAATTTTTATATGATTGATATATGATTTACTAAGAGAATAAAAAAAAATTGAAAAATATCGATTTGCTGCCGAGTTACACTATTTTGTTAATCCGCGCGCGGACGAAATGACGCGTTTTTTCGTTTTTCGCGCTTTAATAATTTTTATCTCAGCAACTATTCGTCGTAGAGACTTCGTTCAAAATTCATTTTGTTCGTTATAGAATCCTAAAAACAATGATACTAGTTTGTCTCGATAACTTCTCAATACTTTTACAGATATTTCATTTTACATCTAATTTTTTTATAAAAAAAAAATTATCCACCTCCAAATTTATGGTAACTTTTTTCCTTATATTTTTTCTAGTATTTAAAAAAAAAAAGTTTTTCAAAATCGATATTTACCCACCGAAAAAATGATCTTTGACCATTTTTTCGTGCGCATCGACTGGACTACCGACTTGGTCGGTAAGTTGAACTCTGCCTCAAATTTATTCTATCCGATTCAATGCGTTTTAACACGAAACACCGTTTTCAAAAATCGCATTGAATCGGGTTGGTTCGTATTGGACTTCAATCCGACTTTGTTTGCTGGGTAGTCATCATGAAGTGAAAACAATTAAACAGAGTAAATTAGCATTAAGTTGGAATGATAATAAAAGGAAATTAAGTGACACCTTAACTGATACTTTACCTTGGGGTTATAAAGTATCAAATAAAAAGATAAAAACTAGATAATAATAATATAGATAAAATATATTTAATTCTAAATTTGTAAAAAATAAATTTGAATTAATATGGTTGATGTTAAAATAAAAACTCAGAATTGTTTATTATTATTATTTTATTTATCAATACTATAGAAAATACATGATAATGTTATAAATCAGACTCATTAATCCAGCTATTTTGTGAATTATCAAAGCCTAGCCATTTAACGTACATTTTATTTCCACGTTTTTTTATTATTTTCTCAACTAGATACACATCAGAATACTTGACTTTACTGAGTTCTTCAGCACAAAATCCTCCTTCGACCGGTTGATCCTGATAATCAATCAGCTTGTATGTTGTTGGGTTTGTTTTTTGTATTGTCTTAATTGTGAAAATTTCAGTCGTCCAATTTGGTGTGTAACCCTTTTCGAACACATGTTTGTACTTGCTTATTCGAACTTTATCTCCAACTTTAAATTTATTCTGTTTTCGCGCCTGTTTACTTTGAAGAGGTTTGTAAATTGTCTGAAGTATGTGTTCTTCATTACCTACAGTTACATATGCAGGTTTCCTTTCGATGGTCCGATGTTTCGTGTGGTTATAATTATCGATTAAGTCCTCAAGTATATCGATCCATTTGTAATTTCCATGTGCTGTAAACTCCCGCCACATTTTATTTTTAAGGGTTCGATTGAAACGTTCACATACGGAGGCCTTCAAATTACTAAATGTAGAGTACATATGAATCCCATAATATTTCATGAGATCTTTGAATTCTTTATTATAAAATTCTTTGCCTTGATCAACGTGAAGATTTTTAGGTTTCCGCCCTTGCTGTAACACAGACTTTATAGCGTTTTTGACATCACTGCCACTTTTACTTTTGATTGGAACTGCCCAAGCGTACTTTGAAAAATTATCTATAATTGTGAGTAGATATTTATATCCACTATTAGCTGTAGAGTATGGTATCATTTCTACCAAATCAGGTTGCCAAGTTTCATTAAGTTCTCGAATGTCAACATGACGACGAGTATAATTTTTTCGTGCTGGTTTGTGAAGCTCTTGAGCTATGACTTTCTTTTTATTTTCCATTTTCAGCAAGTTCAGATAGGCTATGATCAACATCAGCTAATATTTGACTATCGCGTATTACAGATCTCACAAGCGTTGTTACACGACTTGACAGCGCTTGGATATATAGAACCAGTTCACTATGACTCTCTTCTAATGCACTCACTTTGATTGTCAATTTGTTAATGAGGTCTGAATCTTTACTTGTCATTTTATTCTCTAGCTTAGCTATTTCAGCCGTTATTTTATCATTAAGATCAATTATACGATAATTATTGTGGTCACTGATTGCTTTCACACTATCAAATTTTTGTTTTATCGCAATTTTCATAGTATTATATGTAACCGCATCACTTTCATTCTTAGGTTCAACAACATTACATAACCTTTTTCGGTCTAAGTCAAACTGCCCATCATCTGTTAACTTGAAACCTTTTCCAGGTGGTCCAACACTACTACTACTACATCCTTTAAATTGCACCTGATTCGATTGGGAAGTTACACGTCCAAATATATCGATACACATTTTGATGATCCTCTATTCTCGAATGTCATTTCATAAATGATAAATTATTGTTAATGCCTCTCTTAATAAATAATTTCAGCTTCACGCAGCTCTTCAATAATTAAAATTATCTCATTCGAATGACTAGAGTTGCCAGCTGTTTGAGATGCAATCAACAGACGAAGGTGATCTACAAGTTCATTAGGATCATCCCAATAAATATAATCCACATATTTTCGTTTCTTTGAAACGGTCATAAAGTTAGGTAGCCCTTTACCTCTTTTAATTGGTGATCCAACAAAGTCTGCAATATATTTAATATATTTAGAACTCTTATCAACATAAAGACTTCTTTCGGATTCATAATTTTTCTTGTGTGTATTTGTGGATATGATCAGTTTATGGTACACATCTAAGTCATTTTTAGTAATAGATTTTTCATTTGGATCACTTTTAAACAACAATTCTATAAGCCCTGGAGATAAGATATGATTTTGATGATTCAGTAAAATAGTACACTAATGCAAAAAATTAAAGAAGCAGAAAAATTTTATAAATTTTTTAGTGATTTTTGGAAGGTTGTAACTTGGTGAAAAAAAATCGTATCGAAAATTTAAAAAAAGCATTTTATAGCTTGAAATCTCTAGTTTTGGTGGATTTTTTTCAAAATTTTTTAAAAGCTCCGATTATTGCGCAAACATGAGAAATACCGCGAGCCAAAAAATTTCTAAATTTTTGTTTTTTCCGAAGAGCCCACGGACCGCGGAAAAATTCTTTCAACTAAACGAATGCATACATCGTTTAGCAAATTTATTCAGCTTCAATTTGGTTTTTTTTTTAACCTCGTAGGACGATTTGTCGCAGAGATATCAGCCTTCAAACAGAAAATGATCCTTTTGGCTTTGATCTTCGATATTTCAGGTACCAATGATCGCACAGAAAGTTGAAGAGCGGCGTTGAAAACTTGAATAAATTCCCTACAAGACCCTGTCATCATTTTTTGAAAAAAAAAATTTTTTTTAATTTTAACATCCATTAGAAGTAAGTACAAAAAAATGACTTTTTTGGTTTTTTAGTAAATCAACCGCTACTCTGCAAATATCGATAAAAAAAATGATGTTGCCAGGGACTTTTTTAGCTTAATGTACCCCCAAGACCCCTGTAAATTTTTGAATTGATCTATCGAACGGTTTTTTGGGAATCATCGATCAAAGTTTAGCTAAACAATTAAAGGAGCAAGTTTTGTTCCTTTAATTGTGTAATCTTGATCAAAATGAAAAAAATTTTTTTTTTCGACTTTTTTCAAATTTTTGCGTTAGTAACTCAGCAAATACAAGGAAATGACAAAAAAAATAAAAAATTTCCAAAAAATGTCAAAAAAATCGAAGAAAAAAAAAAATTGAAACTTGTTTTTTGTGTTCTAAATTTTTTTTTTGACATGTCTATATTTTTCATTTACCATTTAAATATAGTGGAAACCTAAACATGCAAACCTCTCAATAAGACAATTTATAGATAAATTGAGAAAAATATAGATAGCCCGAACTGGGAATCGAACCCAGACCAATTCGGTAACGCGCCGAGTGCTCTACCAGTTGAGCTATCCGGCCCTATGCTATATTCCGTTCAATTTGATCTATAACTTATTGAGCCACACCGTCCTTCTTACGGTAATACACCATTTTTATATAGTGGAAACCTAAACATGCAAACATGCAAATAACCTTCTCAATAAGACAATTTATAGATAAATTGAGAAAAATATAGATATGTCAAATGTACTTTCTTCTAATGGATGTTAAAAATAAAAAAAATTTTTTTTTTCAAAAAATGATGACAGGGTCTTGTAGGGAATTCATTCAAGTTTTCAACGCCGCCCTTCAACTTTCTGTGCGATCATTGGTACCTGAAATATCGAAGATCAAATCCAAAAGGATCATTTTCTGTTTGAAGGCTGATATCTCTGCGACAAATCGTCCTACGAGGTTAAAAAAAAAACCAAATTGAAGCTGAATAAATTTGCTAAACGATGTATGCATTCGTTTAGTTGAAAGAATTTTTCCGCGGTTCGTGGGCTCATCGGAAAAAAAAAAAAATTTAGAAATTTTTTGGCTCGCGGTATTTCTCATGTTTGCGCAATAATCGGAGCTTTTAAAAAATTTTGAAAAAAATACACCTAAACTAGAGATTTTAAGCTATAAAATGCTTTTTTTAAATTTTCGATACGATTTTTTTCCACCAAGTTACAGCCTTCCAAAAATCACTAAAAAATTTTTAAAATTTTTCTGCTCCTTTAATTTTTTGCATTAGTGTATTATCACCAAATTGGACAGGTAAATTACCAAAAAATAATTGGTAATTTGTTTGCGAATACCAAATCTTATATCTAAGCCTTTAGGATTTTTTTTATTCAGCATCTCAATATATTTAGATATAGAGTTATCATATTTCAGTGGTGTGCTTGTAGAGGTTGGAGGGTTAGATATAATGGTTTCATCTAAGTTGGTGCTACTAGTACTCTTCACATTTAAATCATCATAAGTATTGTAGTGGTTGGTATCTTAAATTAATATCACTTCTACACTACAATGATAACACACTTATATTAGAAATAATAACACCACAATTAACAGCAGTAAAAGAAAGCAAGAGCAATATATAGTTTATTGAGATACAATGTTTGCTGTTTAACTGTCAATATAAGACTGACTGACTTTAATCGCGCATCTATAAAACAAGAGAAGAAGGCATTTGTTTTCTAGCTATTCAAATATTTAAAAGATCAGTTTCACATTCGTTACAGTATTCTGACCACGATGTATGTCACTATTATCATTAATAGTTTGATAGTCACTATGTTCACGGTTCTTCAGAAAAAAATTTCGCACTGAATCATCCTCTTTTTTAATTTCTTGTTTCAAAGCCTGTGAATTCTCAATTAACGTCCTTAACGGTGTCACTATAGGTTTAAACATTTCATTTGCAGTTTGTTCCGAAGTGTCTTTATCAACTTTTAGTATTTTATGTTTCTGTCTTATTGCATCACTAACTTTAGATATTTGTAGCAACATATCTTTCTGCTGAGAAATATTTCTACATGCCATGTTTACACACTCGAATGTCCTTTATGACTGTGTCAATTTGTATAGGGGTGATTAATTTATACTTATAAAACAGTCAAAACCTTTTCTATAACGTCCATTATTCAATTCACTATCTTAACCCTTAACGGCCACACGGGGTGATTAGTAACCCCAGGCTTAAAAAAAGTGGGATTAGAGGTCTTAACCCTTTCAAATAAATACAATAAACGCCATCTGCCGGTAACAGACATGTGTGAGATGTGACTTCACTACATAGAAAGCCAACGAAATGCACAGTGGCGTTGTGAGCGTTCGTTTTATCGGCCTGGGGTAACTAGTTACCCCAGTGTGGCCGTAACCGCAGTTCAGTCACAATATTTATTTTATTTTTATCAACTTATTTCAGTGTCAATCGATAAAATAAAGGTAAGTTGTTCATTTTTTGTGGACACCATTTAAATATAGTGGAAACCTAAACATGCAAACATGCAAATAACCTTCTTAATAAGACAATTTATAAATAAATTGAGAAAAATATAGATAGCCCGAACTGGGAATCGAACCCAGACCAATTCGGTATCGCGCCAGTGCTCTACCAGTTGAGCTATCCGGCACTATACTATATTCCATTCAATTTGATCTATAACTTATTGAGCCTGTATTTTGCCTCCATAGTAATTTTGCAAAATAACTATACTTTTTGAAGAATTGGTGGATACTGTTCTTTTTTTGTGGTAGTGGTATATATTGTGCGGACAACCCTAAAGTTTTAGTCGTTAATATCGCAAAATGGCGGAGTAGTGAATTTTTTTGCAAAAAAAGCCATTTTTTCAGAATTTTGACCTACATGACCAGTTTTTAGAACGCCATCTATAAATTAACCAAGTTAAACCATTAGAAATATTGAAGAACTCGTCAACGATCATGACCCAATTAGTTAAAAGTCTCAAAAACATTTACACATCTTGTCTGGCCGGGTTTTTCAGCGTGGGGTAATGAGTTACCCCATGTGGCCGTTATAAGGCCTGAAGGAGGTGTGGCCGTTAAGGGTTAATCAATAACAACAAATTGATGTTTATTATCACTTTTCTTATCATTCCAGCATGCTGAACATAAATCTTTGAATTCACTGTACGGCATATCTGTATTCACATGATCATCATATATATGCTTCAAATTCATTTCATCTTGACGAAAAAGTACAAGAAAATTGGCATTGTCACGTATCAGATGTTTTGGTATACGTGTATAGGTTTGACAAAGATGAAAGCTATCAACATTTTTGTGTCGCCCCATACAAAAATATGCTCTGACATGATCTTGCTTCTCACAAGCTACGTCATCGAATATCATAAGAGAATTCGGTTGTGCATCATCTGGATTAACATCTGATTCATGATCATTAAATGGGAAGTATCCAACTCCTTCTATAGGCTGTAGTGCTGACTCTAAGAATTTATATTTAGGCTGATTCAGTGATTTAGAGTATACATAAACTTTCTCAAATCTCAAACCATTTGGATGAGTAATTAGTGCAAGGAGTGCATTTGTTTTCCCACAATTTGATGGCCCACAAAGGACTGCTCGAACAGTATTTGGTAAAAGTGCACCATGACGTTTTTGAATTTTTTTCTCATCACCTCGAATTATTTGATCAAAATTGATAACAGGTAATTTAGCTGTCTGTTTTTCAAACTTCATTTCGAATTATTTTAGATAACACTAAATAGTATGTTAATCCACCGATGACTCAATTCTAACTCAACGACATACCTATAAGTACCGAGTATTTATACGATTGAGATCAGTCATAAAGCTACAATGGCTAAGAGCGGACGTACCAGTAAAGTTAAAACTAAGCGTGGCCAAGGTTTTGTCAACAGTGTAATAAATAAATTACCAATAGAATTACATGTGCCGGGGTATCAATACTGTGGACCTGGTACAAAATTAACGAAAAGACTAGCTCGAGGTGATCCAGGTATAAATCCTCTGGACAGAGCATGTAAAGCGCATGACATTGCTTATTCTAAAAATCTTGACAATATGGCGGCACGTCATGCAGCTGATAAAGATCTTGCTGAAAAAGCTTTACAACATCTTCATGCAAAAGATGCCAGCCGTGGTGGAAAAGCCGTGGCTTGGGGAGTCAATAAAACCATGAGAGTGAAGAGAAGTTTGGGTATGGGTATGAAAAAAATGGCTGCAGTTAAAAAAGAGTTGAAAATAAAGAGGGGAGGATCTAAAAGAAATGGTACAAAGAAAAAGAAGACAGTAAAGAAAAAAAAAAAACTTGTTCCCATCAGGCCAATTATAAAATCAGCTAAAAAAACTATGAATAAAAGTGTACTTTTACGGGGGAATGAGTACGTTTCACCATATAAGTCTGCATTGCGGGGTGCTCGTGAAGCTGTAAAAATGGTTGGTGGGAAAAAGAATATACGATCATCACGTGTATTTCCAATGCCAAAAATAAAAGCGGGTGGATTGTTGCCATTTTTATTACCAATTTTTGCTGGCTTAAGCGCTACTGGTGCATTAGCTGGGGGCGCTGCTGGTATCGCTAAAACTGTAATGGCGACTAGGAAAGCTAGCCCTGGTTTAAAAAGAGAATTAAAGAGGATTAAAAATTAATTGAATCCTTTTTAATTCTCTTCAGAGAATTAAATAGAATTAAGGAGAATTCATATTTTGAATTTTTAATGCTTTTAAATTCTTTTCAGATAATTGAATAGAATTCAGGAGAATTCAAATTTTGAAATTTTCAATACTTTTAAATTCTCTTTCGAGAATTCAATAGAATTAAGAAGAATTCATATTCAGAAATTTTTAATACTTTTAGATTCTCTTCAGTGAATTAAATAGAATTAAGGAGAATTCATATTTTGAAATTTTTAATACTTTTAAATTCTCTTCAGAGAATTAAATTGAATTAAGGAGAATTCATATTTTGAAATTTCTAATACTTTTAAATTCTCTTCAGAGAATTAAATAGAATTAAGGAGAATTCATATTTTGAAATTTCCAATACTTTTAAATTCTCTTTAGAGAATTAAATAGAATTGAGAAGAATTCATATTTAGAAATTTTTAATACTTTTTAATTCTCTTCAGAAAAATCGAATAGATTAAAGAACTAATCCCAAGAAAAATATAGAGAGCCCGAACTGGGATGGATATCCCGAATTATCCATGGGGAAGACCACTGGTTATACCAAATATAATATATTATCTATACCAGATATATATCTAGGACGTGGTGCAGGGTATACTGCGCCACTACCAGTACGTACTTCCCACTCTGCTACGCAAAGTTCACTTGGTAGCAGTGGAGTGATGACTGACGATAACGTCCGCTGCATTTGCTTTTAACACTTCTACTATAAGTGTCCATATCCAAGAAGCCCGCACGCTCTAGCGGTGAGCGCGGGACTAACTTTCACTCACTTACTCTCTCCCGCCAGATTGTCGGTCGGCGAGCGTCTCACGATCACTCTTATATTTTTTTCCCGTTGCCTTTTCTCTTTTAATTACTTTTTTTTTCCAAAAATTTCTCCATGAAAAAAAATAAAATTTCACGTATAAAATTATTATTTCTTTTCTTTCCCAGAATAAAATTTTAATATTTAAATAATTACTAATCATTATTATTTTGTTTTTTCAAAGTTGAAAAGAAAAATAATAATTTTTTTTGTTATGGTTACGATTCTCTCGAATTCTCAGCGAGAACAGGAATTGCAACATGACTTTGAAATTAAAAAAAAAAAGTTGGAATTAAGCTTTTTCGAATCCTATTTTATTATCTCGGATTCTCAGCGAGAACAGGAATTGCAACATAACTTTGAAATTAAAAAAAATAAGATGGAATTAAACTTTTTCGAATCCTGTTTTATTCTCTCAGATTCTCGGAAAGAACAGAAATTGCAACATTATTTTGGAATTAAAAAAAATTACTTAGAATTAAATTTTTCCGAATCCTCTTTTATTCTCTTGAATCCTCCGCGAGAACAGAAATTGAATATTATTTTAGAATCCCTAGCGAATTTGTTTATACCGAAAATTTAAGTTTCTTTTGGGTTCATTTCCGGTTTAGTAGAAATTGATAAATATTTCGGTATGCTTTAAGAATTATACCTAATGAATACTCAGATTATACTCAAATCGTCTCATGTTTTAGGTATGTTTTTGAATTTTTCATACTTAAATGATACTGACAAAATATCTATTTCAAGCACGATGTATACTCAAATTATACCGAAATCAGAGAGGTTGAGGACTATATCTATCTATATAAGTCTTTACCTGGCAAAAAAGAAAAATGTTTCTTTAAAGTTTGAAGTAAATAAATTTATTGCCTACATAGAAAATTATAAAAATACTATTTCAATTAAGTGTTTAGTATTATAATGCTTTTAAGTAGTAAAAATCTACTTTTTTTTTATTATACCAAAATAAAAAAAAATTTCACTGTTATAGCAAATGTTTCTGTTTGTGTTTGATAAACATACAATTATCATCAATTTATTATTTATTTGATTTTACAATAATAATAGTATAGATAGTTAACATAAATATAATGCTTAAAAAAATCAGACCATAAATAAAAATAAGATTGTTTATTTCATGAAGACCTGTGACAGCGCTATGAGTACTTCACGAGACTCTCAAGTGAGAAGTCACAAGTTCGGAACCTCAGTCAATTATCACTTTTTTTTCTTTTTTTTTAAATTTTTTATTGAAAAAACACAAATAAATTATTCAACTAATATACTTAAACACATTAAACATATCGATATCTAAGAAATTAATTTTTTTATCTCACTATAACTTCGGTATAAATTGTTCAAAAAAATACCTAAATTATTATTATGGATAAGTATAATTTGAATATACTTTTAGAATTCTACTGAAAACATACCAAAATGATACTCAAATACCAGGTATGTTTTAGACATTTTTTCGGTGTAACCAAATTCGCTAGGGATTAAAAAGAATTAGTTAGAATTAAACTTTTTCGAATCCTTTTTTATTCTCTTGAATCCTCCGCGAGAACAGAAATTCAAAGTTATTTTAGAAGTAAAAAGAATTAGAATTAAACTTTTTCGAATCCTCTTTTATTCTCTTGAATCCTTCACGGGAACAGAACATCAAAGTTATGTTAGAATTAAAACGAATTCGTTAGAATTAAACTTTTTCCAATCCTCTTATATTCTCTTGAATCTTCCACGGGAACAGAAATTAAATATTATTTTTGTTGCGTAAATTTCAAATGTTCGCGCCAGAACACTTGACAACTCTACACTCTACTATACCAGAGGTGCTGCTATCGACGCGCCCTCTGATACTCGGAATTTCAACTCGATAGCCAGCTACGCGGCAACTGACATTATTCTACAACACCTGTTATAGAACACCGCGTGCTGTCAGTATTCATAATATTCAAGTACATCGTGCAAATTATCCTGTTTCATTGATTATATCAATTTGAATATTACTCACTAATTCATCAGATATTATTATTTATCTATATTTTTCATTCATATTCTCAACTTAATTCATAAAATCTGTAATCATTTTTGTGTTGACCGCGTGTCAAAATAACCTGCCGGCTATATCTATACATATACTCGCCATCACGTGACTTTGCAGCCACAAATAATTATTCTTAATTTACATTCATTTCATTACTCATCGTTTAATTATTTACTCGTACATGATGTCAACTGGTGTGACTGATGTCATCATTCAGTCATCCAGTCATACTTAATCTCTACCCAGTAAACACATTGACGTAAATTTGACGTCAGAGTGACGTTACGCTATGTCATCATTTACGTAAGATATAAGTCACGAATGAGTCAGGTGTGACTCATTATTTCCCACTTTTTTACGTAAGATTATGATGTAAAACTAATGACGTATGCATGATGTAAATGTGATGTCTGTGTGACCTTCTATGACGTCAATATGACATGTGGGTGATGTCATAATTATCAATTCGGAAAAAATATTTTGAAAAAGAAAAAAATAAAATGAAATACCGAATTTTTGATTTGATTATTACCGCGCGAACGCATTGTGAATTCTGAAACAAGATTAGATAACGTTAAATGATGAAAAAATCCTGGGCGTCTGCTGGGTTCGAACACGGCTCCTCTTGGCTGGTAGTCCTGAACGTTGCTCACTGGTCCACATCACGAGAGTTCAAATCTCGTGCTTAATTGATGTATTTAGAGTGAAATGCCGGAAAAGACATAGTTAATAAGTTTTCGTGATGGATTTTTACAAAATTAAAAAAACTCCATGAACTTATATGAAATTTTATAGAAGCAATATTTGTCGACCTTGATGATAATTGTATAAAATTTCATTAAGTTTCATCAAATTTTTTAATTTTTTGTTGTGATGTGAAATTCAAAAAATCTTATATAAAATTTTGCGAAACATTAAATAATTTTACAAAATCGTATGAAATTCAATCGATTAAAAAATTGTGATACTAAACTTTAAAATCATAATAGCAAAAGAGTTCAAACTGTCGTTACATTTTCTTTGTCATCCTAAATGATATTTTCGATATATCATTTAAAAAAATAAAGTTAATTTTTTTATGCTCACGCTAATGTTTTAATCTAAAACGTCTGAATGATCTATTATCGAGTTTATCGATTACTTTGACCCCAAAAATGTTCGACCTTTAATTGTTATTTTTACACATTTACACATGTTTGAAAATTCATTCTATGATTGTTTTATTTCAATAAATAGATGATAAAAAACTATGACTCGGACATTACATCAGCATTGCGTAAAATACTGACTTGTCACTGATGTAAAGATATGATTTAAGAGTGACATCCACATTACGTATAAGCGTGACTTTGCTACTGACATAAATGTATGATTTTAAAATTACGTCATTATGATATACGGATAATGACTTTATTACTACATAACAATGTGATGTAGATTCTATGTCAAACGTACGTAATACATAAGTCATAACTGTGACATCGTACAAGAGTCATGCTTACATCAATATGATGTCACAAGCTTTACATCATATTAAAGTCATGTAGAACGTCAGATTGACATCAAATTTACATCAGATGTCGTGACATTGCTATGACCTACGTATGACGTCAAAATAAGGTCATGTGTTCACTGGGTAAAATCAATATCAAATTTTATTTGTGACTGCAAAGTAATTATTATACGTTCAGACTCCGCTCGCTACGCATCTCAATTAATACTCGGCTCTTACTCGTACTCTATATGTCGCGTGTTAAAATTATCTGTGACTTAAATTTATACTCGAAATATTTGTGATACTTGTAAATTATTAATTGTCAATAATTTATTCATTACTGCGCTCTATATAATTTATTAATTCACGTGCATGGTGCCGTGTAAAATTATAAAAACTCATACTCATTTAAACTCGAAAAACTCAATCTTCAATTCAACTGCGCTCTATATATAATGTATATAATATTTCATGTGTACGGTGCCATGCAATTTATATTAACTCAATTAAACTCAAATGCAATCGAATAATGTTCAATAAGTGCTCTAATAAAACTCGTGATCGACTCTTGTACTCTGCGCTATTATTTGTGATTTATTTTTATTAAATATGGACAATACACCAAATCAGTGACTTATTATTTCTTTCACCATCCCGATCCAGCAAATAAATATTTAATGTAGTTTTAAGTTGATATTTTACAATTTTAGAATTTAAAAGAATTAGTTAGAATTAAACTTTTTCTAATCCTTTTTTATCCTATTGAATCCTCCGCGAGAACAGACATTGAGTATTGTTTTAGAATTAAATAGGATTAGTTAGAATAAAACTTTTTTGAACCCTCTTTTATTCTATTGAATCCTCCGCGAGAACAGAAATTCAAAGTTATTTTAGAATTAAAAAGAATTAGTTAGAATTAAACTTTTTCCAATCCTCTTTTATTCTCTTGAATCCTCCACGGGAACAGAAATTAAACATTATTTTAGAATTAAAAATAATTAGTTAGAATTAAACTGTTTGAATCATTTTTTATTCTTTCCAAATCCACCGCGAGAACAGAAATTGCGACATTATTTTAGAATTAGAAAGGATACCCATATAACAGTCTTGTAAAAGGCTTGCGCAAGCCTGGTCTCAAATCCCCTAGTTGTCTATGTCTTTATATGACTCAGTATCTTGCTGCAGACACTGGTCCACAGATTTATATTGCAAGTCTTGTGCAGGACTTGTTTAAAAACTTTGTGTTATGTTATACTTCAAGAATTGTACAAGATTCTTGAATATATCTTGCTCAAGATGTATTGATACAGTTAACTTGAGCATATCTTGCACCAGAATCTATCTGCAGATGCTTGGGCATATCTTGCGCCAGATCTGCTCAAGACGTGTCATATTACACTGTCTATCTCACTCTTGTCTCTCTCACTTTATCCCCTCCATCGGCACACGTTACCAGAGCTCAGTGGTACTCAATTGAAGTTATAATCGGATAGAAAAACATTTTTAATCCGGAGTTCATTTGCAAAATTAGAAGCGCCGTAGTAATTACAAGTAAAATTTAATTCATAACCGATAATAACATATGTTTTTTGATAGATGGTTTGATTTTAATAAAATTATTAAAGGATAACACGAAAAATTCTACACAGGGAATATTATCTAATAAATTTTACTCGTTAATTGTGAATCAAACTGGGCCTGCATGAACAATTACTCGTCCGTTTCTAGATAGTGTTCAATTATGGGGTAAAAACACCCAATTTCAAGTAATTTTTATATAAAAAAGAATAAAAAATAAAACAAAACAAATCTGTTGTTATTTTTTCCGTATTTATTATCTTTTCAGCCCAGGCTTACTCTAAATTGCAGGATAAATTTTATCGAAAAATTCTCTCCGTTTATGAAATACGATAATGAAATGTTTTTAAAATTTTTTAAAAAATTGAAATCAGTTACTTTGATACTAAAATACAGATATTGATCATTTTTTTTTGCTTTTATTATATTGAAAATAAATTTTTTTAATTTTCAATTACACTCTTAATGCCAAGCTCTTAAAAAATTAGTGTTCTGATCGATTTCAAGAGCTCGACATTAAAACGAAAATAACTAAAAAATAATGTGGAATTTGAAAAAATTTAACGGAAATTATTTGTAGAGAATAAAATTGTTAACAAAAAAGATAGTATAACATTTTGTGATAAGTCTGATAGTTTCGCCGGAAAAGTAAAAAGATCTCGAAATTTATTATAACTTGACTTCGAGCTCCAATAACTTTTGAATAGATGGATTTATCAAAAATTGATAAGAAACGTTTTTTGTAGAGCGTTTAATTCCCTACAAAAATAAATCCTGGACTTATCTGTTCAATAAGCCATCGCCGAGGTATAAAATTCCAAACTTAAAATTTCTTTTTCCCCATGTTATTTAAATGGAAAATAGAAAATCGTGAATGGCCACCTTTAAATATTAGTATTAAGGTCTCATATTTTAACAGGGTCTTTGTCTAGGGATACTCTGTCGATTTTTCAATGTTCTTCGTGAAAAAAAAAAAGTCGATTTTTTGAAACACTCTAATATATATGTGCGTACCCACATATATATATACATTAGGGTGGGTTGAAAAAAAACTTTTTTTTTGTTTTTCTTAGCATGGGGGTAGAATTTGTACCTTATAAAAAAAAAAAATTTTTCAAGAAAAAAAAAATTTTTTTACTCAACATTTTGAGGTGGCCCACTCGTTTTTTAAATAAATAATTGGTTAAACGGAGTAGTTCCAACGAAAAAAATTTTTTTTTGTCCAAAAGCGTGGAAAATATCTAATAATTGTCGAACGTAATTTTTTTTTACTTCACTTTCATTTTAATGAGCCTTTTTCCTGAAGTACGAAAAATTACTCACTAGCAGCGCTAGTAGTTCGGTAGGGACAAACACTGTCAGAGCTCCATTTAAACACATAGTTAAGTGGACTTATAAAAAACATGTTTTTGACCGAAGACGACGTTCCTGGAGCAAAATTAAAATTTGCAACCGTAAAAGACAATAATGTTGTCACATTAAAACGTTGGCTTGCGTGCCGTAACTTAAAAGTTACCGGAAAAAAAATGAATTAATTGACAGGTTAGTATACAAACTCTAGTAAAAAACTAGCGGTAAATTCAAACTGTAACAAGAGAAATTGAAAATAATTATAAATTTAAGATTTATTTCAGAGTGAAACATGAATGAAATATAAATGGTAATAAATAAATAATATAATAAATGAATACGACTAAGTAACAGATAGAGGTTATATGTCATTCTAATTTATATCCAATATAACTGTGAAAAAAATTTGCTATTCATTTTTTATTCATTAAATTAATTTCAAAAATAATTTCGAATTTTTTATTCATTAAATTAATTTCAAAAATAATTTTGAAAACATGTAATTGATGATTCCAAGTTCAGTGTTAAATCCACTCTCCTTGACGCATGTATCCATTTATTGCATCTAACCTCGTCAATATGAGGTTTTACAAATGGTATAAAAAACACATTTTCCTCTGGATAACGGTTATCCGACGTACACCTCGCAAAACTACAATGTTTTGTTGGCATAGTGGTTATTAAAAAAATTTTTTTGTGTTTAAATATTATTTTTAGATAATAAAATAATATAGCGTAAATAACACTGTCTTAAATGAAAATATTTTATGTTTGTCCCTACTACGAGTGCTGCCTCTCGTGACACGTTCGCTGTACTACTCTCAGGAAAAAGGCTCATTAAAAAGAAAATGCATTTCATTTTTGGATTTTTTACTTAAATTACAAAAATAATAGGAAAAAAATTTTTTCAACTTCTGACTTACAATTAGCTTTCAAGGGGACACCCTACAGATTCTGGAACACCATGTAAATTTTTTCGTTGGGACTACCCCGTTTGATCAATTATTTATTTTAAAAACGAGTGGGCCACCTCAAAATGTTGAG
The DNA here is from genome assembly GCF_029852145.1 of Microplitis mediator. Lineage (NCBI taxonomy): Eukaryota > Metazoa > Arthropoda > Insecta > Hymenoptera > Braconidae > Microplitis > Microplitis mediator. The sequence continues at coordinate 10,427,701 of NC_079978.1, read as the reverse complement.
TAAAAAATTTTTTTTTTTCTTGAAAAATTTTTTTTTTTTTATAAGGTACAAATTCTACCCCCATGCTAAGAAAAACGAAAAAAAAAGTTTTTTTTCAACCCACCCTAATATACATGTATAAGGAATGAATGATACCGGGTTCGTAACAATCAATATCTGTATTTTAGTATCAAAGTAACTGATTACAATTTAAAAAAAAAAAATTTAAAACATTTCTTTATCGAATGTCATCTCATTTTTCGTGTTATCCTTAAAAAAATTAAAAAAAATAACTTTATTAAAATCAAACCATCGATCAAAAGACATATCTTATTATAGGTTATGAATTAAATTTTACTTGTGATTACTACGGCGCTTCTAATTTTGCAAATGAACTCCGGATTAAAAATGTTTTTCTATCCGATTATAACTTCAATTGAGTACCACTGAGCTCTGGTAACGTGTGCCGATGGAGGGGATAAAGTGAGAGAGACAAGAGTGAGATAGACAGTGTAATATGACACGTCTTGAGCAGATCTGGCGCAAGATATGCCCAAGCATCTGCAGATAGATTCTGGTGCAAGATATGCTCAAGTTAACAGTATCAATACATCTTGAGCAAGATATATTCAAGAATCTTGTACAATTCTTGAAGTATAACATTACACAAAGTTTTTAAACAAGTCATGCACAAGGCTTGCAATATAAATCTGTGGACCAGTGTCTGCAGCAAGATACAGAGTCATATAAAGACATAGACAACTAGTGGATTTGAGACCAGGCTTTACGCAAGACTGTCACAAGATCAACTTCTGTACGACATCTTGAGCAAGCCTATGTAGAATCTATCAAAAGATTCTTGAGAAAAGTGCCTTGACCAGCGACTTGTACTGGAAATTGTTACATGGGTAAGTTAGGATTAAAAATATTTAATCCTTATTTATTCTTTTTAATCCTAAAACGATAATAATTTTTTCGCTAGATGAAGGATAATGAAAAAGGATTCATTTTATGTTCGATCTGAATTCTCCGGAGAATTAAGAGTATTTAGTAGTATTAAATATGTGTGCTTTCTTAATCCTTTTTAATTCACTTTTTTAACTAGGGAGACGTGAATTGGAGAAGGCTAAACGGCATAATTTAACAATGGAAGCTATAGCCTTAGGTAAAGGGTTATACTTGTCACCGTACAAGACTGGAATGGGATTATTCTTGAGCTCTCCACCAAAAAACGTGTAACGCTACCTCATCGAGCTCTTGCCAATTCCGATTTAATCAAGTATGCAAAGGATTTAAAAATTCCATGTTTCCGAGGTGTTTTCATGAGAAATAATTTATCAAAGTCTAGTCTGTGGAAAAAAGAATCAGCAATCATAAATCTAGATGATAAAAATGGTGGTGGAACTTATTGGGTTGTATACAAGAAGAATGGTGATGACGTCATCTATTTTGACAGCTTCGGTAACCTCCAACCACCAAATGATCTCATGAAATATCTCGATGTTGGTAGCGTTAAATATAATCATCAAAAGTATCAAGGTTATGATACTGTTATATGTGGACATTTGTGTTTAAGATTCCTCAATAATGAACTATAAATGGGTGTGGCTTGATTGATATGTGATTAGTCATGATTGATTCGTTGACGTTAACACTATCTGGTGCTACCTCCACATTGGAAGCTGAATATTTCCCACCGATTGAATTGTCACCGAGAAAAACTTATGTCTTGGGACTTGTTGAATTGTTAACATTTAATTCTATACCTAATATTGATGAAGGTTGTAATAAGTTCTATTTATCCAGCGTAAATAGAAAGGAAGCGGATAAAATTATAACAATACCAACCGGAAGTTATGAGCTACGTGACATTGAAAAGTATTTAATCACCCTGATTAAAAAAATGTATTTGACAGGATTAAAAAGGATTAAAATTTTAATACTTTCAAATCCTTCTAAATACTGTAAATCCTTTTTTAAAATTCACGATTAATCATATTAAATACTTTTTAATACTAAAATAATCGAAAGGAGTAGAAGGATTTGAAAGGATTTAACTAGCATTTAAAATTTCTAATGCTACCGAATACTTTTTAATCCTGAAATAATATTTTTATTTCGTTATCTTTTTAGGATATAAAAGGATTTAACTAGCATTTAAAATTTCTAATGCTACCGAATACTTTTTAATCCTGAAATAATGTTTTTATTTCGTTATCTTTTTAGGATATGAAAGGATTCAACTAGCATTTAAAATTTTTAATGCTATCGAATACTTTTTAATCCTGAAATAAAGTTTTTATTTTAATATCTTTTTAGGATATAAAAGGATTCAACTAGCATTTGAAATTTTTTATGCTACCGAATACTTTTTAATCCTGAAATAATTTTTATATTTCGTTATCTTTTTAGGATTTAAATGAATTTAACCAGTATTTGAAATTTCTAATGCTATCGAATACTTTTTAATCCTGAAATAATGTTTTTATTTCGTTATCTTTTTAGGATATGGAAGGATTCAACTAGAATTTAAAATTTCTAATGCTACCGATTACTTTTAAATCCTGAAATAATGTTTTCATTCCGTTATCTTTTTAAGATATAAACGAATTTAACCAGTATTTGAAATTTCTAATGCTATCGAATACTTTTTAATCCTGAAATAATGTTTTTATTTCGTTATCTTTTTAGGATATGGAAGGATTCAACTAGAATTTAAAATTTCTAATGCTACCGATTACTTTTTAATCCTGAAATAATGTTTTCATTCCGTTATCTTTTTAGGATATAAACGAATTTAATCAGTATTTGAAATTTTTAATGCTATTGAATACTTTTTAATCCTGAAATAATTTTTTTATTTCATAACCTTTTTAGGATATAAAAGGATTTAACTAGCATTTAAAATTTCTAATGCTACCGAATACTTTTTAATCCTGAAATAATTTTTATATTTCGTTATCTTTTTAGGATATAATAGGATTCAACTAGCATTTAAAATTTCTAATACTATTGAATACTTTTTAATCCTGAAATCATATTTTTATTTCGTTATCTTTTTAGGATATAAAAGGATTCAACTAGCATTTGAAATTTCTAATGCTACCGAATACTTTTTAATCCTGAAATAATGTTTTTATTTCGTTATCTTTTTAGGATTAAAAAGTATTTAAAAGTATTTGACAGTTTAAATCATTTCAAATCCTGTTAAATCATGTTTTCAGGATTAAATAGTATTTAACAGAATTAAAAAATTTGAATCATGTTAAATCCTTCTGAATCATATTTTCAGGATTCGATAGCATTCATAAGGATATAAATTTTTTTAATCCTTTCAAATACTTTTGTTTAATCAGGGCAAAGAATTACCAGAGGGTGTAGAATTGAGTATCAAAGCAAATAACAATGAATTACATAGTAAAATTAAATGTAATCGAATTGTAAATTTTGAACCGAAAGATTCAATCGCATCATTATTGGGATTCGGAAATCGTCGACTTGCGCCGTACCTTATACACAAATCTGATTTACCAATAAAAACCCTTAAAATCAATGCACTGCGAGTTGAGTGCAATATTACTAACGGCGCATATATGAATAACCATAAAGTTCACACAGTCCATGAGTTTTTCCCAAGTGTTGCACCAGGATATAAGATCATTGAAGTACCATCTCACAACATTTGCTTACCAGTCGCAGTACAGTCAATATATAATCTTCAGCTGCGAATTGTTGATCAAGATGGGAATTTGGTGAATTTTCGTAGTGAAACGAGTACAATAAGATTGCATATAAAATCAGTGAAATAATGGGGATTCTATTTGACAAAAAGATTGGCGGCAGCTATAAAAGTCAATCATCATGTCTGAAACCCATCAGTCATCGTGCTCCTGTCAGAGTGGTAACACCTCAGAACGTGGAATCCCTCAAAATTCTAGGATTAAAATTACGTGGAAGATTGGTAAAATAAGAAAAGTTAATTTGTGCTGCATTATATTACTATGGCGAAAATCTTAGACATTCAGAAACCAATCATCTTTGATGAATCAATTTCTCACAATGAGGTTCATTCACATCAACTTTATGCTTCATCAACATTTAACAATAGTGATGAAATTAGAATCAGTATTTAACATCAGGACTTATGCATTCTACTAAGCAAAAGTTCTTTGCACATTTGCGGAAGATTTGTAACAAGATGGCACCGGCGCAGGCGCAACTATGAACTAAGTCAATATGGCTATTTGTCATATCTTTGAAGAAATACGCTATGAATTAAATGCTGTTGAAATTGATAGATGTAAAAATGTGGGTCTTACAAGTCTAATGAAAAATTATATATCTTTGAGTCCTGGGCAAGTCAATTTAATGGAGAATGCTGGATGGTTGATCAATAATGATAGTAAATTGACTAATGACGATGGATATTTCAACATTTCTATACCACTAAATTACATACTTGGATTCGCCGAAGATTAAAATCGTATTATCATGAATGCTAAACATGAATTAATTCTTATAAGATCAAATTCTGATGTTAATACATATATACATACACCTGCTGCAGTTGGTGATAACGCTGAAATAGTGAAACTGCTTCTCAATAAGGTAGAATTTAATGTTCCATACGTTACAATGTCAGACAAGCAAACAATTCAAGCACTTAACTTTATTGCTAATGATCCAGCTATATCAATAAGCTTTCGCACATGGCAATTGTATGAATACCCGCTACTCCCCCGAACAACGAAACATGTGTGGCCAATCAAGACTTCGACGCAATTGGAAAAGCCGCGATATGTGATCCTAAGATTTAAAACTGCTAGAAAAAATGATGTAACGAAAAACGCCAGTCAATTCGATCATTGTAATATCAGAGATGTTAAGCTATTTCTCAATTCTCAAAGTTCTCCATATGGGATGTAATGGGTGCACTTATTATATTAATTTAGATTGTGGTCTCAATATAATAAGTGTCCTACACATGTGCAAAACTTAAGGTGTTTTGCAAACCTGTCTAGCTGGACTCAGTACCTCAGGACGAGGATAAGCCCCGTACTGGACCACACAGTATCAAAATTAAGAGAGAAGTATTTTACCTAAACTTATCAGGAAGGTTGCGATAAATTAGTTTAATATATCAAATTTAAATATAATAACAGTGACATTTATCGAAACGCGGCCGTTTTACAGATAATTAATGAAAGATGAACAATAACCAAAATGAATGATGAAACTGACTCGACTACTTTTATTAATAACAATTTGACTCGACTACTTTTATAAATAACGACTCCTCAATTAATAAAATATTATTTAACAAATAAATAGTTAACCCGACAATAAATCAAACGAGTTCACTTACTCCAACAATTCTCCAACCTTAACCAGTCTTTTCATTCCACCAATCCTTTTCCTCCAAGACCAAAACCATAACCAGTCCTTCCTTCTAAGTCCACCAAGTCATTCCAATCCTTTCCAATCAACCAGGTCCAATCCACAATAAATATTATATAAATAACCGTTTAAATTTGGAATAAGCTTCCACGAGCCGTGGGCTTATATGCTCTTGGCCCATTTTAATGATAATTAGCAGCACGTGTGGTAGTAGTAGATAGAAATTTGTGGAAACCAAGATGTTAGTGGTAGTTGTAGCAAGGCACGTCCGTCCACAGCGGTTGCTGCGAGCCAAGAGACCGATAGCTCGTCGTCTCTGGCCCTCGTACCTCTCCACTCAGGTTGGCCAACCCCTAAAACCAAATGTCGGGACTCGACCATAGCGACCTCGGCGCATCAGAGACTGCATTTTCTACGATTATTGACAGTTGTTGAAGAAGGAGGGCGGATCCTTTGGCGCCAGTCGAAATTTAATTTAAAATGTAATGTGGAAGGATTCCACCCCGTTACTGGGAATTGAAATCTAAACATTAGTCGTAATCAGTATGCTTTAATATATGATATGTTTACTAATTTTCAAACGTCATACTATAATAAAGAATCGAAACCATTATTGACCAAAACTAAATTTTCAGATAAAGCACCACTCTATATTATCGACTGTTTGAAACAAAATGAATCTATTAAATCTGGACCAGTTGATATTCGTCTTGAGTTTGAATCTGATGAACAGTTTCCGAATCGAACATCTGCATATTGTCTTACTTTACATGATCGTATAATTGAGTATAATCCATTAAGTAGTACTGTAAGAAAATTAACTTAAATATTTTTTGTATTGGTGAGGAGAAGGAGGAGAGATGTAGGAACTGGAAATTAAAAAAATAAAACTGACTTTCATTGTAATTATTGTGTTTTTTTTATTTATTTATATCATACCTTCTAATATACATTATTTTTAATTAGAATAATCAGTTTTAAAATATATATATTTATATATATTAATTCATTTTCGAATATTATCATTCATGTTGTTGCATGTAGCACAATATTTTTTCAATGGGTAGCACAATATTTCGGGATAATCATGGCTCGAATCTGATAGTGGGTAATGTTTGATACAGAATGAATCGTTCATTATTTTTTCATTATACTTCAAATGAGCTGGAAACGTATCCCATACAAATTTAATTTGTGATTTTGCAAAACGTAAAATGAACAATCCTCAAGACATGCAATGTCAGTGACTTTCATTTTCCTTAAATCATTTAATTGATACAATAGTTGAACAGACTTTTCATAGGATTTCCGAACACCCCAATACTTTAAAAACCAGTGCTTAAGTTGTTGTGTTGCACCAAACGCACATGCAAAATGACCTCTCTTCATGTGTTTGATTCGATGCAAACATCGTAGTTTCTTGAGTTCTTCTATGCAATCCAATGAAAATTGCGCATCAACTGTAGATCGATGATGGGAACAGCAAAATCGATTATTCTTTCAAGTTTCTCCCTCGCCTGTGCTCTTTGGACATAAAAGTAGTGCACTTTTTTTTCATCAATTCAGCCATTATTAGTTTAAATAAATCATATGGCGTATCGCCAGTATCCCACATAATTCCATGTCGATCACCATTTTCATCTTCACTTTCATGCATAACTGTAGCATTTATGTATTCAATTGGTGGTTGAAATAGCCAATAATGGCAATGATACAATCTATTGGAATATTTAGTATTTTTTATGTCAATAATACACAGCTCCTTTACAACAAATGCACAATTGGGCATTTCAAATCCAACAAAGTCGATTATCAGCTCCATTATTTTTTTATTTATTGACCATGCGATTTTGTAACTTTGTCAATTTCCTTTTAAGATTAACTATTCCTATTAAGCGATCTATTATATTAATGGTATCTGGACATGTAGTTTGAGCTCGAAACCAATTCAAAATACATAGATGTCTGACAAACAACTCGAAAATCAGATCATTAAACGTAGCTATAAGTACAAACAGTAAAACTATTTAGTTAAACACATGTAACCACTAACTTCACACGCGTAAAAAATATAAAAGCGTATACTGCATAGACTTGTTGGATGAAGAGAGGTTTAATAATGCAAATCCCCACTACAAATTTAATAAAGAATGATGGAAAATTGTAAAAGATTAGATAAAAAAATATAAAATTTTAAGAAAAATGACTCATTTGTTATCAATAGTAAAAGTTGCTATAGATAAGATTAAATATATATCAACAAGTAAAAGTTTTCTAAATGATAAGATAAGATAAAGTAAATATATTAACAAGAGAGAAATACGTCATTTGTTATTAAAAAATACCCTCCCCTCCACATATCTTAAAGTTTAATCTAAAATAACGATTAAACAATATGACACGTCCATAAATCATTTTCCTAGCTAAAATTTAAACAAAAATCCCCCACTCCAAGCAAGATCCTCCACATCCACAAAAAATGTAACGAGCGCCCTCTATATCCACAAAAAATGTATCAAGCGCCCTCTACATCCATAAAAAATGCATTAAGCGCCCTCTATATTCATAAAAAATGCATCAAGCGCCCTCTATATCCTGTAACATGAGGAAATTCGACCTCGACCCGTGGTTCAATATTATTTGAATAAGATAAATAGTTATCCGGTGAGCCAATTCGAGTGACACCTATGAGCAAAAATTCCGACTTCGACCGAGCAATCGATCCAACGCTGGGATTGAAACGAGAGATCCGGGTTAGACGCCGAACTGAACGGCCACGTTTTTTTTTGTATTTGAACAATTCGACTCGACTAAACGAACAATTTCGATTCCGACGTATGATCGAGATGCATTACGACAAGTAAGATCAATCCGAGTTTGATCAACGAACAATTAATCGCGACCAATAATTTCGACCGACAATAACCGATTAAGTGAACAAGTGAACAAGCCGAAGCATCGGCGTGAATCGGAACAAAGTGTACGACTGAATTGTTTTGTAACAAAAACAGTAAGTGTATTCGGACTTCACTCCGGTAGATCCCCGGTGGTGAAAAACCCGTTACAATCCATAAAAAATGCATCAAGTGCCCTCTATATTTACAAAATCCACAACAAGCGCCTTCTATATCCACATACAACTAGCGCCCTTTCTCGACCGTCGGTACAGAAGATTACCAACCCCCCACTTATCCACAATGATATTGCAGATCCCTACAGGCGCAGTAAATCCATCCTTGCTTATCTACCAGCCCTCTCCGACTTCCCATTTAACCATGTTAGAAAATAGTGTTCGTTACTGACACATTTGAAAACTAATCCACCACGTGGCGCCAGTAGTAACTAATGACAGATCATATGGGTCACACAAAATGCGCGGTCACGAAATTCAATTTGAAAACATCACAAGCATTGCAGTTTACTTAATAAAGCATATAGATTTGAAATATGTTGTGTTTAAATTTGAAGATTAATTAAATATATAGAAATAAATTTATTGCACATGCAACACATCGGAAAGAAAAAGATATTTTAGAAAGTTATAAAGCTATATTTAAAAATTTTTCTCAACTATTTTTTTTAATAGATTATTTATGTTATTGAAAAAAATATTCTTATCAGAAGGGTATTAAAGTAAGTATTTTTATTAATTGAAATAAATCGTTAAATATTTTTTTTAAATACATCGTGATAATTTTTTTAAACAAAATAATTTTTTCGAACGATTTCCAGCAATTGTAAAAGAAAAAATATTTTTTCAAGTTTTTCCGGAAATTATTTTATCGATATATATTTATTGTAAAAAGTGTTTTTAACTTACCACGCATTATTTATATTTAATCATGAGGTCTAAAATTTTGACTCGGGTAAGTGGATTTAAAAACGAAAGTTACTATTAAAAGAAAAAACAGTTAAATTCACGTATTTTCATTAATTATAAAAAATTACATATTTGGTGTAACTTATTAAAAAAATCTTTTAATCTTATTATTAATTATAATTCAACGCTTAGAATTCCTTTAAGAAGTTCCTTAAAATAATTTATAAAATACATATTGCATTTTCTTAGGTCGGTGTTATGTCCAAATAATTTTTTTTTTTATTTTAATAATTATTAAAAATAATTATTTCTGAGCTCCTCTTTGCAAAGCGCGCGAAAACGCAGCGTCAGCTTTTTCACCTTTTTTTATGCGGCAAAGAATAGTGGGAAGACACCTGCAATAAGTTTAACGAATAAACAATAAACTGTCGTCACTTTCCACCAATGACGATAATTATGAATTCCCCATCTAATTGCCAAGAAAAGTTTATAAAAAGTCTGAGCACCCATAGCTCAGGGCTAGTCGGTTCTTAAAACTTACGGTCCGTGAATATTCGAACGTCGAAATTTCGTGTACTCTTATTGCAGGAATCCGCCCTAGGCGTTGAAAAGTCATTGAGAGGATTTTTAATATTTTCAACCTAAACCTTATTGCAGGAATCCGTTTTGGCGTTGAATAATCAATAAGGCACTTCTTAATTTATCTAGACTAATTCTTATTGCAGGAATCCGTTACGGCGTCGAATAATCAATAAGAAATAGTCAAAGATCGTGAATTTCACTAACCTTACTGCAGGAATCCGCCCTAGGCGTAGAATAATCAGTAAGGCATTTAAAACTAAAATCTTTTGTATCCAATTATTGCAGGAATCCACTTCGGCGTTGAATAATCAGTAATTGAATTCAAATTATTATTAAAAATCCTCAAATATTGATCTAAAAATTCGATCTGACGCAACCGTGGTAATCGTGCGTCTAGTACAATATTTGTCGGATTTTAAAAACCATCCGGTACGATCGAACCAGTGACGCAAATCACGTGAATTTGCGATTCCATCTCGTGCCGAGTTAATTTGCGCATAAAACCACTTTTCGGGTGTGTAAAAGGACGCATTAAATATAAATTAAAATCTTAATAAAATATCTGTTAAGGATAAATAATCCGATAATATAAATTAAACATAAAATTGTGAAAACTAGAGTTAGTAAGTGACGTTTAATTAAAAACGTTGTAATTTGAACCATCAAAATAAAGACAAAGTTCATCACTCCAACCTTGCGGTTTTCATTCGAGAGTAGTACATAAGGTCTTGTAATGGGTGCACTTATTATATTAATTGAATTTGTGGTCTCAATACAATAAGTGTCCCACACATGTGCAAAACTTAAGGTGTCTTGCAAACCTGTCTAGCTGAACTCAGTATCTCCAGGTGAGGGTAAGCCCCTTACTGGACCACACAGTATTAAAATATGAAGAGAGAATATCTTATACCTAACTCATTAGGAAGGTTGTGATAAATTAAATTTATATGTCAAATTTAAATATAAAACAAGGGCATTTATTTGACGAAGCCGCTTTACAGATAATAAATGAGATGAACAATAACCAAAATGACGGATGACACTGACTCGACTAATTTTATAAACAACAATGTGACTCTACCGACTCTAACAAATTGACTCGACTACTTTAACAAATAACGACTCCTCAATTAATAAAATATTATTTAACAAATGAATTAGTTAACCCGACAATAAGACAAACGAGCTCACTTACTCCAACAATCTCCAACCTTAACCAGTCCTTCTTATTCCAACGATCCTTTCCTCCAAGACCAAAACCAGACCCAGTCCTTCCTTCCAAGTCCACCAAACCGTTCCAATCCTTTCCCATCGACCAGATCCAATCCACAATAATTATTATATAAATAACCGTTAATAAACTTAATAAAAGAAATAAGCTTCCACGAGCCGTGGGCTTATATGCTCTTGGCCCATTTTGAATGATGACTAGCAGCACGTGTAGTAGTAGTAGTAGTAGATAGAAACTTGTGGAAACCAAGATGTTAGTGGTAGTTGATAGAAAGGCACGTCCGTCCACGGCGGTTGCTGCGAGCCAAGAGACCGATCGCTCGTCGTCTCTGGCCCTCGTACCTCTCCACTCAGGTTGGCCAACCCCTAAAACCAAAAGTCGGGACTCGACCGTAGCGACCCCGGCGCTTCAGTGACTGTGTTTTCTCCAGTTGTTGACAGTTGTTGAAGAAGGAGGGCGGATCTTTTGGCGCGAGTCGAAATTATATTTCAATTGTAATGTAGGAGCATTCCACCCCGTTACACTCTCTCCCCCCAGACTCGTTCGTCATCCCCAAAAGACTAGCGACCTCGTTCTCCAACAACTGCCATGAAAGTCTACTATGAATTACAAATTAAAATTAAATTATTACAGAATCTTGAAAATGGCTCTAGCAAAGAAACATAAAAAATTACAGCCGGAAAATATAATTAAGTGTAAACTGAATAATAAAGATAGCGCCGTTTCCGCCAAGTGAGGTTAGGGTGTATGGACTACCCCTACTACATATGCACCAACCCCATGAGCTTACCGGAGGACCCGCTCTTCCTTATCCGAGAGAGCATGTTCCCGGATAACGACGGAGGCCTTCCTTGGGCTCAGTTGTTGCTGGGCATGTAAAATATAATTAACACTATTATTATTATAAAGATTAATCGTCAGATGACTTGAAGGTCACTGACATGTCTCAGGTACCCGAGGAATTTATAACCCAAAACTCCCTCCAGATAACCGGCGTCCATATTATTTAAAATAAATATAAAGTCAACCCAAAATAAAACCTAATACCACTATAACCAATTAACCTTTTCTTGACTGTCCCCGTATCACCAAGATACGTGACGTCAGCATCTCTGACATGTGTTTGACGTACACATGTCTGAGGAAAATCATCTCTGACCTGTGCCGCCATCCACATGCCAGAGGAATAGACATCTCGCACCTTGCGAAATATCCCCAAAATTTCCTTACCCTACCTTTACCTAAAACCTAAACCTTTTTTCTAAACCTAAACCTTTTTTCCCTTGTACCCGGTTCGCCACTCCGATAGCGGAGTGTCATCCCTGATATGTGCCCCTGACACATACCTGGGGTATGGACATTTTGCACCACGCAAAAATTGCCCAACGAACCCTTTAAATCCCCCCCCCATCATGCCCAATATATGCACCGCGCATATATCGGAGGCATAGATGTTCGCCCTCGCGAAATACCTACTAATTACTTAACCTACCTTAAATTTAAATTTTTGATTTATCACAGTTTTGACTAGAACCATTACAGCATTTATGACTAGATACAATTTTTCACCGTTAAAATTTCCCGAAAGTTAATTATTAAAATAATGCTATAAAATATGATAATTATAATTTAAATAAAGATAAAAATAATTTATAAATTACTGACTCTTATTTCGTTTGGAATAATCTGTGTTTATGCATAAATCCCGATTCAATACTGACAACTCAGACGAACATTAGCGTAAGCTGACACAAGAGAGGCAGGGGTCTATGATACTGGGACAAGCGACCAAAAACAGTAACCATACCAAATTGTATGTTTGACAAGTTGTTGATGCTGAAGTTGAGTAGTAACCGATTGAGATCGAGTGGCAGGGGAAGAAGAAGAAACACGAGGCTGATGACCACTTTGGGTTTGCACACTAAAGCGAGGGCAGGGTCAGGAATATGTCCCTTACCACTCCTGTTGTGCGCTGCTGTTTATTGCAGCAACCCCGTTAAATTTCCATCTTTTCCTTCACGCATCTCCTCAATCAACAATGGCCGTCCAGACTCACCATCATCGATACTAAACTCAGCATTTCCAAAGCTTTGGAAAACTGAAGAATTTAAGGGCTTGATTAATTTTTCCGGTCAAGACTCCAGTATTTCGACATTCATACACATCGACTTTTACGTCTAGAGTCGATCGTAAGGTCACTCGCAATCCTTCAGCCGTGTTTCGGGTGAGAAATGATGACTCTTTGATTCCATTTGGTTGTCCGATTTTCGCTTCCCAGAAATCCAAAGTTTTGATTGATTTTTCTATCAACTGAGTATTTGAAAAGTTAATATAGTTAAGTAATATATATATATATATATAACGAAAATTTCAAAAATATGAAAATACACAAACTTTAAAATTGTCATCTCCAGGCTTAAGGCTAACACAGTTTTCATTCAACGCATCGAATAAATTATTCATCCAGCGACAAAATTCAATAGTAGCAGTGAAATTTTTATCTTTGAACTCTTTTTGGTATGACGTCAAAGCTCTTACCATAGAATTACTGAATATCTAAAATAAAGTAGTTGTAGTGATAGAATAAAAACAAATATAATATTTGTAAAAATACGAAATAGTTCATCAGCATAAAAAATTATTATAAAAGTATTATTTTCTTACTTGTGCGGCTAAACGAACTCTCATTTTTGATGAATTATTAAGTTCCAAGTGACTCATCGTAATTTTTGGGCAAACTCTTAAATGCATCGGTTTTAGACAATCTTTCTCAAAAATTTGTAGAAAGTGATCCCATTCAATGAGAGGACCATCTGGATTCATCTAAACACAAAAATGATTATTTATAACTATTCATAATCATAAAGATAAGTTCGCGACACTAACCTGAAGAGTCTTTTCATTATACAATCTATTTCTAATCGTCTTTATTAAATGAGGCGTGTCGGAAAAAACAGAAATTTTTCGGTCTTCATCAGCTGGATGTTGAAAATGAGACTTTGAATTACATTTTTCACCACTGACACCCATTTCACTCCAAAATTTACGATTAGTCGTAGCACCGTTTGTAATTACCCCCAAACTGTAGCACCACTTTTTTTTAATATCAATATCGCTTTGATAATCAATTTTGCTAGAACCACTCCTGTAGTTGGGCCGTGAGAAGCAAAAACTGCGATAGGCTGTGTAAATGCACCAGTTAGAGAATGGAACATAAATACTAAACCGTGATTTGCTTTTTCATCCGCTGTTTTGCGATTCATTTCCTCGTCTTCGAAATCGGTAAGTCCAACAAAATTGAGACCCTTCGAGTCAACAGCAATACTTTCACGAGTACCCATTTCATTAATAATTAAAAAACCGTCTTTATCTGAACAATTTTGTAAATATTTGGAAAAAACTTCGAAAAAAGCTGAATCAAAACCACATGATATTTTGATCTTCGATAATTGACTGAAATAAGTATAGAGAAATAAAGTAACATGTAAAATAATACGAACGTAATCGAATATATTTTCTTGTTGAAAATTGAAAGCTCTACAAGAAACCAATCGGTCTAATATATACATATTTACTTATAATAAGAATGAAATTATATAATTTTAATTACTCTCTAATAGTGCTAGGAGATGGAAGCGGTAAAATGTTATTATCTCGGATAAATCTGTAGGTAGTTGGAGATTTCATATGTAACAGCATACACAACAGCATATAATCTTCTGAATAGCGCCGACCTTTAGGTGATTTACATTGGGAAGCCTTAAGAATCTCTTGAATTACGTTTTGTTGTTCTTTAGAGATATTGCTTTTATTTTGCTATAAAAGCAAATTAAGGGTTTTTTCACTCATTAATGACATTTTCTTCATCGAGACCTTAAGATCTTTGTTCTCCTGTTGAAGCAAATGACACTACTTGTTTTTTCGTGCACAATCTCTTTTTAACTGTTGTAGTTGCTCTTTAACTTCAAGATTATCACATTTGATTCTTCTTCTGCTACTAATGCCATTATTATTTATAGATTGCCTTTTTTTCTTTCGCCTCAGAGTTTTTTTTATCGTCTTACATTTGTCACATTGGTCGCTCTTACTTATTAATTCACACTGTCTATGCCTTATCTTGTTAAAATTATCGGTGTATGTATACGAACTGCAGTCAAGAGTTGAAAGTTCATCACTTAAAGAAGCACCGTTACATACACGTAATGAATGAAAACTATAAATAATTTTTTTTACCATTTCTAAACTATTCACTGGGCTATTGAACTGATTACTGTATCGTTCACTTAAATCGACAGACCCTTCATTGACCTTAAATTGTATTCCTAAATTTTGTGCCACAATAATTTTTTTCGTAAAAAGTTCTGTAACAGAATCATTTTCTTCGGCATATAATGTATTGCTAAATACAATAAATGATTTTTCATTTATGTCGTAATTTTTCTTTTCCCATTAAATTGGAAATTGTAGTGTTTTATCTGAAAGTAAACCCTCGAATGTCAATTTACTTGTATTTTCGCTGTTTTCATGAGGAACTTGATGTGGTGTACTTAATGTCGTTATCAGTATTTCCCCAGTTTCGATAGAAGAACATTGTGGTCTTGCAGAATGAACTGGATGTTGTGAAATAGGAGCCGTAACTACTTCGCTGATTACGGGAAAAGAAGAATTTGGTTCTGTACTGAGGTTTTGTTTTTTAAATTGATTATAAATGTCATTCCACCAGAATTTCGAGGGGACTACGTTAGGTACTAGTTGTGGATTTGTGTATGGTGACTGAAAAATATAAATACAAAAAATTTATAATTCTTGAAGTATGGGTTTTTAGAAGTTAAGTAAGTTTGCTTCTTTTTTCAAATTATATGCTTTTAAATTTTTCACATTATATACTTTAATAAATATTATTCTATCAACCTCAAATCGCACACAGAGTTTTGTGTAACCCGAGGGTTATTTTAAAAACTATTTATAAAAATTTAATTAAAAATCTTACACTATGGCAATTTTCTACGAAATCATTGACCCTAAAATGAGTATGTAAATCTAATGGGATCTATTTTCACACCACCAATTTTTTAGAAGTTACAAAAGTAGCTGGAGGTAGGGCACAGTATTATAAATTTGAATATATAATATTCATGTACTTACCACTCCTAAAACTGCACCATTTTGATCACGTAAAATTCTTTGATACTGAATTTGATCAGGTAAAAAATGTTTTTCACAAACTCGATGTCCAGTTTTCAACTCAATATCATTTCGACGAATCGCAATTTGCCATTTTTTTCTCAAATCGAAATCTTTCGGTGCACTAAATAAATGTTTCTTTTCTCGATTCTTCCTATGACCTGGATTACATCCACGAACCATACAATGAGACATTTTTAAAAATATATGTCTGAGAAAAAAGGAAAAAAATCTCAGCTTATAATGAAATTAATAAAGCTTTCAGAAAATTGTAAGCACTTGTTCACCGGAAGGAACTGTTTAAGTAAATGACTGCTGAAAATCCCCTGTACACTCAAATTCCTCATCAACGGTACGGCTGAGGGCGGTGCCTACAATTTTTCCCTCACCTGATCTTTAAATCACCTTTGACTTTGAATAGGTGCAATAAATTATGACTATGAGGTAATTGATTGCTAAAATTAGGTATTCGGGGGTTACAGTATCCGATAATTTTTTTGCTTAGATTATACGAAACTTGGTATTTGTTAACTTATAGAAAAGTTATAACATAATCTTCATGTATTAAAACACATGAACATTAAAAATTGTTTTATTTATTATTACTTTCTAATCATAAATAAGTGAAAATAATTGAATGTTCACTAATTCCAAGTGCAAACCAAACCACTAATTTCAAAAAGTGGTTCGGTTGGCACTCAGAATTAGTGAATATTCACTTATTTTACTTTTATTCATGTTTAGAGAGTACAAGAAATTCATTGAAAAAAGTAGTTTTGCGGGGTTAAAAAAAAAAAAGTAAACAAATAATAAAATATTAACATTTAAATGTTTTTGATTTTCCTTTTAATATTGAATCTTTTAATATTAATGAATTTTATTTTGATTCGTTTTTCAAAAAATTTTCTGAATAATATGTTGTGGTTTTACAGAATTATTATTTATTTATCTCAATATCGTTAGTAGTTTCTAAAAATTGACAAAATATAATCTTTTCAGTGTTTATTTTCATTTGATAATTTTTTTGCTAAAAAAAAAAAAAAAAAAAAAAAAAAAAATATGGTCGAGTGTATTGAGAATCGAACCCATTCCAAGAATGTACGATTTAATGTATAATTTGTTGTAGACGTTGCATACAAAACTGATCATGTTTTTTTAAGTTAGATATATAAAGTGTTCATAACATTGACTATGGTCCTCGGAGATCGCTAAGACTCAGCGGCTGTTATATCGACAAGAAATGTAGTCATTCAGGTAGCAAAGGTTGCTTAGGTATACGGGCTCGTCAAACTGAGAGTTAAAATAATAAAATAGAAATTTTAAGCAAGTAACTGTGTGCGTGTATTATAAGTTGAATAAGCTGACGCAGATGTGTTCACTAGAGTCAAATGATGGGTAATTTTTTGTAATGTCACAGTACTTACAATTATCCGTTGCAAAGTCAATTGTGAATTTATGCTATTGAACGCTTCATAGTATTTAGCATTAGAATTTTACGAGTTTAGAATGCTATTGTTTCTTTTGTGCGTAAAGGAAAATATAGTCGTGCACAAATAAATTTTCTAAAATTATTCATAAGCCCCGATATCCTTCTCAAATTTATGTTTAATGACAATGGATTATTATTTGTGATTTTATGATTTTTTTTTTATTATTTAAAAGCAAAATACCTCACTTCTTTAGAATGAGTATCAGGCCAGAGAACCCAATAACGTCAATAAATAATAAGAAAATAAAGAAAAATGTAATTTGTGAATGTTCATAAATTGTAAAATATTTAACTTACGCATTTTTCGTCTGTACGAAAATTGAAGACGGAAGAAGCGGATCTCAAAATTTAGTTACAATTACTATGTGAAAAGTAACCCGATAGTATTAATAGATCCAATAGATATTACTTTTAGCATAAGTGAAAAATTACTATTCCATAAGTAAAAGATACAAACATTTAGTCAAAGATACAAACGCTTAATAATTTTTCATTTATGATGGCACATTTTACTTGTGGAATGGTAATTTTTTACTTTTGTCAAAAATAAAAGCTATATTGGATTTCATTGGTGGTTTCGAGTTACTTTCTTCATAGTAATTTTTGCTTACTTTTTTTTTCTGTGTAGTGCTTTGAAAAATCTACTATTTGGTTTTTTGTTTTATTTTGATCATTAGAACATTGGCTAGGAGGTTTTTATAAGAATACTTCTTACCAGAATTAGTCAAATTTAACTTGAATTTGAATTCTAAAATTTGTAAAGTTACCCTGATTTAAACAAACGATTCAAAACTATTAGAAATAATCCAAAACAATTCAAAATAATTCAGTTTTAATACTATATAGATATTCATTCATCATTGAGTAAATCGTTTTGTTAAATCAGGGTAGTTCACTTTGCTAATTTATTGATATAAAATAGTATTGCAAAGCATAAAAGACAAAAAAAAATACTTAGAATATCAACTAATATTTAGAGACATTTCATCGGATAGTTCAATAACAATTACATCAATTGGCTATGTTAAAGAAATCCTAATTATAGCAAAAAATAACTTTCATTTTTTTTAGTTTTTACCTTTATCCGATTTTATCTCATTTTCCTAAATTATTCTTTAAATGGCTATTGTATATATGTATGATACTGAAAATAGCAGACAATTGTTTGATTTTGTTAACAAATAATATCCCAGGTGTACTATTGGAAAATAATTATTAACAATATGTAGAAAGACTTTTCAAATGTCTTCATATACAATATGTTTTTAGGTCACTTTCATTGACATTTTATTAATTTAAAAATATTCCAAATCGTTGTTTGTTTGTTACTTTCCCTATCACTATTGTAAATTTTATACCCGACATTGGAATATCCCGCGCTTTTAAACTTATTTTTGACCCATATGAACAGCCATCAGTTACTACTGTCGCCACCTATCGGATTAGTTCAAGCATGCGTCGCTAAGAACTCAAAAGAGTGAGGGAGTTGGAGAGGGCTGTTATCTACTCTACTAGAAAAAATCGATAAGCTGTATAGTCAAAATTGTCGGAAATCGAACGAGCTTTCAAATAGAACAAACAAAAATAAGCTATCTCTTTCCGTTGGAAAGTTACATCCAGTTAAATAAGTAAACAAATATTTTTTGAAATTTTACAAAATTTCAATTAACCATAACTTCTAAACTTATTGGCCGAATTGGCTCATCTTCGAACTCATCCAAGGTAATCGTCCATAAAATAAGTAAGCTAAGTTTCGTTAAGATCGGTGTAGAATTGCGCACGCTATCGTTGGAGAACGGCGCGTTATATTGTATGTATATATGTATATATATTAGGGTGGCGCAAAAAAACCGACTATTTTTTTTTTTTCCATCTCGCATGAAAATTTGTTGGTTTACGATGTTTTAAGAAGCCTCTCCACAAATCAGCTCAATAAAAAATTTTTAAGAGGTCGCTCACGAATTTTGAAAATATCAAAAATGATCGAAATTCGGATTTTTATTTAAAAATTTTTTTTTTTCTCGTGGCAGCAATAGTTTATATTTGTAAAATCATGACTATGCTGAAAATTTCAGCCCAAAATATAAATATTTAAACGGCGCTCAAGAATTTCGAATATTAACTGATAATATGTAACTAATAGTTTGAATTAGTTTTTATAACTCAATTATTGTCATTTCACTTAAATATAACTTTTGCATAACCAAAAATATACAGAACAGTCTTAAACAATGAAATTCGGTCAGTTTTGAATAAGCGAAAAAACCTACCAATTGGATTAAAAAATAAAAAAGTATGTAAATAACTTATTATTTCTATTTCTCGGGTTATATTTTCATTCATTGTCATGCAAATTGATAGTGAAAAAATCGAGAAGCTTTATTATTAATATTTAAGGGTCGCTCAAAAACGTCCAAGAGACTGCGCTCGGAAACATTCAAAATTCTTGAGCGCCGTTTAAATATTTAAATTTTGGGCTGAAATTTTCAGCATAGTCATGATTTTACAAATATAAACTATTGCTGCCACGAGAAAAAAACAAATTTTAAAATAAAAATCCGAATTTCGATCATTTTTGATATTTTCAAAATTCGTGAGCGACCTCTTAAAAATTTTTTATCGAGCTGATTTGTGGAGAGGCTTCTTAAAACATCGTAAACCAACAAATTTTCATGCGAGATGGAAAAAAAAAAAATAGTCGGTTTTTTTGCGCCACCCTAATATATATATATATATAGATATGTATAATGCCTAGTTTGAAGACATATTTTCTGCACCTCACTTATAATTGATTTATTGGTTCATAAGTCACTTGTTTGACTTGAGTATGTGCACTATGTGCCATACTAAGTGATAGTTTCATCCTGAGTACGCCAACGAAATCATCAGCAAGGCTATGTTGACGTACCCGTGCCTTGTACTATCACTCTACTAGTACGAATCGGCGTAAAACAGCATCGCTGTCTTCGACTTTAACGCCTACTAGTGAATGGTGGCGGATACTTTCAGCGTACAACTGATACAATAACAAAGCTATGTTAATTCTTTCATCACTCATGAGTTACAATTACTCATAACTCTTAGATTTACCTTAAATCTCCACCGTCCATCTTACGGTATTAATAAAATTAATTATTATTATTATTATTTAAATTGATATTTATAAGGGAAAATTTTTTAATAGATTTGTTATTATCATCAGCATGCACTAACTGTGATGTAGAGTTAGACAGTATCGATAGTTTCACTGAAATCAGATTTTTAAACTTTTTATGAACCAATACAAAAAGTGCAAAACATGATAGTTTTGATATTTGACACTTTGGGGACTTCGGAGACCATCCCCAAAGACAGAGAAAGTCCTCATAGCCGTATATATTGTAGTGATTGGTATCTTAAATTAATATCACTTATACACTACAATGATAACACACTTATATTAGAAATAATAACAGCACAATTAACAGCAGTAAAAGAAAGCAAGAGCAATATATAGTTTATTGAGATACAATGTTTGCTGTTAAACTGTCAATATAAGACTGACTGACTTTTGTCGCGTATCTATAAACCAAGAGAAGAAGGCATTTGTTTTTTAGCTATTCAAATATTTAAAAGATCAGTTTCACATTCGTTACACTACCCCCTTCTCAATAAATTATCGTCCCGATAAAAATTGTGTCGGAAGAATCGAACTTAATTGAAATTAAAACCATTTGCAATCTTCGTTCGATTCCGCTATGGTCCCAACACACCCTATCTATCACCCTACAGGAAAAAAAACACCATAGCCAAGAAAGAACCCTGTAGGCTAACGCAAAGATAATAAAAAAATAAAAAAAAATAGTCTATAGTTTAATTGAGCTAAGAATTGATAATAAAAAAATAAAATATTCTGCTAAGAAGTTAATCAGTGCACGTGACTATTTTTCTATTCAACGAATCAAAATAAATAAAATTAAAAATGTAACCCTCCTCTTGATTGAATGGACCTTCAATGGGAATGGGATCAGGTACGGGATGGGAACAGGAACTCCTTCCTCTCCTCCTTGAAGGACTAGGAATGGACTCTTTCTCTCCTTCCCCAATGAAATTGGAAATATTATCTGCACATAATAAACAAACAAAATGAGTATCTCCAACGTTTTATTAAATTTTATTTTTAAACATACTTCATCATTATATTCTATTATTTATCAGTTGTTAATTATAAACTTTTAGTGTGATCAATTTGCTACTTTTTCGATCTTAAATGCTCAATGTTCTACCGCTCGGTACATTCAGCTCATATGCCGATATGCTATCTATAGCTAACATATCAATGATTACTGAATAATACACGTTGCAACGAATTTCAATTTTTCCCCCTAAAAGTTCCTCGAAAACTCTCCAGGGTATCCACCTATCTCCTAGAAGTCGTGCACTACTTAAGAGAAATGTTGACTATGCCAACTCGGGATGGATCCCAAAGCTCCAGTCAGGATACTGTTGACCAATGATAAGTCCTAAGAATTCAAACTTTTGATTTGAGCTGAGCTCACTTGAACCAAAAGAAATATCCAGTCTCTCATCAAAGGCCCAAGAATCCCGGGAACCCCTTACAACGACTAATCGTTCAGGGTCCTCAGACGGACTTCCCTCAGCTAATAACCGAACTTAGAACATTCCAGTCCTTATAGAATCCCGGGAATCCCTCGAACAACGTTACCACTGAGATCGTTCAGAGCCCTCAACCAGACTTCTTTCCGAATCTCGGGAACTCTTCAACAACGTCTACAGTGTGGTTATTCAGGGTCCACTGTCAGACTTCTCCTAAGGACTATACCAGTCTTTAGCAGTCGTTCAGACATCTTCAATTCTATCAGTTTGCAAGATATCCTAGACTTACTACTTGACTACAGAATCCCGGGAGCCCTTTACAACGTCTACACTGAGATCGTTCACGGCCCCAGTCGGACTTCTCTTTTACTTTTCTTATTGATCACACATACGGTGCAAGACGGTTTACATGCACGATTTTATATTTCCCGTTAGAAATTTTTCTGATTCTATAAACTACGTTATTTAGCCTATTTTCAATTTCATAAGGACCCTCCCAATCGCATTGAAGTAAATAAATTTTATAATCATTTCCGTTAATATCGATTTTTCTTTCTTTTTTTTTTTAATTTAACTCATGATAGTAATCTCAGCAGTTTCACAAAATTTTCCTATTTATCCATATGAAACTTATTTATTGACTTGATAAAATACTTGATGTATTATATAGCCCAGATAAAAATTTTCAAATATTACTATCTATACAAAATCGTTTATCTATCGTTCTACATCATAGAATCATCAAATGTACCCGGTTTATTAATCATGTCAATCGATTATAAAACAAAAGAGCGGTTAGATGTCACGATATTTTTAGCTAATTTGTACTTTTTTTTTTTTTTATTGTATCTAACTATAATTATTATTGAATAATGATACATCACCAAATTTATCCTTTCTGAATTTCGAGTTGTCCATCAATTCAACTTCAACTCCTCAATTGATACTAATAAAATATTCTTCCAGCTTCACTGTTTTGTTAAAAAAAAATAATAAGACTACCCGGCGTTTAATATTTTGATCACTATTATTTTATATTTTTATCACACACGTAATTACTCATACCCGCATTTTAACTCAAATTAATAGAAATAATTTCACAACACTAATTCATTAATCCCGAACTTTTTTTTTTTTTTATATGTAGTACATCACACAAATAAATTCAAATACGCACTTTGACACCGATTAAGAAAAATATTTTCACGAAACTTAATTATTTAATCATTGAATTCGTTTAAATTATCACACGCACTTGGAATCTATATTATAAAATATATTCACAATTTTTAATTAATTCATCACCGTATTTATTTATATTACTACGCGAACTTTAACACTATAACACATATCCACAAAATTTTTTTTTTTTTTTAATTCATCACGGAATTTACTTATTTTACTACACGCACTTTAATATAATAACACATATTTACAGAACTTATTTAATTCATCACTAAATTTATTTTAATTCACACGCGCACTTTATCACAAATTTTAAAAAATTCACATTCGTTACAATATATATGTTATATGGTCCCCAAAGACCGGGTTAAACATATATATATATATATATATATATATATATATATATATATATATATATATATATATATATATATATATATATATATATATGTATCTATATATATGTAAAGTGAGCGAATGCGCAAAAAGGATCTGGTTTGGGTGTGATGGAATTTTAACAATTACAAACTACACAGATTTTATCAATAAATAATTAGGTTATTTATTTACACTTTATACAGTTCAATATAGTGAGAATTAACATTAGATAGCGAATTCTACAAGATAGATAAGCGATAGCGAATGCGACAAGTAAAGCGGTTAAAAACGCGTGCCGGTTAGTAAGACTGCACGATGTAGATTAAATATTGAGACGGCGTCTTCTTCCTTCGTGGCTGCTCGGTGGTGACGTGGCAGCAGGGCTGCAGTAACGAATTTTTCCATTGGCTTAAAAGCGCGTCAACAGGAAATAGTTAGCCGCCAATTTCTCTGATTGGCCGGCTGGTAGCGGGTTCTCATGCCGCCATGGCACGGTCATGAGCAAGAAATTGTATGTGTCGGGCCCAAATAGCGAGTGACCCGGCACTATACTGACACTCAAGTCAGTAGCGAGTTCGGCTACTCCCGATCGTAGCGGAAATGCACGAAGCTTTTCAAATTGCCTAAGCTCGTGACTGAACAATATATATATATATTAGAGTGGTCCAAAAAAAACATTTTTTATTTTTTTTTCAAGAGCTATTATCTCAAAAGCTTTTCTTAAGTATAAAAAAAATTTCCTCCAAAGCGCAGCTTGATATCTCAATTCTTCAAGAAGCTCAATACATTTATATTTTCCCATTTAAATAACACGTAAAAAATTTTTTTTTACGTTTTCATTCAGTAAAACTACGAAAAAATTTTTCTCTGAATTTTTAATCAATTATTCTTGTAGGTAATTTCATTCTCTACAAAAAAGTATTGAATTAGTTTTTTCGTAATCCTAACGGGTAAAAAGTTATTGAGCTTTAAATATTCGCAATAAAAGAAAATTTAATTAGATATGAAGACAATTAAATTCAGTATCCATCCGCAAGTACTAGCTTTAATTGAAAAATATAATGAATTTGGGAGAAAAGGTGAAGAACAGAAACAATATCTGTTACAAATAGTTGCTGATCATAGGAAAAAATATCCAAATTGTAATAAGAAAAATTATTCATAATTATATAAACGATTATTAAATTATTTAATTATTATAAACAGTTTAGAGTTTGATTAATTTCGAAATAAATACATGCAGTCACCAAAAAAGTTTTCAAAAAGTTAAAAATTATTTCAAATCTATAAAAATTAAATAAATTATCTAGTAATAGTGTCAATTCCATTTAAGAGTTGCTCGAACTATCTTCCTTCAAATTTACTTAGTAACGAGTACTTAAAGCTCAAAAACTTTTTAACCGTTAGGATTACGAAAAAACTATTTCAATACTTTTTTGTAGAGAATTAAATTTCCTACAAGGATGATTGATGGAAAATACAGAAAAAATTTTTTTTCGTCGTTTTACCGGATGAAAACGTAAAAAAAAATTTTTTTCGTGTTATTTAAATGGGAAAATATAAATGTATTGAACTTCTTGAAGAATTGAGATATCAAGCTGCGCTTTGGAGGGATTTTTTTTTATACCTTAGAGAAGCTTTTGGAATAATAGCCAAAAAACTTTTTTTTTTGGACCACTCTAATATATATATATAAACTTTTGAACCAAATGTATTTCCTGACTCAGCTCGTCGAGCTGAGTTTGGAGGCAGCAAAATTTTTCGAAAATTCCATCATGAGGACAAATATAATAGTTAGATTTTTATGAAATCTACTAATGAAACGCAATCAACTTATTTGAAGTGTTACTTCAATAAATTATATATATTGTTACGAAGTTGGTTCGTGCGCCTCCGTACTCGCCTGAGGGTAATGTCACGTGGGACTATGCGTCGGCACGTCTATAAAAGGGCGCGCAATCAATTATATTAAGTCTTTGCAGTCTTTGTAGCTTTTTCAAGTCAGCAGTGCTAGTTAACATATCAGAGTTACTAGTGTAATTCAGCATTTAGTCTAAATTATCTCAACTTGAACCGGTCACATTTAGTTGATTGCGCAAAGCTCCCGTACATTTAGTTACGGTACCAGTATTGTTAATTACATCTAGTTAATTACGGTACAAGCACATATTAATTACAGTTAGTTAATTAATGTATGAATGGACAGTGTGTGAGTGAAGTGGCGTTATAATAAGTTTTTCCTTTAATAAAATCTTATTCTAACAAACGATACCAGTATTGAGTGAATTCATCTGCGCTATCCTACCCACCTATTCGATAGGTGTATTATAAGCTGCATACTGCTCCAACAACCGATCCAAGAGGGGTTTCCTGGAGGATCAAGTCACGTCCATGGACACCAAGGACATCATTCACCGAACTCTTAGGCTAAGTTATAGCTTAAATTGTAAGGCCAGTTCGGGTATAAATTAACAGACGAGTCACTTTGGATTGAGCTAGCGAGGCAAAGTGACTCACGGAACCTGTACCCTAACACCATAAGTACAGAGATAACGATCCCCAACGTTACAATATATTTCATTAGGTTATTACATAGAAAGCATTTGTTTTTATGGAATAATTTAAAAATTTTCAAATATTTGTTGTGACAATAGAACGTTATGTAATTATTTTCGTAGGCAACAAAACAGTATGCAAATATTTTTAGAAGGCAACTTAACAGTAGGCAATTAATTTCAGTAGGCAGCTTAACAGTATGCAATTCATTTCAGTAGACAACTTTACAGTAAGCAATTATACAGTGGGCATTAAAAATGTATGTATTAATAAGGTAAGCAACTATTGATTCGGCAATAAAATGGTAGGCAACTCATACCTTCCCTTGCTATTTTCTTTTTTTTTTTTTTTTTTTTGTTAAATAAAATAATAAAACTCAAGAAACAGAAAATGGTTAGCACTCTTGTTGAAAACACTAGGAAGAAATCAACTACACTTATCCAAAAAATTAAAGGAACAAGAAAATTTTATAAATTTTTTCAAAAAAACGAATTCATGGCTTGTTTAGGAAATTTATTTAGCTACAATTTGCTTTTTTTCGTTTCTCTGTACGACAATTTGCTGCTAAGATATCAGCTTTCAAATGAAAAAGGATCCTTTTGTCTTTGATTATTGATATCTCAGCAAGTAATGGTCACACAGAAATTTAAAGGGCAGTTTAATAAACTTAAATAAATTCCCTACAAGCTTCATTTTCGATATTTTCGAAAAAAAATTTTTTTTCATCCTTGATATCCATTTGAAAAACCCACAAAAAATGGCCATTTTCTGGTTTTTTAGTCAACTCATCGCTACTCTGTAAATATTGATAAAAAAAATAATGTTGCCAGGTAATTTTACAGCTTAATGTACTTCCAAAAACCCTGGAAATTTTCAGATTGATCCATTGAACCGTTTGTCCGGACCGATTGCTCAAAGTTTTACAAAACAATTAAAGGAACAAGTTTTGTTCCTTAATGTGTGTAATCATTACCAAAATGAAAAAATTAATTTTTTTTTTATTTTCTTTCATTTTTGCGTTATTAAAAATCACTAAAAAATTTATAAAATTTTCTTGTTCCTTTAATTTTTTGGATAAGTGTATAACTTAACTATAACTTAAAAAAAAATAAGAACAAATTTTTTTCGTTTTTGTATTTTCTGAACGCTCTTTTTTTAAGTTTCCGTATCGTATAGTGCAATTATAACTCGATCGTATTCCAAAAATAAAAATTTATCCTAAAATTACAAAACACACGGTAATTCTACAATATAATTTGTAAATCAGAAACTAATCTTATGTCCGACTTCGGACACTTTTCAAAACTCATGTTAAACAATCCTGAGGAATAGATATTCCATTTTCTCATAAGAGAAACTACGATAGATTCAATTGTGCGGTACAAAAACGTCACAACAGATTTCTTTCTTTCTGTCTTACATTCCCTTGTTCTTTGTTCCCCACTTACTGTCTACTGCAACCACTCTAATGCGCAGTAACACCCATAATTAACGTTGACTTAAACTAAGATCCGTCAACGGGACATCTCGCACTATGCAAGACATTGAAAATTCCCTCTCCCCGGACTCGGGCCCCCATGGTTGCAACGTAAAAATTTTTCAAGAGCAAAATCACTCTACCGAGCACTGGCTTGCTTTTCGGTTTGTAGCTGAGTTTCCCCTCAGCAAAGAGTCAATTACTAGATACAGCAGTATCCTCAACCTCACAAATTATCATAAAAAAAAAAATAAAACCGATCATCATCGGTTTTATAACACAGTCAAAGAATAAATATATACATCTATATATTTAAAAATCGTACAAAGAAAAAAAGAGAAATTATCATTGCTAAAAAAAAATAGCGTAAACGCAGAGTAATCTACCGGTAAAAGTGAATAAAAATTCGCATCGCGAAAGAAAATAAAGTTGATAAAAGTTAACAGTGTTATTGGTTGTGAGTGAACAGCTCCGAGTTCAATTATAGTTTTGAGTGTAATTATATCGAGGTTACTATTATCATAATAATAAAAAGCAATAAAATTTCAAGATTAAAAATATCATCCTTTGAAGAGTACCATCTCTATTTTTTTCAAGGAAAATAGAGGAATATTATCGTTACAAATAACAAAAATTATAAAACAAACTAGTGTATTTTGAAAAAGTGAATAAATGATTAAAAACAAAAATATATTCCTTTAGAGAGAATCTTCTCCATTTTCTATTAAGAAAAATAAAGGAATTATATTTTCGAATCAGTGATTAAGTATTAAAAAAAAATCGGTCTGTCAGTTGACCCTGCGGGCCAGACCCAAAACTTCCCGCTGTTTTCCAGCTCAAGAACCTCGAAAACATTATTGTGAATACATTTTCGAGCTCTTCGAGCTCGAAAATACGTTTGTATGCTGTTGTTTTCGAAAAAAAACGTTTTTTACCATTTTTTCTCCGACGATATCTCTCAAACGAATAAACCGATTGAGACGGTTGAGGTGGCAATCGACGCGTTTAATCAAGTTCTAAAGCTGATTGAATTTTGAAATTGATTTATCGAGTCGATTTTGAGATATTTCAAAAAAACAAAAAAAAAAGTTTTTTCAATTCTTTCGACAACGCTTTCTCTTGAACGAATGAAGCGATTTTGATGGTTGAGGTGGCATTCGACGCGGCTTATAAAGCTTTAGAGCCCAGTCCATTTTGGAATCAATCCATCGAGCAGATTAAAAGTTATAAAAAAATAAACAGTTTTGAAGAAACTTTATTTTTGGAATATCTCTGAACGAGCCCTACCGATCAAGCTCAATTTTCTCACAGCTTCAAGGTATTGATAAGCCGCGTCGAATGACACCTTAAAGTTCAAAATCGGTTCATCCGTTCAAAAGATACAGGTATTTACATACATACATACATCCACTCGGACATCATCTTGAAATTAGTCAGAATAGCTTCCTAGGACCTCAAAACTTCGACATCTGATGAAAATTCGATTTTCGTAAATCGGACCGAAACCAATAACTTCCCGAATTTTTGAAAATTTACAATTTTCTTAGCGGGAAGTTAAAAAAATAAAGTAAACATAAAAGGTGACAAAACTATTGTGTTTTCATTAATTAAAGTAAGCTAGAATAAAGTACCACCCAACCCTCGCTCGAAGATCACTTTCGCAGGAGAGATACAGCAGCCAATCCAAGGGACCACAGCTAGGAAACATTCTCCAGGAGTCAACAAATAAATATACAGATACATATATATTAAAAGCAGCGCAAAGGTAAGCAACTCACAATTGCTCTTTTCTTTTTCCCAAAACTAATATTTTCAATTAGCCTCAAAAATTTTGAGTGGGAATAAGGATGCATTAAGGTAGATATTATATGTATCAGGTAACATATTTTTACATTCATTTAAATATAAAAAGATTCTATTTTTGAGAGAAGTAGATATAAAAGAAAGTCCACATCGAAACGTATCCCTAAATAAATAATTACAGCTTGAACTAAACATTTGAGCCGAAAATTGCATTGGTTAGTCCTAACGCCTAATCCACGCAAACCAAATACTAAATAATTAATAGTCGGACATAACACTAAGGTCTGTAAAATTTCAATGATTTCTTTGTAATATTAATTGCAATATTTTTCTTATCATTTTACTAAGAATTACGTAAAATTAAAATACAAAATCTTTTGTAAATTTTAAAAGCTTTTGATTTAAGATCAATGTCCTGTGTTGTAAAATTACAACTCGTGTATAAAAAATATAAATTAATGGCAAAATTACAATATACTCTACAATTCTACGAAAGAGTCTGTAAAAAAAAATGAAGGACTGTAAATTGTCAATGATTTTATTGTAATAATAATTGCAATATTTTGCTGTAATTTTACTAAGAATTATAGAGAATTAAATCACGATTATCTTTTGCAAAGTTTCAACGCTTTTGATTTAAAAGCAATGCCCTGTTTTGTAAAATTACAACTCGTGTATAATAAATGAAAATTTAAGGCAAAATTACATGACACTCTGTAATTCTACGATAAATTGTGAAAAAAAATCTGTCTACCGGTTAACCCTGCGGGCCAGCCCCAAAACTTCCCGTTGTTTTCGAGCTTCTTGAACTCGAAAACATTGTTGTGGATACGTTTTCGAGCTCTTCGAGCTCCAAAATACTTTTGTGTGCCATTGTTTTCGAAAAAAACCGATTTTAGCATTTCTTTCTCCCACGATATCTCAGGAACGAATTGACCGATTTTGATGGTTGAGGCGGCAATCGACGTATATTATTGAGTTCTAGAGCTGCTCAAATTTTGACATTGTTTGGTTCAGTTGTTTCGAAGATATTCGGAAAAAACCGTTTTTTACCATTTCTTTCTCCCGTGATAACTCTCGAACGAATACTCCGATTGAGATGGCTAAGGCGGCAATCGACGCGTTTTATTGAGTTCTAGAGCTAATTAGATTTGGAAGTTGATCGTATAAGTCGTTTCTGAGAAATCAATAAAAAACTAAAAAAAAAATTTTTTTTTTCGTAATTCGCCAATATTTTCGAGTCTACTTGTTCAAATGATCTGAAATTTTCTGAAAAGTTGGTGGCCAACATGCTCTTTCGATTGCCGCCTTAACCATCCGAATCGGTTCATTAGTTAAAAAGTTATAGACTGGTCACACACATACATACACACTAGACTGGGCCAAATAAATCGACTATTTTTTATTTTCTTTCGATACTGTGAAAATATTATTCCTGATGACAAAAAACAATTATTGTGCAAGTTTGAGCTCTTAATATTGACATTAAGAAGTGTATCGTTACGACTTTTAGTTTTTTGACAGAAATTTCATTTTTTACCCAAAACTTGTGAATCATCCATCTGAAAAATTTGAGCAATGTATATTCTTAAAGGAAATTGAATTCCCTACAAAAAATCTCTCTTAGTACATTGACGTAAAACAAGCCGTTTTCTTGTAACCGTGCTTTAAACATTGATTTGTTTTTTAAATTGTTTGTTTCTATTTTGGATTTTTGTAACTACTAGAAATATTGAAATTTTTTTAAATTAAAATACATATTCTTTAAGGAAACTTAATTCTCTACAAAAAAGGTCTCTCAACATTTTTTGCTAAATTCACTCCTTCGAAAGTTATTCAGGTTATTAAAGTCGTTTTGACTAAACTTCAACCTTGAATACCTTTCGAAGGAGTGAATTTAGCAAAAAATGTTAAGAGACCTTTTTTGTAGAGCATTAAATTTTCTTAAAGAATATGTATTTTGATTAAAAAAAATTTCAATATTTCTAGTAATTACAAAAATCCAAAATAGAAACAAACAATTTAAAAAACAAATCAATGTTTAAGGCACGGTTACAAGAAAACGGCTCGTTTTACATCAATTTACTAACATAGATTTTTTGTAGGGAATTCAATTTCCTTTAAGAATATACATTGTTCAAAATTTTCAGATAGATGATTCACAAGTTTTGGGTAAAAAATGAAATTTCTGTCTAAAAACTAAAAGTCGTAACGATACACCTCTTAATATCAATATTAAGAGCTCAAACTTGCACAATAATTTTTTTTTTGGCATCAGGAATAATATTTTCACAGTATCGAAAAAAAAAAAAAAATAGTCGATTTCTTTGGCCCAGTCTAATACGCACACACTAGGGGTATGCGAATAATTCGAACTTACGAATTATTCGTTCCGAATCGAATATTAATATTCGATTCGAAACTCGACTCTACTCCCGATCGTAGCGGAAATGCACGAAGCTTTTCAAATTGCCTAAGCTCGTGACTGAACAATTACGAATTTTTACGTAAATGATTCCCTAATTTAGTTGTACGAAATTTTGAATCAACGATGTATGTAAAAAAAAAACATACAGTATAAAAATAAATAAATTTGTATCAAAAAAGTAATCTCAAAAAGTGAGTGACTCATTGTAAAAACTTACGTTCTCTGGTCGAAACATTAAGTTCTTGAGAATCATCATCTGGCATCAAGAATCTCACAATTTCGAGTTTAATATCATCTTCTATTTCTTTTATTTCCTCTTCTTTGTAAAAATAATTTTTGTACCGGGGATCCAGATAAGTGCTTTTCTTAGAAATAATATCACGATCAACTTCACAAAATCTGAGATTTAAACCGTTCAAGATATTATCTACAAATTCTTGTCCCATTTCTGATACATCGTCGTAGTCAAATTCGATACTATTCAGACCATTTGTGATCCCAAACAGCAATGGTTTTACCATTGACAAAGCCGGATATTTGACTCCACATGATATTTGTGCGGTGTCATATAACGGCTTCATAACCTTTAGTAAGCAATTTATTTCAGACCATTCGGTACCAGATATGGACTCAGTGTCGGTAGAATCAGCAAGAACGTAAGACAAAGGTTTTTGAAGTCTTTGCATCCTAAATAAACTAATATATTGCGTTACTACAGCCGAAAGTGTGTAAAAAAACGAATTATTTTTTATCTCGTGAGTACATATTCTCACGTTCTGAATATCCCAAGGTTGATTGAAAAAAAGTTTTTTTATGCGTTCTTCTGGCTTTAGTAGTACAATAAATCTTAATTTCCAATGAATGATCAAATTTACTTTGGCTAATAATTCTTTAACACCAGGAGTATGCGATTCCGCATCTTTCAACACAAGTTGAAGAGTATGCGCAAAGCAGTATAGGTGGCTGTCGCTCAACTGAGAAGTCGCTAATGATATGTTCCGAGCATTATCAGTAATGAAAAATATCGTGTCTTTAAATTGTTACCAGTATGACGATCCAATAACTGCTCGATATTTAACATTAGATTTTTAGGAACATACTCAACAGTTAAGTAATGTAGAGTCAAAGATATGTAGCAATCATTTGCTCTCGATTTCCAACAATCGGTAGTAAATGATAGGCTCATTATATCCAATTCTAAATCTTGTTTCAAGTCATTAATTAACCTTTGTTTTGTTTTATGGTATAAAATCGGAGCAAGACTGCGTGAAAAAGTGGTCCTTCATGGTGGCTCATAATCGGGAGCTAACTTTTTCAATAGGTTTTTGAAACCTCGATCTTCTACGCAGGAAAATGGTTTCAAATCGATAGCTATCATTTCCATGATAAGTTGATCAATTTCCTGTTTGCCTGCCCTTGACATTGTGCTTTCTTTTCTTATTTTTTCTTTTCCTTTTTGGTCTTGATTACAATCAGAACTCTTGCGCTTTTTATTCTGTTCTTCAATACATATTTTATAAGCATCCTTATGTTTAGCACGAAGGTGATTGAACATTGGTGAAGTTGTTCCTGTACAAATATCAATTTTTAAGTACATTTGTACGATTAAGCACGATCATGCTTGAGACTTTAATGCTGGATCTATCTTTGCTCAAAAATTAAAAACTTTTTATATCTTATTCTCATAAGTTAAGGAAGTTCATGCGTGAGACATAAAAGCAGATAAAAAATTATATTTTTCAGTTTTGATAAGTTTAATTACATGATAATTTCTCTCAAAAATTGGAAACTCGTTATCAGTAATTTTGAAAAGTTATAAGCGATTAAAAATTAAATTTTTAACATACATTCTTATTTATTTATTTAATATATACTGTTTTACATGGTATAATTAAAGTTATTTGAGTTCATTTTTCATCATACTGAAAACGAGTAACCTAAATACAGATTTCAAGGTTAGAAACGACTAATTTATCAAATTTAATAACCAATAAACATGGACGCCAAGCCAACGACTTATTTATATTTCTTGATCATTATTATTTTCAAAATTCAATAAAATTTTGTAAAAAGATACTTATCATCTGACTTCAGCACAGAGCATGAACGTCGTTAACGAAATCATCAATTAATTTGAATTAACACTACCTGTCGGTAAACTGAGAACTTGAGCACAAATGTTGCAAATAGCTCTTTTAATATTTTGTTTATCTCGCTTAAAATATGTCCAAGCAACGCTACGAGGAGAATTATTGCAGTCATCTTTCATAACCTCTTCAGAAGAGTCACCATCACCTTCATTATAACAATGACCATTACCTTCATTTTCAGAATCACTGTTGTCAATATTCATTTGATATTCATTCATCATTGGAAATGTTGGGAAAATTTCAATTACTTCTTCGGACGTAGTATTTTATTTGAAATTACCAAGATAACCTATAAAGAGAATTAATTTTCTTAGAATAAACATGATTCATCATCGTGCTTTTAGATCAGTTATTATAATTATACCTATTTAAAATAATTCATATGTATTTTATAATTACCTTTTATTGAACTATTTAATTAAATAATTAATCACTTAAATGGTACAAAACGTACGTTTAAAAACGTTCAGTGGAAAGCTTGCTTGTATTTATGCTTTTCAGTTGATCACCGAAGACTACCGTAAATAGCCGACTGCCGAAGTAAAATGCTGTCGAGAGGGGGAAGAGACCTGAAGATAGGTCCAATGTGAAGACATGATAAATTGCAAATTGTAGAGATATAGTAGAAGAAAATAACTTATTTAATTTTTTTATTTTTCATAGATAAAGAAATTAAGAACGTACATAAAAAAAACTTGATGAAATTAATTTCGAGAATTATAAAACATTGTATGTGTAACCTTTTTCTTATAGATTTTTTTCAAACGAAAATTAATAATTATAAAAACCAAAATGAATTGAAAAGATCTCTTGCCAATATTAGTATCTAGATTTTTCATGTTACTGATAGACATGAACATATATTGAAATTGAGCCATTGTTTTCTTCGGGTAGTTGAATTTTAATTAAAAAGTATATTATTCGTAAGTAAAATATTTTGATACACGATGTAACGGAATTCCAATTGGAAACAATAGAAAATCCAATGATATATCGATAATTCGCGAAATGCTCGAATTATTCGCAAAATGCTCGAATTATTCGAAAATTTTCGAATTATTCGAATTGTTTTCGAACAATTCGAATTTTCGAATTTTCGAAATAGTCGATTCGACTTTCGAATCGAATATTAATATTCGATACGATTCGAACGATATTCGCACACCCCTAACACACACACACACATACATACATACAGACACTCGGACATCATTCTGAAAATAGTCAGAATAGCTTCCTAGGACCTCAAAACATCGACATCTGATGAAATTTCGATTTTCGCAAATCGGGGTAAAAACAATAACTTTCCGAATTTTCCGAAAATCGTCGATTTTCTTCGCGGGAAGTTAAAAACAATAACGTTTGTAAAATTTTAATGATTTCATTGTAATATTAGTTACAATATTTTGTTGTAATTTTACTAAGAAGTATATAAAATTAAATTACAAACATCTTTGTGAATTTTAAACGCTTTTGACTTAAAATCAACGTCCTGTTTTGTAAAATTACAACTCGTGTATAATAAATGAAAAGTTAAGGCAAAATTACAAGACACTCTGCAATTCTACGATAAAATTTGAGAAAAAAATGAAGGTTTGTAAAATTATAAGGATTTCATTGTAATATTAATTACAATATGTTGTTGTTATTTTACTAAAAATTGTAGAAAGTTGAATTACAAATATATTTTGTGAATTTTAAACGCATTTCATTTAACATCAATGTGCTGTTATGCAAAATTACAACTCGTGTACGATTTATACCTAAAGATGGTGAAATTACAACTCATTTTAGTAGTTTTCCAAACGCATCTTGGAAAATTACTCAAATTGCGTCGTAATCTTGTATTGACATACATTGCTTTGTATTTTTACCACACCACTGCTTTGTAAATATATTGTAATTTTACAAAAATTTTTAACAGTGAACGTTCACCCAGATGATTAGGACTATCAACGAATACTCTGGGTAGATGATGACAATCAACCTCAATCTTATCTCCTCACCTCTGTGACTTATGCTACACGTCCAGCACCATATCTTGCTGGTCGTGTTCTCAAGCAGCTGATCAACGATGAAGGAAATAAGAATCCACTAGCTGTCGAACCCTTTGAGAAGGGCAGTTACGTGGATGATATCTGTGGAGGAGCTGACAACTTGAATCATCTCAGCAACATCGCGTCTCAAGTGGAAGCCATATGTCTTGCTGGTTGCTTTCCACTGGCCAAGTTGAAAAGCAATCATCTACACTTCAGCAAATTGTCATCATCTGAGTCAAGCATCTCAAATTCTTACGAGTTCAACGAATCTACATCAAAAATTCTTGGACTGTCTTAGAAGTGTCAACCAGATAACCCACTTTCACTGGTTATATATCTCAAAAAGTTACTATCACTAATTGATCAATTCTATCCGAAACAGCCTAGTCATTTGATCCACTGGGACTCATCTCACCGGTGGTTATAAAAGCCAAGATTTTAATGCAAGATCTATGGCTTGAAACAACTGGATGGGACGATTCACTCTCACCTCAGATAATTTACTGTTGGAAGAAATTCTGCGATGAATTACCTGAATCATCTCAAATTCAAATTTCTCGCAGGTTGAACATCTCATCAGACACCTCAAACATAGAGATTTACGGATTTTCTGATGCGTCACAACATGCCATGGCAGCTGCTGTCTATATCAAGACTCATGATCACCTCACATCAGCGAAAATAACTCTTGTCTGTGCAAAGACTTGAGTTGCACTACTGAAACGTCTCACCATTCCTCGTCTCAAATTATCAGCAGCTCTACTTCTCACTGAACTCATCTCAGACGTACAAACAACGCTCAAACTTCAAGATGTTTCAGTTTTTCTATGGACACACTCAGCTGTAGTCCTGGTATGGATCAATCGAGAACCAAGTAAGTGGAAAGAGTTTGTAAAAAACAGAGTTCAATCTATTCAACAGAGTTAACCAGTAGATAACTGGAAATTTATCTCAGGAAAACAGAATCCTGCAGACTGTGCTTCCAGAGGCTTAACTCCATCTCAGCTCCAATCTCATCAACTCTGTTGGTCAGGTCCAACCTGGTTACTAGAGTCATCTCACCAATGGCCAGAATTCACATCTCAAGACCACTCAATGGTTGTAACTGAAAGAAAATCCGCTCAAACTCATCTTGCAGTCACCAGTCCAAGTTTACCACTTGGTGACTTGCTAGCAGTATCGTCAAATCGCACCAGATTGCTTCGAGTAACCGCAATTGTCGAACGAGCAAGTGCAGTTTTCAAACAAATTCCTGAATCATCTCTTCGCATCTCACCACTCATGATTTACGCTCAGCTTCATACTTTCGGAGTGAAGTTACGCAACAAAAATACTTCAAGAACGAAATCTACCAATTGTCCCACAATAAACAATTTTTGAAATCTCATCCATTCTCACGTCTCACAGCCTACATCGATTCTACTGGTATTGTACGACTTGGTGGCCGACTACAAAATTCTCAACTTGACACGGATAGCAAGCATCCAACAATACTACCAAAAAGTTGTCACCTCTCTTATCTTATCATCGATGATGCGCATGCGCGCACAATGCATGGAGACACACAACTGACGCTGGCCGCCGTGCGCAAGAAATGCTGGATCTTTGGGGGAAGAATCCCAATCAAATCACACATTCAATGCTGCGTTGTATGTGTGAGACAGAGAACCCAGCGATCACAGCAGTTGATGGGTCAACTACCTACATCTCGCGTCTCACGGACACTCGTCTTTGAAAGCACTGGCGTAGACTATGCTGGGCCAGTGCAGCTCAAATATTTTCAAGGAGGTGGTACATGCTGCTACAAAGGCTGGATTGCAGTATGCTTCTCAACTTCTGCGATTCACTTAGAGGCAGTAAGTAATTAAACTGCATAAGGCGTTCAGGGGATTCACAAGTCGTCGTGACATCTGCAAAACTCTTATCAATGATTGTGGTAGTAACTTTAAAGGGACAGATGTCACTCTTAAACAACTACTCACCGGTGCACTCAACGGATCATCTCATCTTTGAAAAATTCTCACCTCAGACGGGACGCAGTGAATTCCCAACGCACCTGGGGCCCCGCATATGAGTGACAAGTAGGATTTCTGATTCCACTGGGAGAATAGTGGCGGATAGCTTAACTGGTAGAGCATTTAGCGCGATACCTAATTGGTATGAGTTCAATTCTCAGTTCAGGCTATCTATATTTTTCTCAATTTATCTATAAATTGTCTTGTTGAGAAGGTTGTTTGCATGTTTGCATGATTAGGTTTCCACTATATTTAAATGGTGTATGACCGTAAGATGGACGGTGTGGCTCAATAAGTTATAGATCAAATTGAACGGAATATAGTATAGTGCCGGATAGCTCAACTGGTAGAGCACTCGGCGCGATACCGAATTAGTCTGGGTTCGATTCCTAGTTCGTGCTATCTATATTTTTCTCAATTTATCTATAAATTGTCTTATTGAGAAGGTTATTTGCATGTTCGCATGTTTAGGTTTCCACTATATTTAAATGGTGGTCGATTTACTTCGCACCTACGAAGACTCATCAGCATTCCTCACTCAAGTTAAGGCATTATTGAATTCAACGTCACTCAGTGCACTTACTGATGACCCAGACGAAATCTAAGCCTCCCCTGGACATTTTATCAGAGGTGTGCCCCTCAACATCGTTTCTAAA
Source organism: Microplitis mediator (assembly GCF_029852145.1). Taxonomy (NCBI): domain Eukaryota; kingdom Metazoa; phylum Arthropoda; class Insecta; order Hymenoptera; family Braconidae; genus Microplitis; species Microplitis mediator. The sequence goes on along the minus strand of NC_079978.1, from coordinate 10,388,733 downwards.
CCCAGTCCCTCCAGTCTACCAACATCTCGTCTCTCACTCTATTAGCAAATTTAAGAAAGACTTCAGTACTTCTGGGAACGCTGGTCTGCTGAATGTCTTTAATCTCATCAATCCATCTCAAAATGGCATACATCTCACCATCACATCAAGATTGGTTCATTGGTTCTCATCGTTGACGAGAGGTATCCAGCATCTAAATGGCCTCTTGCCAGAGTCATTCATCTCCATCCTCGTAGTGATAGCCTCACAAGAGTAGTCAGCGTCAAGTCTGCTACCTCAACATTCACCAGACTCATTACTAAGCTGTTCTTGTTACACATCTCAACCGCCAAGAAAGATTCTTATCTCTAATCTTCTCATCTATATCTTCTCTAAAGAGTTGGTGAAGACGAGGGAAACGTTCGGATCTCCCGCGCTTGCGTTTATCGTCACTACGCTGAGACCGGTGAAATAGAGTTGCGTCGGCGCGTTATCATGCACATGGGGCTCCACCGGTCCCATTCTCATCTCTTGTTCCTCTTTCTTATCCAAGTGGGGATGAAGAAGAAGGCGAAGTCGTTATTAAAAATTCACCGACGCTAATAGCAACACGTGGTTTTTTGTGCTTTAATAAATATTTATTAATAGTTTCATTAGCGGGTGGATATGCACACTTTAATTCCATTAGCAGCGAGACAGAAAGAAATTAAATTTTGATTTAAATGACAGGAGCTCTTTACTCTACTTTTCGAGTAAATGGCATCAACGGAGAATTCGTGGGAACTGTAATATTCATCGATGTTAGATGATGTTAAATTAAGTTCTTGGGTAATAAAATTCAAGTCTATGGGAGAATTCTTAAGCTGACTTGGTTTAGACATTAAAATTTACTTAAGGCTTAAGTAGGAAATACTAAGAAAGAGAAAAAAAATAATTCTATGTGAAGCTTGCCGTTGAGGACTTTACCGAGTAAACCGGTCATCGCAGTGCAGATGCACTTATTTTCTCTCATGAGAGAAAAACAGATACTTGTCTATCCGTTGGTTTTGACTTCTATTTCACTCTCTCATTCTCCATACGTTATACTATTTTATTTCGATGTTATATTTGTTTTTAATTTCAGAGTATATTTAGTTGATTCAAAATAAGTCCAACATCTGTAAAAAATTATTGGATGTATTTTGAATTATAAAAAATAATTAAAAAGAAAAATTTAATTAAGTTAAATCATAAATTACTTGGGATTAAAAAGTAATTCATGTGTATCGATTGTTACAAGTTAAAAATTTTTCCTTTTACACTCCCTAGGTGATTAATGTTTACCTAAAAATAATATCAGAACGTGCTGGTCCGTCTGTTTATGCTTTTAACAGCCAGTTTTTTCGCGCCTCAGCAGTTCATCGTATGAAATGCTAGCTAAATGGACAAGAAAAGTATGTATATTTCTGATCCAGAAATAAACAATAGAATTCAAAAATTTATTGATGATACTAAGTTTGTTAAAAAAGTTTTTCGGGCTAAACTCTATCAAAGTTTGAATTTTCTATACATTTACTACCTTACAACTATAAGATATCTTAAGTAAATCTGCTGTAAATCTTCGCCAAGAGAAGGGAAAGGAAAGATCCATAAGGCCAGACTTGCTTTAATAATACATTAAAAAGTATTCACTTTATGTTCACTTAGATTTTATCAAGCGATAGTATTGATTATTCGTAGCGCTTTACTATCCATACTGTGGCTACCGTGTTTGAGCTTGGAGTGATTCTAAGAAAACGATATCCTTTATCTTACACTATTCTGCTGCAATTATTTCCTAAATGCCTATCGATAATGTATATGTAGCTTAACTGTAGCAGATAATAGTACCTATAGAATATCGATTTCAATTTTTGATACCTTTTTTAGGATCAGTAAAAAATAATATCCACTACTTTTATCCCGAAAGTAATATTGTAATAATTGATTTAATTTATAAATTTACAGGTTGATATATTGGCAAAAAATATTTTACTGATACCCATCCATTTAGGGGCGCATTGGACATTATGCGATGTTAATTGTAAGGACCATGCTATTATTTATTATGATAGTAAATACACTAAAAATGATCGATCTCTACAAGTGAGTAGTTATTTTCTGATTTTCAATAATATTTAGTTTCAAATATTTTGAAATTAATTAATTCAATAAAAGTCGAGGAATTTTATCTGTAGACTATTGTTATTAATGTTTAATTTTCAGTTAATATTTGATTATTTGTGTCAGGAATATCGTTCAAAAAAATCAGGTGAATTAGATACAAAAATTCGGACAAAGATGTAACGGGGTGGAATCCTTCCCCATTACATTTTAAATTAAATTTCGACTCGCGCCAAAAGATCCGCCCTCCTTCTTCAACAACTGTCAACAACTGAAGAAAATACAGTCACTGAAGCGCCGGGGTCGCTACGGTCGAGTCCCGACTTTTGGTTTTAGGGGTTGGCCAACCTGAGTGGAGAGGTACGAGGGCCAGAGACGACGAGCGATCGGTCTCTTGGCTCGCAGCAACCGCCGTGGACGGACGTGCCTTTCTATCAACTACCACTAACATCTTGGTTTCCACAAGTTTTCTATCTACTACTACTACTACTACACGTGCTGCTAGTCATCATTCAAAATGGGCCAAGAGCATATAAGCCCACGGCTCGTGGAAGCTTATTTCAAATTTAAGTTTAATTAAGTTTATTTAAACCGGTATTTATATAATATTTATTTTGGATTGGACCTGGTGGATTGGAAAGGATTGGAATGGTTTGGTGGACTTGGAAGGAAGGACTGGTTATGGTTTTGGTTTTGGAGGAAAAGGATCGTTGGAATAAGAAGGACTGGTTAAGGTTAAAGATTGTTGGAGTAAGTGAACTCGTATTGTTATTGTCGGGTTAACTATTCATTTGTTAAATAATATTTTATTAATTGAGGAGTCGTTATTTGTTAAAGTAGTCGAGTCAATTTATTAGAGTCAGTAGAGTCACATTGTCGTTATTTAAATTAGTCGAGTCAGTTTTATAAAAGTAGTCGAGTCAGTGTCATCCGTCATTTTGGTTATTGTTCATCTCATCAATTATTATCTTTAAAGCGGCTTCGTCTGAATAAATGCCATTGTTTATATTTAAATTTGACATATAAATTTAATTTATCACAACCTTCCTGACAAGTTAGGTATAAGAATTCTCTCTTCATATTTTAATACTGTGTGGTCCAGTAAGGGGCTTACCCTCACCTGGAGATACTGAGTTCAGCTAGACAGGTTTGCAAGACTCCTTAAGTTTTGCACGTGTGTGGGACACTTATTGTATTGAGACCACAATCACAAATTAATATAATAAGTGCACCCATTACAAAGAATAATGCAAAGGTATAAAATTTCAATAATAATAATATCCTGGACGTTCTTTCACTAAATCAATCTAAAATAAAAAATTTTTGTTACAGAATATTCCACGACAATACAACAATTACGATTGTGGTGTATTTGTGTGTATATATGCTGAGCGTATTAGTCGTGATGCATGCTTCGACTTTGCTCAACGAGACATGAGAGAATTCAGACAACAAGTTTTGACGGATATTATGTCATCAGTCGTTTCGCCACCAATATTATCTAGAAAACGAAAAATAGAACTTCCGGTTGACGAATCTTTTTGTGAAAAAGACTCTGAAATTATCAGATTTTCAGAAAATTCACTTGAAATAATCCTTGCTGTGTCTACTAATTTTCATCAGGCAACAAAAAATGTGTTTCACCACAGCAATGTAAATTTACAGTGTACGGGTATAGCAGCCTATGGTTTGATGATACTTTCGGTATCATGGGATTATTCAATAACACCGGAGTTATTGGATTATGTCCTTTTGAAAGGCGATGAATACTATTTGAACTGTTATAATACTCTAGAAAAACCTTTTTCAAAGCTTTTGAATGTTGATGAGTTGCTACCAATGAGTTTTAATGATTTACTTGTGATAGTTCAAGTTCTCGATATCGCTCAAGGTTATTTTAATGATTTGAATGCAATTGGAGTGATCATTGCAGCAATTAAAAAATGCCTTAAATTCGATGTTGCACCATGTGGATTTTTATTTATAGGTGAAGGCAAAACTGTTAGTTTTAAGACCTTAGAAACCAATGGAAAAAAGCTTTTCATAATATTTAATTCGCATAGTGTTGATATCAACAATCGTTGTTGTGATCACGACTCTCCAAACCGCCGAGCCCGGTTATTTATATGTTCGAACCGCAATGCATTAGCAAGATTGTTGTTATCCAACTCTAATTATTCAAATGAACCATGGCAAATTTGCAGATTAACATTTAAGTCAGCAATATAGACTATCATAAAAAAAATTTGAAAAGTTTATTGTATTCAAAAATATATATTATTTCTATTTATATATAAATATATATAATCCCAGGTTGTCTAATCTCCGTGAAGGAGAGTGGGCAACATGGTTGAGGGCCAGGGTGGGAAATGGTAGTTCACGATGACTTCCAGCGGGTGGGACATTGTGGGCAGGCCACGACTACTTTGGTTAACATGTGCTACAGGAAACCCGGCTGGCGTAAAAACCGGCCCAGCGGGACCAAGGCCATGTCGCGGACCAACTTTCCATGCCAAGGTGTAAGCTATCGTGCTGAGGGCTGGATGGCACAGGGGTACTGTGTTCTTAACGATGCACCTTGGGGCACCAGGTGCAACCCCATTGTATCTATGCACCTTCCGCTGTGCAATTAGGCTCTGCCGGCTGCGACCTCATATTTCCTGACTACTCGTGAGGCCAAATATGGAAACATTTCAAATCAAAAATTCTGGATTAGAGGCTTCGAAAGAGGACTCCGATCTTCTAAATGTCCACATGGACGTCGAGGAGGGCATGGAAGGATCAGCTTACGCCGGGACTCCTGGGAGTCTAGCGGATGAAGGAAAAAGAACCGCAGTGGAGCTGCGAAAGAGAGGACCCGGAAAGCCAAATTGGCCGCACGGGAACAATTTTCGGGGCAAAACAGTGGGGATGTTTCTTCCCCCATCAACGTAACCTTGGTGGAGGATGGCTTTTCAGGAGCTGGTTGCTCTAAAAGGCCCAGACCTGAGGACCAAACCCCACTAGAGGTAATAAAAGTGATTAAACGCGGCAAGGTGAACTACAAGCCGACTGGTTTCGGCGACGCAGTTGGGGCGGACAGGAAGGCAGCCATAGTACCTTTTGGATACTCTGACGCGTTGCTGAGCCAGGAGACGGGTGATCTGGTCACACAGGCGTTAGTCAGGGCGCTGGATGCTGTCCCTACAAGACAGTCCATCCCGTGCTTTGACGGATGCCGCTGGGATCAGGGAGCTCTGTGGGTTAGCTGCGCTGATGATAAGGCCAAACAGTGGTTGCTGAGGACTGTCCCGGCTATTAAGGTTGGGGGGGGCTCGTTCTTCAAGCTCTGGAGAATGAGAAACTTCCTAGACTTAAAAAGCTGACGGCGGTTCTTGGTACCACTGAGGAAACCAAGGTCATCCTGAACAGGCTGGCACGACAAAATCCTGGGCTCACTACTCAATTGTGGCGGGTCTGGGACCGTCGGGTGGTAGGTAAAACCGTCCACCTTGTTCTGGGAGTGGACCAGCGGTAGCTGGTGGCACTCTCGGGGTGCAACTACTCTCTCCACTTCGGTCTGGGTAAGGCCCGTTTTTACGAGGCCACATCCAAGGGCGCAGCTGGGACGGGTGGGGGGGTGCTTCGGGAGGGGCTGCTAGCACGGCAGCGAAGTCTACGTCCGGAGCAGTGCCTCCTGCAAAGGCAAAGGCAAAGGTAGGGAAGCAGGGCCAGAAGACTGAAGTAGCTGGCGCTGCTCAGGAAACTGGCACTGCTCCCATACCTCCAAAGATTGTGGTCGTTCCGCCTCCACCTTCTCCAGCAGGATAGCCTGCCAGATCCCTCAGTGGTGAGGAGAGGGAGGGGGAACGCCACAGGACCTCAATAGTAGGGCCAATTATCAAGCCGTCTTGCCTGACAGTGAGTGGGACTTCCGATGGGGAAAAAACTATGCCTCCGGCAAGATCTGGATTCAGAGGAAGGCCCACAGAGGCGAAAGCGGCCTAGGGTCTGTATCTTCATCAATAAGAAACACACAGCGCTCAAGTTGCACCAGCTCTGCACCAGGGATCTGGCCGAAGGGAAAGGGCTACCACTCCTGATAGGCTGTGATGCAAATGCACACCAATCGGTTTGGGGTAGCTCGGACATAAATGAAAGAGGCTCAACACTGCTAGAGTACCTTTCCAACACTTGCCTAGAGATCCTAAATGTAGGATCTAGGGCCACTTTCGTTACCTCTCAGAAGCAGGAAGTGATCGATATCACGCTGGGCTCTAATAAGATTGCAGTCTGTTACGAATTCGTGGGTGAGCGAAGAGGATTCTCTTTCTGATCACCGCCGAATTCACTTTATGTTGGAAGGCAGCAGGGACGGTAGGACTGGGGGCACATATAGGAACCCTAAGGCCACGGACTGGCTCATCTATAAGAAAGAGCTAGTAAGTAGGCTGGGGGAACCTTGCAGGATCCTAAGAACGGCCGGTAGGATTGAGCAGGCGGTCGAGCATTTGCAAACGGCTATTGTTCAGTCCTATGAAATTGCATGTCCTTTGAAAACTAGGAAATGTAGCTAGCGGGTGACATGGTGGAATGCAGAGCCGAGTGGGCCCCGTTCCTGGTCCAGGAAGCTACTAAACAAAGCGTTAAAAACGAAATCAGACCAAAACTGGGCTGAGCACAAAGCAGCCCAGGTACAATACAATAAGTGTATTAAGGTCTCCAAAGCTGAGGCCTGGAGAAAGTTCTGTGGGGAGATTAAGGATCTACCATTGGTGGCCCGTTTCCGCAAGATCTTCACTTCGGGCCCTACAGTTAAGCTAGGTGGTCTGACCCTCCCGGATGGGAAGGCAACAGTAAACCACGGAGAAATATTGGCTCATCTCTTTGAAGTACACTTCTCTGGCTCGGAACTGACGGGACAGGAGGCAAATCGAAAAGAGAAGCTTCACAGTCACCAGGCATGGTGACTGGAGAACTGCTGCAAGGGTGGTAACGCCCAGAAGAATTGAATGGGCAATTGACAATTTTGAGAAGTACAAAAGCCCAAGGGTGGATGCGATTTTTACGGCTCTGCTACAAGAGGGTAAAGAATCACTTCGCGAACACCTCCTACAAATTTTTAGAGCCTGTCTGGCCCTTAGTTATGTGCTAGAAAAAGTTGCTATGACTTGGCAAAATCCTTCAGGCCTATTAGTCTGACTTCCTTCCTTCTAAAAACCCTGGAAAGGATGGTAGACTGACACATAAGGGATAAAGCGCTGAGTCGAATACCAGTGCATCATTCATAACATGCATACCAGGCTGGTAAATCCGTCAAAACGGCTCTACATGAAGTAGTTAGCCACGTCGAGAGGGCCTTTCGCCAGAGGGAATCAGTTCTGGGAATATTCATTGATATTGAAGGGGCGTTTGATAATACACCCTTCGAAGCCTTTTGCGAAGCAGCGGAACACTTAGGGATAGAGGAATCTATCACAGAATGGGCCCACAATATGCTTCGCTCGAGAATAGTAACAACCGAACTTAGTGACACTAAGGTACGAACCCGTGTGAGAAGGGGCTGTCCGCAAGGAGGCGTGACTTCTCCTCTCATGTGAATATTAGTCATTAACGAGCTCCTAGTACGGCTAGAGAAACTAGGAGTACATGCAGTGGGCTACGCGGATGACGTTGCTTCGAGGATCAGAGGTAGTAGCCCAGTAGAGATAAGATGGAGGATGCAAAGAGCACTCGATCTTGTACAGAAATGGTGCACCGACAGATCTATGAAGGTTAACCCTAGTAAGACAGAGATAGTGCTCTTTACCAAAAAGAGGAAGCATAAGTTAAATGCGCCTTCAATTTTCGGCACTGAGCTGAAGTTTTTAATAAAGGTACGCTACCTTGGAGTAACTCTGGACAATAAGCTCACGTGGAGAAGCCATATAGGGAAACAGGCTCAAAAAGCCACTGCCACTTTTTGGGCCTGTAGAAGGATATTTGGCACAACGTGGGGTCTAAAACCAAAATTAGTCAAGTGGATTTACGTGGCTATTTTGATACCCCAGCTAGCCTTTGCCTCTGTCATTTGGTGGCCCGCAATACGAAGGGACGTCAAAATTAAGGCATTAAATAAGGTCTACCGACTTGCTTTGCTAGGCATAACAGGAGGGTTTAAAACAACTCCTTCCCTAGCTGTGGGGGCACTCCTGAATGTATTTCCGCCAAACATAACTGTAGAATCTCTGGCTGTGAAAACGGCAGTGAGACTGCATTTTGTTGGACTGTGGTCGAAGGCTAGGACGAGACATGCGCCCATCCTACGGAACAGAGATCTCGAAGAGGTCCTGGCCCAAGGAGGGGACCATGGCTCTCGTAGCTACCACTTCCGATACAAATACAAAGTCCTCTTTCCAAACAGGCAGGTATGGTAAGTAGGGAGCGATGGAATCCTATCCCCCCAAGGGCTAGTCTGGTTTACGGACGAGTCCAAAAGGGTAGAGAGAGCAGGAGCGGGAATTTATAACGGCGGACCCAAAACTGAGATATCCCTCAGACTGGGACACACTGCCTCTATTTTTTAGGCAGAGGTATTTGCGATCTGGGCCTGTGTAAAGCATATTTTAGAACAAAATCACAGGAACAAACACATATACATATGCAGTGACAGCCGTGCAGCTCTCAAGGCACTCACATCTGTCGTGGTGACTTCAAAGTTTGTACGGGACTGCATTACACTCGCTAACAAACTAGCGAGCGCCAACTATGTCAATCTCATTTGGGTACCGGGTCATAGCGGTATTAAAGAGAATGACATAGCAAATGAATTAGCAAGGACAGAGGCCTGCAAAACGGGCCCCGACCCAGCCTGTTCAATTCCAGTGCCTTTGTGCTTTATAAGAAACCACTTGGCTCAATGGACCTGTTGCTTGAGGCCGGGGGCATGTGACATACGAGGGCACTAGTTGAAGGACCTTTGAAGCCGCTAGGTACCAGTCTAGTAGAGCTCGATAGATCCAAACTGAGGATTATTGTCGGGCTCGTTACAGGGCACTGGTTTACCATGAGGCATCTAAAGCTCATGGGCATCACCGATGACTCGGTATGCCCCAGATGCAATTCAGAGGACGAAACTCCCCTTGACTTGCTGAGCCAATGCAGGGCCTTAGAGGATGTAAGGAAAGATATCTTGGGGAACATCTGTGATGGTTCTCGGCCTAACCTATTAGAGGTTGGTATGAGCAGATTTCTGCGATTCTCGAAATCAATAAATCTGCCAATCCAACCTTAATTTAACGAAAATTGACCTAGTAGGGCCGAGTACAATGGTTCAAAAGAACTGAGTGCTCGGCGCTACACCAAACAAAGGCGTCAAATCTCACTCTCAATTCAATTCACTTCAATATATATAATTATTTGATTATTTATTTAATAAAAATTATGATTTACGTAAATTCTCTGTCTTATTTAAATTTTTTTCTCTGTAGATTTATAAGATAAACATCGATTTTAATAAAATCATGATATACTTAGATAAAATTATGGTTGATTCGAATTGAAAAAAATCAGCTAGTTTTTTAAAACTCACTGCAAAAATAACAAAATTGCTCACACTCAGATTAAAATCTATACCATTAGTTTGTCAATTTTTACCTGTTAATCGTTTTTTACTGATTGTTTATCGTACGTTTCAAATTTGTATTTCTCTAGCGTTTATCCTGTTACTGTGGTAAATTTTCAACAGTGGGTAAGGTGTGTATTTACTATCTGACGTACTGCTTACGAATTTTTGTACTATTTTCAAATTTTCCGTGGGCGTAAGAATACACAAAAATAGTCACACCGTGAAATTAGACAAGTGGAGAAAGAGTAGGGGAAAAAACCCAAAGTTTTCGGACGGCGACTTACTCTCTGGGACGACTTTATATATATATATATATATATATATATATATATATTTATATATATATATATATATATATATATATATATATATATATATATGTGTATATTAAACCGATAGTTTGAGACATCGGTTTTTTTTGTTGAAAATAGCTTACATATGCCTGAAAGAGTCCCATGCAAATTTTGATTTTTTATATACACGATTTTTTTCAAAAATATATGACCAAAAAGATAGTTTGAGGACTGTCCCCAAACTATCTGATACGTCGGAGAATCGTCCTCAAACCATGCGACTAGGATAACGCATGCTTTGAGGACTGTCCTCAAAGTCCCGTTATTTTGGGGTCAGTTACTTTGAGGACTGACCTCAAAGTATCGTTAGTTTGGGGACTGTTATTTTGAGGTCTGACTTTATTTTTACGTTTTCAGCCAGCTCAAATAAAACAATCACATACACACGATTGAGGAGAAAAAATCAGTTTAATTTATTCTATTCATTACCTTCAAAATAGTATTTGATAACTGTTTAGAATCACGACTTCACGTATTTTCGGCCAGAAAATATAGAAAAATTGTGTATTTATAATGTTTTTCTTTACTTCCCGCTGTGAAAATTCTAAATTTTCGAAAAAAAAGGGAAGTTATTGGTTTCAGTGCAATTCTCGAAAATCGAGTCTTCAACATATCTCGACGTTTTGAGGTTCAAGAAAGTTATCCTGACTGTTAGCAGACAGACGTCCATCTGTCCGCAGTTGTGAGTGTATGCGTGGGTGCACACGCGCGCGCGGTGTGTCTCAATTTTTTGTCCGACGTCATGTTTGGATTGAATTGACTAATTTGAGAATACTTAACGTCAATTGAAAGAGTTCATTAAGCCTTTGAACTGACTAGTTTTCAAGTTATGCCAAAAATAGAAATTTTTTTAGGTTTATGTTGCAAAATCCGTAAGTCGCTTGACTGATTAACAATTAAGTTTGATCAAGATTGCTGCAAAGCACGTGCAGATCGGTCGATTTATCCTAAAGATATCATTAAACATAAATAACTTTTTTTCAGCGGAATGTATATTTGTCGGTCTAACCGTCTTTTGAGCTCGAGGAGCTCAAAAGTTTACTATTGATAACATTTTCAAGTTTTTTCAGCTTGAAAACAGCGAAAAGTTTAGAGGTTAGATCACAGGATCAAGCGTTTTTCAGTTTTCTAAAATCTATTCGATCTATATTTTGGCACATTCTACCCATACGAAAAAAATATAAATCCGGGATATACTTGGGCAAATCTGAATATATGATGCATATATGAGACATATATTCAATTTTGCTCGGATATATATTTTTTCATATGGGCGAAATCAACTAGTCACGAAAATTAAAGGATTTTAGAAAAATTCTAAATTTTAAAGTGATTGTGTACAGGTTTTACTGGAAATAATGATGATCGTACAGCAAAAGAAGAAAAACAAATTGTATCTAGTTTTCAGATACGATTTGGATAATTTATTATTATGCACGGTTCTGGAGTAATTCTAAAAAAAACTCCGAAACTACAATATTCTAGGTTTTTGTACGTTTTAAAAACAGTCTATGGGCTTCGATAATTTTTTAACTTCCCGCTAAGAAAATCAATGATTTTCGAAAATTTCAGAAAGTGATTGTGTTCACCCCGATTTTCGAAAATTGAAATTTTATCGTATGTGGACGTTTGGAGGTCCTAGGAAGCTATTCTGACTATTTTCAGAATGATGTCCGATTATCTGTATGTATGTGTGTGTGTGTGTGCGTGTATTCGACGAGGCCAAAAGAACAATGTTTTTTTTTTAACAATACTGTGAAAATATTAATCATGATGACCGAAAAAAATTATCGTGCAACTTTGTGCCCTTAATAATACTGTTCATAGGTCCATCATCGCAATGTTTGATTGTCTTTTAATAAACGGGTTTTTGTTTCATAACTTTCAAACAATCGAGATAAACGAAATTGACTCAGGAACATTACTTGTAGAAAATTGAATGTTCTACAAAAAAGGTCCGCTTAAAATTTTCCGTCAGATGAACCGTTTTCTTATAATCATGGCTTGAAAATTGGGATGATTTTACAATTTTATTGTTCAATTTGGAAAATTTGTCATTAATGTAAAAATCAGTTTCCGAAAAGAAACGGTTCATCTAACGAAAAATTTAAATTTGACCTTTCTTGTAGAGCATTCAATTTCCTACAAGAACTGTCTTCCAGTCAATTTCGTTTATCTCGATTGTTTAAGAGTTATGAGACAAAAACCCGCTCATTGAAAGAAAATCAAAAATTGTGATGATACACTTTTTAATATTATTTATAATTCAAACTTGCACGATAAATTTATTTGGTTATTATCTTTTTTAAAACGCGGTTTTCGAAAAGCGTACCGAAATCGATAACTTCTATTTTTTTTTTTTTTTTTTTAATTTTGATTTTTCTCAGCGGAAATTTAACAAAAAATATCATGTAAAATTTGAGTAAATGGTACTTTCAAAATTTATAATATTTGATACTATTTTATAAAAATTAGTGGAAATCCGTGAAAAATTCTGAAATTCAATAAACCAAATTTCCACTGAGAAACTGAAATTTTATATGTTGATTACAAATATATTGATCCAATAGTTTGAAGACCATTCTCCAATTAAACCGATAGTTTGAGGACTGCCTCGAAGTTTCCTTATATCTAACCGATACTTTAAGGACGGTTCTAACCTATGGAGCCCGCTTATATTTGGTTCTATATCGCATCCCCCATGAAAAACAATTATAAAAAAATACACTTTTATATGAAAAAAATATATTTTTTATATAAAAAAAATATATAAAAAATAAAAAATACATAAATATATAAAATATGTATAAAAATATATTTTAAATAGCTAACTTCCGGCCGATTTTCGTACCCTCGCAGATTTGAATCACGGTGGAAACACCGTGGAAGTGTAAACACCGTAGATCCACCGTGGTTACCCGGTGGGTTTGTTCCATTTCACCACCGGGTATACACAGTGTATCCACTGTGATTACGCGGTGTATCTACGGTGATTCGACGGTGGCTTGACCACTGTGTATGCACGGTGTTTCCACTGTGATTACGCGGTGTATCCACTGTGATTCCACGGTGGCTTTGTGCTATTTCACCACCGTGATTCCACGGTGTATCCACCGCGTAATCGCAGTGGAAACACCGTGTCTACACAGTGGTCAAGCCACCGTGGAATCACGGTGGATACACCGCGTTATCACAGTGGTAAAATGGAACAAACCCACCGTGTTTCCACCGTGATTCAAATCTGCGAGGGTATATATTTTATATATTTTAAATATATTAAAAATATATTCTCGAATATGTAAAAAAAATATTTTTTATAGATATTTTTTATATTTCATTTTCTAGGTTGGTGATTAACTTAGAAATATATTACTAATATATTTTTTTTATATTACTATACCTATATTTTTTTTATATTTTAAATATAAAAAAATATATTTTTTGTATATTTTTATACATGTATTTTTTTAACATTCTAAGATATATTTTTAACACATTTAAAATATATAAAATATATAAGAAAATCGGCCAAAAGTTAGCTTTTTGAAATATGTTTTTTATACATATTTTATATGTATTTATATATTTTTCAGGGATTTTTAATATATTAAAAATATATTTTTTTTTTTATATTTTAACCTATATTTTTTTTATAAATTTTTTTCATGGGGAATTACAGGATCCATTAGAGCATGTCCTAGTAATATCTACCATTTTAGAAGCATACGGGCGTAAAAAAATTAATGAAAACTCATTACAATTGCTAAAATTTAATAAACTAAATTTTCACTGTTAAACTAAAACTTTATATGTTAATTATGTGTATTAAACTGATAGTTTGAGGACCATTCTCCAATGAAACCGATTGTTTGGGGACATTTTGATACTTTGGGGACATTTTGATAGTTTGAAAACTTGCTCAAATTTTTCTTGTATCTATAACCGATTAAGGACGGTTCTAACCTATGAAGCCCTTTTATAATCCTTTATATATCGGATTACCGGATCTAAAAGAGCGTATCCTAGCGATATCTACCATTGTAGAAGCATACGGCCTATCAAATTTAATAAAATCCATAAGAATTCCCATAACTCAATGATCTAATTTTTTACTGACAAACCAAAATTTTATACTCCCTGGTTAAAAAAGTCAATTAAAAAGGATTAAAAAAGCACACATACTTTATACTCCTTAATACTCTTTAATACTCTTAATTCTCCGGAGAATTCAGATCGAACATAAAATGAATCCTTTTTAATGCTCCATCATCTAGCGACAAAATTATTATCGTTTTAGGATTAAAAAGAATAAAAACGATTAAATATTTTTAACCCTAACTTATCCTTTTTAATTCTAAAATAAGATTGCAATTTCTGATCGCGCAGAGGATTCAAGAGAATAAAAGAGGATTCAAAAAGTTTAATTCTAACTAATTCTTTTTAATTCTAAAAAAATATTCAATTTCTGTTCCCGTGGAGGATTCAAGAGAATAAAAGAGGATTCTAAAAAGTTTAATCCTAACTAATTCTTTTTAATTCTAAAATAACTTTGAATTTCTGTTCTCGCGGAGGATTCAAGAGAATAAGAGAGGATTCAAAAAAGTTTAATCCTAACTAATTCTTTTTAATTCTAAAATAACTTTGAATTTCTGTTCTCGCGGAGGATTCAAGAGAATAAAAAAGGATTCAAAAAAGTTTAATCCTAACTAATTCTTTTTAATTGTAAAATGATATTTAATTTCTGTTCCCGTGGAGGATTCAAGAGAATAAAAGAGGATTGGAAAAAGTTTAATTCTAACTAATCCTTTTTAAATCCAAATTAATATTAAATTTCTGTTCCCGTGGAGGATTCGAGAGAATGAAAGAGGATTCAACAAAGTTTAATCCTAACTAATCCTTTTCAATTCTAAAACAACTTTGAATTTCTGTTCTCGCGGAGGATTCAAGAGAATAAAAAAGGATTGGAAAAAGTTTAATTCTAACTAATCCTTTTTAATTCTAAGATAATATTAAATTTCTGTTCCCGAGAAGGATTCAAGAGAATAAAAGAGAATTCTAAAAAGTTTAATCCTAACTAATTCTTTTCAATTCTAAAATAACTTTGAATTTCTGTCCTCGCGGAGGATTCAAGAGAATAAAAGAGGATTCAAAAAAGTTTAATCCTAACAAATTCTTTTTAATTCTAAAATAACTATTAATTTCTGTTCTCGCGGAGGATTCAAGAGAATAAAAGAGAATTCGAAAAAGTTTAATTCTAACTAATCCTTTTTAATTCTAAATTAATATTAAATTTTTGTTCCCGAGGAGGATTCAAGAGAATAAAAGAGTATTCAAAAAAGTTTAATCCTAACTAATTCTTCTTAATTCTAAAATAACTTCGAATTTTTGTCCTCGCGGAGAATTCAAGAGAATAAAAGAGGATTCGAAATAGTTTAATCCTAACTTATTCTTTTTGATTCTAAAATAATTTTTAATTTCTGTTCCCGTGGAGGATTCAAGAGAATAAAAGATGATTGAAAAAAGTTTAATTCTAACTAATCCTTTTTAATTCTAAAATAATATTAAATTTCTGTTCCCGAGAAGGATTCAAGAGAATAAAAGAGAATTCTAAAAAGTTTAATCCTAACTAATTCTTTTTAATTCTAAAATAACTTTGAATCTCTGTCCTCGCGGAGGATTCAAGAGAATAAAAGAGAACTCGAAAAAGTTTAATTCTAACTAATCCTTTTTAATTCTAAATTAATATTAAATTTTTGTTCCCGAGGAGGATTCAAGAGAATAAAAGAGTATTCAAAAAAGTTTAATCCTAACTAATCCTTTTCAATTCTAAAATAACTTTGAATTTCTGTTCTCGCGGAGGATTCAAGAGAATAAAAGAGGATTCAAAATAGTTTAATCCTAACTAATTCTTTTTAATTCTAAAATAATATTTAATTTCTGTTCCCGTGGAGGATTCAAGAGAATAAAAGAGGATTGGAAAAAGTTTAATTCTAACTAATCCTTTTTAAATCCAAATTAATATTAAATTTCTGTTCCCGAGAAGGATTCAAGAGAATAAAAGAGAATTCTAAAAAGTTTAATCCTAACTAATTCTTTTTAATTCTAAAATAACTTTGAATTTCTGTCCTCGCGGAGGATTCGAGAGAATGAAAGAGGATTCAACAAAGTTTAATCCTAACTAATCCTTTTCAATTCTAAAATAACTTTGAATTTCTATTCTCGCGGAGGATTCAAGAGAATAAAAGAGGATTCAAAATAGTTTAATCCTAACTAATTCTTTTTAATTCTAAAATAACTTTGAATTTCTGTCCTCGCGGAGGATTCAAGAGAATAAAAGAGGATTCAAAAAAGTTTAATCCTAACTAATTCTTTTCAATTCTAAAATAACTTTGAATTTCTGTTCTCGCGGAGGATTCAAGAGAATAAAAGAGAATTCAAAAAAGTTTAATCCTAACAAATTCTTTTTAATTCTAAAATAACTATTAATTTCTGTTCTCGAGGAGGATTCAAGAGAATAAAAGAGTATTCAAAAAAGTTTAATCCTAACTAATTCTTCTTAATTCTAAAATAACTTCGAATTTTTGTCCTCGCGGAGAATTCAAGAGAATAAAAGAGGATTCGAAATAGTTTAATCCTAACTTATTCTTTTTAATTCTAAAATAATTTTTAATTTCTGTTCCCGTGGAGGATTCAAGAGAATAAAAGATGATTGAAAAAAGTTTAATTCTAACTAATCCTTTTTAATTCTAAAATAATATTAAATTTCTGTTCCCGAGAAGGATTCAAGAGAATAAAAGAGGATTCAAAATAGTTTAATCCTAACTAATTCTTTTTAATTCTAAAATAATATTTAATTTCTGTTCCCGTGGAGGATTCAAGAGAATAAAAGAGGATTGGAAAAAGTTTAATTCTAACTAATCCTTTTTAAATCCAAATTAATATTAAATTTCTGTTCCCGTGGAGGATTCGAGAGAATGAAAGAGGATTCAACAAAGTTTAATCCTAACTAATCCTTTTCAATTCTAAAACAACTTTGAATTTCTGTTTTCGCGGAGGATTCAAGAGAATAAAAAAGGATTGGAAAAAGTTTAATTCTAACTAATCCTTTTTAATTCTAAGATAATATTAAATTTCTGTTCCCGAGAAGGATTCAAGAGAATAAAAGAGAATTCTAAAAAGTTTAATCCTAACTAATTCTTTTTAATTCTAAAATAACTTTGAATTTCTGTCCTCGCGGAGGATTCAAGAGAATAAAAGAGGATTCAAAAAAGTTTAATCCTAACTAATTCTTTTTAATTCTAAAATAACTTTGAATTTCTGTTCTCGCGGAGGATTCAAGAGAATAAAAGAGGATTCAAAAAAGTTTAATCCTAACAAATTCTTTTTAATTCTAAAATAACTATTAATTTCTGTTCTCGAGGAGGATTCAAGAGAATAAAAGAGTATTCAAAAAAGTTTAATCCTAACTAATTCTTCTTAATTCTAAAGAACTCCGAATTTTTGTCCTCGCGGAGAATTCAAGAGAATAAAAGAGGATTCGAAATAGTTTAATCCTAACTTATTCTTTTTAATTCTAAAATAATTTTTAATTTCTGTTCCCGTGGAGGATTCAAGAAAATAAAAGATGATTGAAAAAAGTTTAATTCTAACTAATCCTTTTTAATTCTAAAATAATATTAAATTTCTGTTCCCGAGAAGGATTCAAGAGAATAAAAGAGAATTCTAAAAAGTTTAATCCTAACTAATTCTTTTTAATTCTAAAATAACTTAGAATCTCTGTCCTCGCGGAGGATTCAAGAGAATAAAAGAGAACTCGAAAAAGTTTAATTCTAACTAATCCTTTTTAATTCTAAATTAATATTAAATTTTTGTTCCCGAGGAGGATTCAAGAGAATAAAAGAGTATTCAAAAAAGTTTAATCCTAACTAATTCTTCTTAATTCTAAAATAACTTTGAATTTTTGTTCTCGCGGAGGATTCAAGAGAATAAAAGAGGATTCAAAATAGTTTAATCCTAACTTATTCTTTTTAATTCTAAAATAATTTTTAATTTCTGTTCCCGTGGAGGATTCAAGAGAATAAAAGAGGATTGGAAAAAGTTTAATTCTAACTAATTCTTTTTCATTCTAAAATAACTTTGAATTTCTGTTCTCGCAGAGGATTCAAGAGAATAAAAGAGGATTCGGAAAAATTTCATTCTAACTAATTCTTTTTAATTCTAAAATAATGTTGCAATTTCTTTTCTTCCCGTGAATTCGAGAGAATAAAACAGGATCCGAAAAAGTTATATTCCATCTTATTTTTTTTAATTTTAAAGTCAAGTTGCAATTTCTGTTTTTCCCGAGAATTCGAGAGAATAAACCAGGATTCGAAAAAGTTGTATTCCATCTTATTTTTTTTTAATTTCAAAGTCATGCTGCAATTTCTGTTCTCGCTGAGAATTCGAGAGAATTGTAACCATAACAAAAAAAATTATTTTTCTTTTAACCCTTGCGACACTAAAAACATTCTGGATACACTCTGGAAATATTCTGGTAACACGATGCAACCATACGGACTCCAGAGTATTTCCAGAATGGTTTTGTGCCCTTTTCTGAGAGTGAATCCAGAGTATTTCCAGAGCGGATACGGAGTAAATCCAAAGTGTTTCCAGAAAGTATCCAGAGTGGATACATACTGACACCGTTATGCATTCACATTGAACACAAACTGATACCAAAGTGTTTCCAGAATGTTTCCAGAGTGGGATCAGAGTGAATACATACTCAAACCAGAGGGTATTCAGTGTAAATGAATACTGAAAGAAAAAAAAAAATTACCGAAATATATTATTTTAAGATTATTCAAGAGCATTTATTGAATACAAAAATCAATTTTTTTTTGTCATTACCTGAAACGTATTTTATGTTTCTGGATTGTAAAAACAATTTTTTCAAGAAAACAAAAATATTTGACATTATTGTCACAATGCAATATAGCATTTAATATATGACCATCCAAACAGGCACTTGTCACTCTGTCAAATAACAGAGGAGTACCCGTGCCAGAATTATTTTTGAATATAGAATATAAAAACTCTGAAACACCTATCTAACCAGGAACAGGACAATCATAAGTTGGGCGCGATCTAGCGGTGAACACTGAACTACTTCCACTGCTGCTTAGCACCAGTGACTTTCTCCTCCTTCACATATATCGTCTCCCAGCAAATTTTTCTCTTAAGTCTTTCACATTAAAACCCGGGTCAAAGCAAAAAATTTTTTTTGGGATAAAAATACTCAATGAAAATAACAATTTTTAAAAAAACAATTGTTTCTTAAGAAATGTTTTTTATTGCTAAAAAGCGAATTTGCTAATTAATAATTTTTTTTGTATTTATTAAAAAGTATTCATAAAAATTACTGTTATTCATAATTCCTTAAGAAATTGAGTTAGAGCTACGGTTACAAGCTCGATTTGTTTAATGATTAATGGATAATAAAAAAGACTTGAAGTGTTGTAGTTGTGTCTTCAATAAGTTATTTTAATAACAATGGAGAAGAACAGAAAGGTAGCGACAAGTCCAAGTGTACAATAATTTAAAAAATTATATCAAAGATAAAAAAAAAATTTTTTCTACAAAAAAAACGCATGGTTATTTTTAGTATTTGAAAAAAATATTGCGTGAAAATTTATTTGTTTATAACAAATTGTTTGTTTAATAAACAAATAATAAATGAATGAAAAAAATTTTTTTTCTAATATAACAGAACACGATAAATGATGATTTAAAAAAAATTATGGTTCCTTAATATCAATATTGAGTAAAAAAAAAATTATTAATTAGCTAATGCGCTGTTTAGCAAAAAAAAATTTTTTTAAGAAACGATTTTTTTCTTAAAATTCCTTATTTTTATTAAGCGTTTTTCTCCCAAAAAAAACTTTTATTAAATCTAATTAGCAATGTATTTGTTTATGACAATTATTTTAACAATGCAAGTAAAAATTTTTTTCAAATTATTGTTATGTAGCTTTCAGCAATAAAAAAACAAAATAATAAAAAAAAAAAAATTTTCTTGATTGCTTTATTTACGTTTTTTATTTTTCAATGGCTTAGATTGTTAATAAAATCGAAATTTTTTTATTTTTTCACCAGCGATCTTTTCTATACCCTTTCAAGAATAGCTTTAAGAAGTAAAAAGAATTTGGGGTTTTTAGTTTGGAAATAATCAGGGTTTTTATGTAAACTTTCAACAAGTAAAAATTAACTAATTAACAAAAGCATAGTTAATTAAAAAATTGGGGTTAAAATTGTTTTTCTGTAGATTATTATTGATTTATGTGTTTAGAAAGTACCCAATTTTTTTATTCCTTAGTATTTAAATTTTATCGACTCTGGGCCCATTTTGAAAACACTCTGATTTCATCCTGTACTCATTTTGAGCCCATTTTGAAAACACTTTGATTCCATTCTGGACTCACTGTGGGTCCATTCTGAAAATACTTTGATTTCATTCTGGATTCACTTCTGGTCCATTCTGAAAACACTTTGATCTACTCTGGATCAATTCTGAAACCACTTTGGTTTCACTCTGGAAAAAGGGCACAAAACCACTCTGGAAACATACTGGATTTAGAATGTTTACATTCTGACAATGATTCCAGAGTGTTTCCAGAGTGGGTTGAAGGTCGCAAGGGAAGGGCATTCTCAGACAGTGCCCCCCACTTTTTAAAAATATGCAATGACTTTCAACTATCATAACCGTATTAAAATTTTATTAATCAATTAAAAAAAAATCAAAATTTTAATTGAAAAAAGGACAACGTAGTCGTAATTTCGTTGCGATATAGAATTTAGAAAAAATTACTTACCCAACAAAATTAAAAAATTCTAATTATAAAATTGACAGGACGATTTCACGAAAATTTATTTAACGAATTTTGTTTAACTTCGAATTGATATCAAGTGTAAATAATTTTTTTTTATATTTATATATCGGCGAAATTACAACTACGTTGTCCTTTTTTCAATTAATGCTTCAATTTTTTTTTAATTAATTGCTAAAAATTTGATACGCTTATAACAGTTGAAAGTCATTCAAAATTTTTAAAAAGTGGGGGGCACTGTCTGAGAATGGCCTTAAACTTTGAAAAAACAAAATAATAATGATTAGTAATTATTTATTTATTAAAATTTTACTCTGGGAAAGAAAAGAAATAATAATTTTATACGTGAAATTTTATTTTTTTTTTATGGAGAAATTTGTGGGAAAAAAAAAGTAATTAAAAGAGAAAAAGGCAACGGGAAAAAAAATGTAAGAGTGATCGTGAGACGCTCGCCGACCGACAATCTGGCGGGAGAGAGTAAGTGAGCGAAAGTTAGTTCCGCGCTCACCGCTAGAGCGTGCGGGCTTCTTGGATATGGACACTTATAGTAGAAGTTTTAAAAGCAAATGCAGCGGACGTTAATCGTCAGTCTTCACTCTACTGCTACCAAGTGAACTTTGCGTAGCAGAGTGGGAAGTGCCTACTGTCAGTGGCGCAGTATACCCTGCACCATGTCCTATATATATATATCTGGTATAGATAATATATTATTTTTGGTATAACCAGTGGTCTTCCCCATGGACAATTCGGGATATCCATCCCAGTTCGGGCTCTCTATATTTTTCTTGAGAATAGTTCTTTATTCTTTTCGATTAATATGAAGAGAATTAAAAAGCATTAAAAATTTCAAAATATGAATTCTCCTCAATTCGATTTAATTCTCTGAAGAGAATTAAAAAGTATTAAAAATTACAAAATATGAATTCTCCTCAATTCTATTTAATTCTCTGAAGAGAATTTAAAAGTATTAAAAATTTTAAAATATGAATTCTCCTCAATTCGATTGAATTCTCTGAAGAGAATTAAAAAGTATTAAAAATTTTAAAATATGAATTCTCCTCAATTCGATTGAATTCTCTGAAGAGAATTTAAAAGTATTAAAAATTTCAAAATATGAATTCTCCTTAACTCTATTTAATTCTCTAAAGAGAATTTAAAAGTACTAAAAATTTCAAAATATGAATTCTCCTTAATTCTATTTAATTCTCTAAAGAGAATTTAAAAGTATTAAAAATTTCAAAATATGAATTCTCCTTAATTCTATTTAATCCTCTGAAGAGAATTTAAAAGTATTAAAAATTTCTAAATATGAATTCTCCTTAATTCTATTTAATTCTCTGAAGAGAATTAAAAAGGATTTAATTCATTTTTAATCCTCTTTAATTCTCTTTTTTAACCAGGGGCTCTTATCCAAAAAATTATAGGAATGAAAAGTTTAAAAAAATTTTTAGTGATTTTTGGAAGGCTGTATTTTCGTGAGAATTAATTGTTGTGAATAATTAAGAAAAGCAATTTGAAGCTTGAAATCTTTAGTTTTAAGATCTTCTAGCAAAATTTTTTCTAAGTCACGGTTATTACGTAACTATAAGAAATAACTTGAGACAGAAATTTTCTCAATATTTTGGTTTTTTTTTATCCACAGGGCCAGAAAATTAGCCCCCACAAGCGTTTTTTCAATTTAAAAAAAAAAAAAAATTTTTTTATCCTTAATATTGATTCAAAAAACGTATAATAAAATGACCTTTTTCATTTTTTTCGTAAATCAATTGCTACTTTACAAACATTGACGGAAAGCTTCATGTTGCCAGGTGATCTGACAGCTTAATGAACCAGCAAAAGCTCTGTAAATTTTCAAATCGATGCATTGAACAATTTATCCGGACTGATTGATCAAATTTTCACAAAACAACTATAGGAACGAATTTTGTTCCCTTAATATTGTAATTATCATCAAATTTAAAAGTTTTTTCGTCTTTTCTTACATTTTTGGGTTACTTACTTAGTAAATGAAAGGTAACCGATAAATAAAAATTTTTTTTGAAAACTTTAGAAAAAACATTCAGGACTTTTTTTTCGTGAAATTTTATAGAAAAAAAGCCAAAATTTTTTTTTTCTAATAATGTAGATTGAAGCTTTTTGGGGAAAAAAATTTTTCCGTTCCGTGAGAAAAAAAAAACATTTTTAGAAAATTTTGGTCTTCAGCTATTTCTCATGATTATGCAATAACCGTCACTCAAACAAAAAAATTCTGTTAGAAGATCTTTAAACTAGAGATTGCAAGCTTTAAATGGCTTATTTATTTATTCGATACGACCATTTCTTATGAATTCACAGCCTTCCAAAACCACTAAAAAATTTCTAAAATTTTTTGTTCTTTTAATTTTTTGGATAAGTGTATATTTTTATGTGTGTATTAAACCGATAGTTTGAGGACGATTTTCCAATGAAACCGATTGTTTGAGGACATTTCGGTAATTTGAGGACTGGCTGAAAGTTTCCTTGTATGCAACCGATACTCTGATTACGGGTCCAAACTATCAAAGCCGTTCATAATTTACGTGTGTAACGAAATGCTGAAGATACAAAAAATGAACTTATTCATGTTGAAAAATCTCATTCCTGATCCATCGACACAATATTGAAATAAAAAAACATTTATTTTTAAGTTTTATTTGTAATTTTTCGAAAATAACTCAGAATCTAAAATCATTAGCTTTCTACATTATGTTTCTTTTAAATGTTATATGGCATGATTTAAAAAAAATGAGCTTAAAGAATACTTCGATCCAGTCCTTAAACTATTAGCATGCCCGCAAATAATCGGTTTAGTCAGAGAACGGTCTATATACTATTGATTTTATTAATAATTAAATAATGAACATGTATTTTTATTTTAATTTTACTTGTATCACTCATCGTGTTTTACAAGACTTTACATTCAAATTCTCCCATTTTCTCGCCTCTTTTTAATTTTTTGCGGCTGTGGCCCGACTTGTGCTTATGACTGTACTGCATCATTACGTTGATGCCCTGCTACCTCCCTGGTGTAATGGAGGGTGCAGTGACTAGGGAAACCACAGAGAAAACCTTAGTTAGTACAGTTTCGGTTTTGGGTGAAGCTCCAGTGGTCGATAAAATTTCCATTTTACCGATCACTGGCTCTTCATCCCACCCCTAGCGATCAGAGACCTTCGTTCGAGCCCAACGCGTGGCTAAGTGGTCACCCAGCCAAATAGTAACCATGCTCGATGCTACTTAACTTCGGTGATCGCCCGAGCCACGCGCGTGCCGAACGACTGTCTCAGCCGCTTAATAATGAACATGTAATTAATATATAAAATTTTAGTTTTCGAGTCAAATTTAGTTTATTAAATTTCAGAAGTTGTGATAGATTTAAACTGAATTTCAAAAAATATCTTCTTTTATAACATTTCAGAGTATTTTTAACTTCCTGCAATGGAAGTTAAAAATTTAAAAAAAAACATGGAAGTTGTTACTGGTTTCGGGCCGCTTTTCGAAAATCGAGTTTTTATCAGGTGTTGACGTTCCGAGGTTTAAAGAAGGTATTTCGACTATTTTGAGGTGG
Organism: Microplitis mediator; assembly: GCF_029852145.1. Classification (NCBI taxonomy): domain Eukaryota; kingdom Metazoa; phylum Arthropoda; class Insecta; order Hymenoptera; family Braconidae; genus Microplitis; species Microplitis mediator. Next base: position 10,364,223 of record NC_079978.1, on the reverse strand, counting down.
ATGTCCATGTGTTTTTGTATGTGGGGGTGGAGGGTGGTGTAAACTAATTTATGTCGTACGATATCCTTGGAGCTAATTAACCAATTTTACTTGGTAGCGATCGAAAGGCTAACTAAGAATTTGAATTGATTAGATTTTGGAGTCATTCTGTTAAGTAGTTATTGAGCTACATAGAAAATAAAAACCAAAAAAATTTTTTAAAAATTTGTGTAGCATAATTCATAAATCGCCTGCCCAATTTGCTTCAAATTTAAATCAAAGCTGGTTAAAATTTGGATGCTCACAAATTTCAAAATCCCAAAAATGATTAAAATTCGGATTTTTCTAATTCCTAAATTTTGCACGCCTTGAAGGCGAAGCGGAGAAGTTGTGCTTTATAACGGACTTGTCAAGGTCAAGATATTTCCACACATTAAACTGTATATATTAATCTTTTTCTTGTGACAGCAGCATTTTTTATCTTTTAATTCAATACTATGATAGAATTTTCAGTTGTAAACATATTTTTTGAAACGTTGCTCGAAAATTTTAAGTATTAATTCCTATACATGTCACTACTATTGAAAATTACGTTCAATTTAATAAATGTATTTGTAAAATTAGCGAATAATACTAGAGGATCTAGTGTAGGTTGTAACGGGGTGGAATCCTTCCACATTACATTTTAAATTAAATTTCGACTCGCGCCAAAAGATCCGCCCTCCTTCTTCAACAACTGTCAACAACTGGAGAAAATACAGTCACTGAAGCGCCGGGGTCGCTACGGTCGAGTGCCGACTTTTGGTTTTAGGGGTTGGCCAACCTGAGTGGAGAGGTACGAGGGCCAGAGACGACGAGCGATCGATCTCTTGGCTCGCAGCAACCGCCGTGGACGGACGTGCCTTTCTATCAACCACCACTAACATCTTGGTTTCCACAAGTATCTACTACTACTACTACTACACGTGCTGCTAGTCATCATTCAAATTGGGCCAAGAGCATATAAGCCCACGACTCGTAGAAGCTTATTTCTTTTATTAAGTTAATTTGAGTTTATTTAACGGTTATTTATAGAATAATTATTGTGGATTGGATTTGGTCGATGGGAAAGGATTGGTACGGTTTGGTGGACTTGGAAGGAAGGACTGGGTCTGGTTTTGGTCTTGGAGGAAAAGGATAGTTGGAATAAGAAGGACTGGTTAAGATTGGAGATTGTTGGAGTAAGTGAGCTCGTTTGTCTTATTGTCGGGTTAACTATTCATTTGTTAAATAATATTTTATTAATTGAGGAGTCGTTATTTGTTAAAGTAGTCGAGTCAATTTATTAGAGTCAGTAGAGTCACATTGCTGTTTATAAAATTAGTCGAGTCAGTGTCATCCGTCATTTTGGTTATTGTTCATCTCATTAATTATCTGTAAAGCGGCTTCGTCAAATAAATGCCATTGTTTTATATTTAAATTGAACATATAAATTTAATCTATCATAACCTTCCTAATAAGTTAGGTATAAGAAATTCTCTCTTCATATTTTAATACTGTGTGGTCCAGTAAGGGGCTTACCCTCACCTGGAGATACTGAGTTCAGCTAGACAGGTTTGCAAGACACCTTAAGTTTTGCACATGTGTGGGACACTTATTGTATTGAGACCACAATCACAAATTAATATCATAAGTGCACCCATTACAAGGTGATGGTAATTTTAACAACTAAAAATTATACACTTTTTAGATAAAATAAATTAACTATTTATTTACACTTTATACAGACAATTATTGTGAGAAATAATTATTATTAGCGAATTCAACTAAAATTATGCGCGAGAGCGAATGCAACTTAATACGCACGTATAAAAAGCAACACGTGGTTGTTTGCGGTTAAAGTCACAGAAATTACTTTACGTATTAATTACACGTGAATGCACGATTTATTTATTCTCAATAAATAGCAGCCTTAATTTACTGACTAAATATTGAGAGTAATTTGCTGAGCGGTTTACTTTTATTACCACAAAGAAAAAGATACTTGTAATTTTAGAAGCGGTTTTGAACACGAGGTGAACTGTAGAAGAATACGTTGTGAATAATAATGAAAACGTCATATATGGAACCACACACCGGTTTCCTTGTGACGTCAGAGCGGTAGACCAATAAGAAAATTAGAAGACGACGCTCACGAAATTTCAGCCAATAGAAAAAATCCACGTAGCTCGTTAAGATCTTAAGCCAATGAGTGCGTTTCATGTCGCAACTCTTTTATTCATAGTTGGAACTAATTTATTCAAATGATGGATTTTACTCATTGGCTAAGATCTCGAGCGTAAGTTCAAATAGCGATGGTGCTGCCGACCTATTGGTGAGGCTCGGCGTTCTCAGGTGGTAGCGAGTTTGGTCTTGACTGAACATTCTCCCCAGCGCTGGTGACAGTGTCGACAGGATTGTCATCTGGAGAGTGAACTGACACGCGCACAGTTTAGCGATTGGTCGAACAAGTTTAGTTGTAGCGGTCTTCAGGGTGTCTACTCGAGTCAACCCATCTCGTCCTGGATGTAATGCGAGTACTCTTGCGAGTGGCCATTTTGATGGTGGGAACCTCTCATCAGTCAGCAAGACTAATGAGCCCACTTTAATGATATCCCTCGCAGATTTGAATCACGGTGGAAACACCGTGGAAGTGTAAACACCGTGGATCCACCGTGGTTACACGGTGGGTTTGTTCCATTTCACCACCAGGTATACACAGTGTATCCACTGTAATAACGCGGTGTATCCACCGTGATTCCACGGTGGGTTGACCACTGTGTATACACGGTGTTCCCACTGTGATTACGCGGTGCATTCACCGTGATTCCACGGTGGTTTTTTGCTATTTCACCACCGTGGTTCCACGATGTATCCACCGCGTAATCACAGTGGGAACACCGTGTATACACAGTGGGCAACCCACCGTGTAATCACGGTGGATTCACCGCGTAATCACAGTGGTAAAATGGAACAAACCCACCGTGTTTCCGCCGTGATTCAAAAATGCGAGGGATTAGATGGATGATGCCACTTAGAGATTGATTGATGTCGTTGTAAGTACTCAGACGACCATCTAGTCCAAAATGTCTGGAACATTTGTTGTAATTGTTGCCAGCGTGACAACGTAGCGGTATTGTTCTCCAGTAGCGAAGGTCCTGGTACAGCGATTAGCGGTTCACCGATGAGAAAGTGTCCAGGAGTCAAAGCGGTTAAGTCTGCAGGATCTTCGGATAGCGGAGCGATCGGTCTTGAGTTTAATACAGCCTCAATCTGCGTTAAAACTGTAGCGAGTTGGTCGTAAGTCAATAGCGACTCTCCAATAGTTCGTATAAGATGGAACTTGATTGACTTGACGGCTGCTTCCCACTTGCCACCAAAATGAGGAGCAACTTGGCGGGTTGAACTTCCAGTCTGTGCCATCTGTAGCGAGTAAATGCTGTAGTTCCCGTAGCTGTCTCGATCCTGCTGCGAATTCTCTCTTTAGCGTGGCGTCTGCTCCTACAAAATTTGTACCACAGTCCGAGTATAGGGTACTGCAGGCGCCTCTCCTCGAGTGAATCTTCTGAATGCTGCGACGAAAGCGTCAGTAGAATAGTCGGTGACAATTTCAATGTGTATAGCGGAGGTAGCGAGACATACGAATACAGCGATCCAACCTTTATAAGTTTTCGCACCTCGACCTTGAAATGTCTTCAGTGTTACTGGCCCAGCGTAGTCTATTCCCGTGTGTAAGAATGCTTTAGATGGTCTTACATGAGCGGATGGCAATTGTCCCATTAGTTGTTGTGCACGAACACCTCTATGTCTCGTGCACACGACGCAGCGAAGAATGTGAGACCTGACTGGAACACGCCCACCTTCTATCCAGACAGATCTCCGTAGATCAACGAGAGTCAATTGAGTTCCCCCATGGAATGTTTTATGATGCGAATGTTCTATCAGTAGCGTACTTAAGCGTGATGATCTTGGTAAAATAGCTGGATTTTTCTGATCATCATCCAGTAGCGAATTCTTCAAGCGACCGCCGACTCTGAGTACTCCATTGTAGTCGACGTAGGGAATCAATTTAGCGAGACGATGATTTCGTTGTAGAGAATCACCATCTTTCAGTAGTTTCAGCTCTTGCGAATAGTACTGACTTTGCGTATACTTGATCAGCAAAGTCTTAGCGAGTTCCAGGTCAACTGTAGAGAGTGGTGTGGCCAGTGTGGACTGTGGCACTTTTTTAAATTTAGCGATGGCACGTAGGCAGATTCTAAGCGTGCGAAGTAGTGGTGACAACTTAGAAAATTTGTCCAATAGCGTGTTTAGCGGGTGTGAATCTGCCTTAAAGATGGTAAAAACCAGACCTGGACGTTCTTCAAGATGTGATACCGTCTGCATAGGGATGTCAAAAGATGACCAGTTTTCTTTTGATTGACTGAGCCACTTAGGTCCCGTCCACCATAGCGAATGCTGTTCTAGTTTACCTGCTGTTAAACCTCTTAAAGCGCAGTCAGCTGGGTTAAGTTTCCCTGGAACAAAATCCCAGTTGACACTTGGTAGCGATTCTTGAATCTTGGTAACTCTGTTGCGAATGTAGACTTTCCATCCAGCGGGGTTGTTTCGTAACCACGTTAAGGATACAACGGAGTCTGTCCACAAGAAAATTGGTACATTTTCAAGTTTCAAGACATTCTTGACGTAGAGTACCAGTTGAGCGAGTAATACAGCGGCATTGAGCTCCATTCTTGGTATTGAAATTGGTTTCAGTGGTGCAACTTGGATTTTGGCACACACTAGCGAAATATTGGAGCTTCCTGTAGCGTCGGTAACCTTTAAGTAGACGACAGCAGCCATAGCGAGTTGTGAAGCGTCAGAGAATCCATGTAATTCAATCGATACACCAGTTTTTACATGATTCCAGCGAGGTATCTGAATCTTCAAGATCTGATGTAGTTCATCTCGAAACAAATTCCACTCTTGAAGAAGCAACGGTGATAGCGTAGCATCCCAATCGAAGTTCTGCAGCCATAGCTTCTGCATGAACATCTTGGCTCTTACGATGATCGGTGCCAAAAACCCAAGCGGGACAAACAAGCGAGCAATTTCAGATAAAATTGTACGTTTAGTAGTTGGAGATGCTTCTGGTAGCGAATAGCCAAAATGGAATTTATCCTGTGTAGAATTCCAGGTTAATCCGAGCACTTTTACTGCAGTATCCCCAAGTTCTCGTGGTATATCTTCTTGGGTTTCAACTGGAGCGACTTGAGACAGTAATTCTGTTGAATTACTTGCCCATTTTGCAAGCGGGAAGCATCCTGCGGCACACATGTTTTTTGTATCGAGAGCAACTTCAATTGCCTCAGCGAGTTCATCTGCGCCTCCATAGATGTCATCAACGGAGCGGGTGTTTGTCAGCGGTTCAACAGCCTTTGGAAATTTATTTCCTTCATCTTCAGCGAGTTGTAAAAGTGCTCTTCCAGCGAGATATGGAGCTGATGTTGTTCCATAAGTAACCGTAGCAAGTGCAAATACTGTTGGGATGTCATCTTCGTCAAACCAGAGTATGCACTGTAGATGATGATCTTCCTTGTCAACTGCCATCTGACGAAAAATTTTAGTTACGTCAGTAGCGAATAGATAGCGATGACAGCGAATGCGAATCAGTACATCACTGATGTCAACTTATATCTTGGGGCCCACATGAAGTATCTCGTTGATTGATACGCTAGATGTTGTTTTCCATGACCCATTGAATACCACCCTGAGCTTGGTGGTAGTGCTCTGTTCTTTAAGTACCCCATGATGAGGCAACATGTAGCTGTTTGGTGGTAAATCCTTTAATTTTACACGTCTCATGTGTCCCAAGTCTTCATATTCTTTCAAGAAGTCGTTGTATAACTTCTTGTAGATTGGATCATTATCCAAACGTTTGCGAAGACGTAGTAAAGCGTATTGTGCAGCTCTTAGCGAGTCACCCAGTTGACTTGGAGAAGCTTTAAGCGGCAAGCGATCGACATATTGACCATCAGACTGTCTGTAGTGTGTATTGATAAAGTGTTGTTCACACTTCTCTTCATCTTCATTGTAATGTATAGCGAATTCTGTCTGTGGTTCTTCTTGATACCAAAACTTGCTCAGCAAGTCTTGTAATTGATCACCAACAGTGACATGGTGACCATAAGCTGTCAATTTTGATGTAGCGGTGTCCACAGACCCATAGATGATCTAGCCAAGCGTCGTTGACTGAGCGATTGGGTCATTGTCATTACCCTTCCTTATTTTAGCGTTGATTACGTGTGCAGCTGGTGCTGCACCCAGAATGATGTCAATAGGTCGTGATGTTAAGAAGTCTGGATCAGCGAGTTGTAGACCTTTCATGTGCGGCCATTTCTTGTTGGTTAGCGTGAATGACGGCAAGTTCACCGTCAGTAGAGCAAGCACATGGGCTTGGATAGTGATAGAAGCGGAACTATGTAGCGAATGCAGCGACGCCTGGCATGACCCAAGTGAATGTCCAGCTGACACATTACCAATCCCTCGTAATGGTACAGCTGCCTTATTTAGCGGTATATCCAGCTTCTTAATTAGCGAATGCGTCACAAAGGATAACTCCGATCAATCAGTACACGGGCAGTACATGTACTTCCTGTTAGCGAATTCAACTTAACATGTGCGGTAGCGAGTAATACATTGAGCGAATGAGCTGAAAGCAAACTAGGTTAGCGAATTCAAAACGAAAGTTGCCAAAATTGGAACTATTTGTTACCTTGAGTCAGTACAGCAGGTTCCTGTACCGAATTAGCGGAAGTATCCTCATCAACGTGAGTGGACGTGTGATGTGGCTTGTGACAGTGATGGCACCTGTCTTGAGTCTTGCAGTCAGCGAAGCGATGGCGTCCCAGACAGTTGTAGCAGAGCTGGTAGTGTTGTACGATCATTTTCCGGTTCTGAGGCGACGCCTGTTGGTAGCTTGGGCAAAACAGCACAAAATGCTTCTGCTTGTAAATTGGGCACAAGCCCGGCTCACTCGTCTTCTCTTTCGGAGTGAAAGCGGTATAGCTGGCGCCTCCTCTCGAAGTAGATGCTTTGGAGGGGGGAGCGGATTTACTGGTGGCACTTCCTGCCTTGTTTGTAGCGGCTGATCGAGCGTATGTCTTCGGTGATGGCGGTCTTTCAGTCACAGCTTTAGACGGTGCTGAGGGTGTTCTTGAGCCAACACCAGAATTTTCCCAGGCACGTACCTTGGCCTTCAGCATATCGTGCAACTGCTGGTAGGTCGGGAATTCATTTGAGAGTCCTAGCGAGGCCATCCACTCCACTCGAAGGTCTTCTGGTAAGCAGTGTACCGTCAAGCGAATCAAGAATGGGTCTGAGTCGCACATTGGTACTCCCAAGGCAGCAATAGCGTCCAGCGACTTCTTGGTAGCGAGTAACAGAGCGTCAAGTTCGGCAGCGGAGCGACTAGTTAGAGGTTGTCTGTACAGCAAATCATTGACGTGCATGTCGAGTAATCTGCGTGGATTGGTGTAGCGAGTATTCAAGAGTTCCCAAGCAGATTGGAAAGCGTCATCCGTAACTTGTATGTTAGCGATTAACGAATCGGCCTCACCTTTAACCTGGGTTTTCAGGTAGTGCATTTTTTGTGAGCTGGTAAGCGAATCTTCATGAATGACCAGAGAGGTGAACAAGTCCTTGAACGAGTCCCACTCGTTATATGAACCCTGGAACGTCGGCAGTTTCATCTGTGGCAAGTTGGATTTGTGTGCACCCCCGAAATACGCAGTTTGGTCATGATTGACCGCATGGGCATCATGAACAGGTTCTGGAGCGGGTTTCGCAGCTCTGAGTCTCACCAGAAGCTCAGTGTACACTTGACTAGCGGTAGCAAATGCATTACCTGTATGGTATTCATTTTCGACGATCTCTGGAATATCATCGAAAATTCTCTCATGAGTTGTGTTGAAGCGAGTCCACAAGTCATTCAAGAAAGAGAGTTCAGCGTCAATGGCGGGTGCACCTTGGGTACCGAGAATGGCGTCGGTCAAGCGAGTAGACATATTACACATCGTGTCGATGCGGTTCATTTGTAGAGCGACTTGAGCTTCAGCGGCCATCTTGATTGCACGTAACTCACAAAATGGACGCGACGAGTGAAAACCGACGCTAAGGTTTCGATCGTAAAAATCTAACTGTCTTTATTACACCAGTGTGTAATTTTGATCACCACGGGCAGCACTCTAGCAGTGCTCAGCAATGCCCACGGCACTTAGCGATTTTCACAAAACTGATCACTCACTTTTTTCTCACAATTTTTTTGATGTTTTAATTTTTATAATTTTTAATTGTTAAAAACCACACCAAATCCGGCTCGAAGGACCAAATGTAAAATTAGCGAATAATACTAGAGGATCTGGTGTAGGTGATGGTAATTTTAACAACTAAAAATTATACACTTTTTAGATAAAATAAATTAACTATTTATTTACACTCTATACAGACAATTATTGTGAGAAATAATTATTATTAGCGAATTCAACTAAAATTATGCGCGAGAGCGAATGCAACTTAATACGCACGTATGAAAAGCAACACGTGGTTATTTGCGGTTAAAGTCACGGAAATTACTTTACGTATTGATTACACGTGAATGCACGATTTATTTATTCTCAATAAATAGCAGCCTTAATTTACTGACTAAATATTGAGAGTAATTTGCTGAGCGGTTTACTTTTATTAGCACAAAGAAAAAGATACTTGTAATTTTAGAAGCGGTTTTAAACACGAGGTGAACTGTAGAAGAGCACGTTGTGAATAATAATGAAAACGTCGTATATGAAACCACACACCGGTTTCCTTGTAACGTCAGAGCGGTAGACCAATAAGAAAATTAGAAGACGACGCTAACGAAATTTCAGCCAATAGAGAAAATCCACGTAGCTCGTTGAGATCTTAAGCCAATGATTGCGTTTCATGTCGCAACTCTTTTATTCATAGTTGGAACTAATTTATTCAAATGATGGATTTTCCTCATTGGCTAAGATCTCGAGCGTAAGTTCAAATAGCGATAGTGCTGCCGACCTATTGATGAGGCTCGGCGTTTTCAGGTGGCAGCGAGTTTGGTCTTGACTGTACAGTATTAAAACAGAAATTAATGTCAGTGATCAAAACAACGATTCAAATCAGTTTCAACTAACATTAGAGCGTTAGTGGTGTCACGATAGAATATATAAAATAAAATAACTAGAAAAAATATAGAATATTCCAAAAAGACAGGAAAAACTGTTTTTTTTCTATAACTCCAAAAATTAATTTTTCACTAACAAACTTGAATTTTATATATCAACTATGTGTATTAAACCGAGAGTTTGAGGACATTTCGATAGTTTGAGGACTGGCTGAAAAAAAATAACTAGAAGAAATATAAAATATCCCAAAAAAACTTGAAAAACTGTTTTTTTTTTTCTATAACTCCAAAAATTAATTTTTCACTGACAAACTTGAATTTTATATATCAACTATCTGTATCAAACCGATAGTTTGAGGACGATTCTCCAATTAAACCGATTGTTTGAGGACATTTTGATAGTTTGAGGACTGGCTGATAATTTCCTTATATCCGACCGTTACTCCCATTACGGGTCCAAACCATTAAACCGTTCACACTTTACGTGTGTGAAGAAATTCCAAAAAAAAAAAAAAATTGAACGTAATCAAGTTAAAAATTCTAATTGGTGATCCATTGACTTGAAAATAAAAAAAAATAAAATTGAAAATAAAAAAATAAAATAAAAAAAAAAAATAGAATAATTCTAGAAAAAAAATTTTTTTATCCTGTCTTTTATCGCAATCAGTAACATAAGGGTGTATAAAAAAAATTCAAAATGCGTAAGCTTAGTATATTTATACTTTTCAATGGAAAACGTATTGTTAAAAATTACCAATTTTTTCTTATGCTTTTATATCTCTAAAACAGTAAAATTCGCTAGAATTTGCCCTTATGGCACCTGCAATACGGTATATCAAAGAGTATTATAATAACCGCCCTCATATAATGAAATGATTTGAAATTATTTAAAACAATTCGAATCGTCTAATATATAGATATACACTTAGCAGAGGTTAAATCGTTTTGTTTTATCAGGGTGGACTTCATTGTTTAGAACGTATTAAAGTACCGAATTTTCATACAAGACTCGAAAAGATTTTTAATTAAATTTTATTGGGCCACACAGCATACACCCAATGTGAAACGTTGTTCCTATCTTCTTTAATATTAACTTTATTGGAACATTCATCAGATAACACTTTCAATTGCCGCAATTGAATCTTCCTCACATAAAATGTCCTATTAGAATTTTTTTAAATTCATTGTGATTACAATATTCCAATCTAAGTAAAATTTAGCCATTTTGTTGATTTCCGCACCGCCTAGCAATCTTTAGTTCATATTTTTTCATGAGTATACCAAGACATCCATAATTCATTAACATTTCTGTTCCTAACATATGATATTATGAGGACAGTCCTCGAACTATCGGTTTAATAGTAAAATTAGAATAACATTTTTCTTTCTACAGAATATAAAAAAAATTCAGTGCAACGGCTTTATAACATCATATATTACGTAATAAAAAAAAAAAAGGTGGCTCAAACTATCGTGTATAAAAAAGTATATACGCCTTTGATAGTTTGGAGCTTTTATGTCCGACTATTATTTAATTAATATTTGGTTGCGTGGATTGGGGCGTTCGGACTAACACATGCAATTTTCGGCTTAAATGTTTAATTCAAGCCTTATTTTATTTTATTTTAGGGATACGTTTCGATGTAAGTTTTCCTTTAATTCTAGGTTGACTAAATCAGAGTTAGTTTCATAAGTCGGTGGATATAAAATATGCAAATTGATACATACGATTTAGAATTTATAGCGTCCTTATATCCAATTAAATTATGAGGCTGATTGAAAATTTGTTACTGAGTTTGAAAGATAGAATAGTCACTTATAACCTTCTTACCTTTGCTGTGATAATTCTCGTTGATTACTTTTTTTTTCCTGGGGGACTCCTTCGTAGTAGACCCTTGGACTCCTGAAGTGTGTTCCTTGGATTGGTTGATGATTTCTCTTTCTCTCGTGCAAGCGCTGTTCAAGCGAGGAAGAGTGGTCAATATTAACTAACTTGTTTTTAATAAATAATACACAAAACTGTTTTCACTTTGGTTGTCTTTTATTTTAATTTAGAAACTTTAAATTTTCGCAATGATAAAATTCCTTTAATTTTTCTTAATAGAAATTAGAGATGATACTCTTTAAAGGCTTTTATTTTTATGTTTAAACATTTGTTACACTTTCGTATACACTGATATTTTCTTATTCTCTATGTTGTTAATTTTATGCTTTAATAGAATAAAATTCCTTTAATTTTCCTAAACGGAATTAGAGATGATACTCTTTAAAGGCTTTTACTTTTATTTCTAAACATGTATTCAGTTTTAGTTACAATATTGATTATTACAATTTAATTGCACGGAACAATGCTATTAAGCACTTAACTACTGACTCACAACCGATAACACTATTTTTTTTTGTTGAAATTTTCTTTTTCTTTATATTATAAATTTTTCTTCGCTATGCGATTGTATTTTTGCTCTCTTTGAGCGGTGTATTTTTTTTATATATATTTTTATCTATCACAGCTATAACTTTTTCTTTACTTTTTATTTTTGTTATAAATATATAGTATATATATTTATTTTAATGGTTTGCTAATTTTATTTCCCGAATAAAATTATACGCGATTTGTTTTTTTTTTTGAAAGATACCATGTACCGAATTACGACTCTTTGCTGAAAACTTTGAATTCAGCTAATGACCGAAATGCAAGCCTGTGCTCGGTAGAGTGGTTTTCTCTTGAAAAATTTTGTAGATGCAACCATGGTGGTCCGAGTTTGGGAAGGAGGGGGTTTTCAACGTCTTACATAGTAAGAGATGTCCCGTTGACGGAACTTAATTTAGCTCAATGTTAATTGTGGGTGTTGCTACGCATTAAAGTGACCGTAGTTATTACTAAGTGGGGACTAAAGAATAAGGGAGTGAAAGACGGGCGAAGAAATCTCTGCAATTGAACTACTCCTAGTTTCTTATGAGAAAACGGAATATTTATTCCTTTGGAGCGTTCAACATGAATTTAAAAAAAAAAGGTTGCGAAGTCGGACATAACAGAGCCGTCCTCAAAGTATCAGATCTCAAAGTATCGGTTAGATATAAGGAATCTTTGAGTCAGTCTTCAAACAATCAAAGTGTCCTCAAAGAATCGGTTTAATTGGAGAATTGTCTTTAAACTATCAGTTTAATATATATATATTAGGGAGCTCCGTTTGAAACGAAGATTTTTTTTTTTTCGTTCCCCATCAAAAATCTTGTTCTACATGTAAAAATAAAAATTCAGTGAAATTTTGAGCTCTTAATAACAATTTTAAGAACTGGAACAACATCGTTGAAGTTTTCTCATGCTAAAAGCATGTAAATTTTGATTCTTTTCTTTTTATCGAATAAAACTCAGCCCCATATTCACGTATCTTATCGGTTCAAAGTTTTCTTGGAAGAGAACTGTATGCTCTTTGAAAAAGCCTATATGTGCTTAGCAGTACCTTCAACTACAACCCTCGTGGAAGCCTTGAAAGTCTAATTTCCTACGAAATTAGTGGTTTTTTGCTGTTAACTTGTAAACGGTTGACTTTTGGGAAAAAAAGTAAATGACATTTTTTGTAGGAAATTTAGTCTTCTACAAAAAAGTTCTCATAAGTCAAATCTCTAAAATCAATATTTAAAAAGATATATGAACTTTAATCAAGTAAAATTCGAAATTTTAGCTAAATGTCAAGATTAACGGTTTTATAATTCAAAACCATTACATAAACCATGTTTTTTTTAACATAATCCATCTGTTAGGTCCCAAGGACATCGAAAATTCGAACGAGATTCTTCAAACCTGTGTTTTATTCATTCAATTTTTCAAAAGAATTGCAAATGAGGTTGGTACTTAAGAACAATTTCGATGAATAATTACGGGCATTTTATATTTTATATAAATATATATTAATTGATATTTACCATAAGTTAATAACTGAATATATTGTATAGTATTGAACATTGACATTTAGCTAAAATTTCGAATTTTACTTGATTAAAGTTCATATATCTTTTTAAATATTGATTTTAGAGATTTGACTTATGAGAACTTTTTTGTAGAAGACTAAATTTCCTACAAAAAATGTCATTTACTTTTTTTCCCAAAAGTCAACCGTTTACAAGTTAACAGCAAAAAACCACTAATTTCGTAGGAAATTAGACTTTCAAGGCTTCCACGAGGGTTGTAGTTGAAGGTACTGCTAAGCACATATAGGCTTTTTCAAAGAGCATACAGTTCTCTTCCAAGAAAACTTTGAACCGATAAGATACGTGAATATGGGGCTGAGTTTTATTCGATAAAAAGAAAAGAATCAAAATTTACATGCTTTTAGCATGAGAAAACTTCAACGACGTTGTTCCAGTTCTTAAAATTGTTATTAAGAGCTCAAAATTTCACTGAATTTTTATTTTTACATGTAGAACAAGATTTTTGATGGGGAACGAAAAAAAAAAAAATCTTCGTTTCAAACGGAGCACCCTAATATATATATATATATATATATATATATATATATATATATATATATATATATATATATTGTAACGGGGTGAAAATTAGTTATTTTTTAATTTAAATTCAAATTCGACTCGCGTCAAAACGAGAGCGACCTCCTCTTACAACAACGGTCGGTAACCTCAGCACCTACTTATCATTGGGGTCACTGCTGTCGAGTTTTGGACAGTTTGTTTTATAGACGTTGGCCAACCTGCGAGCAAGGGGTACGAGGCCCAGGTGTGGCGAGTGGTCGGTCTCTTGGTTCTGGGCGTTCAACAGCGACGGACGCAATTCCCGTACTGCTATACTCATTAAATAAATTTTCTACAACATCATATATTGGACATCCATATACGCCATTGCCAAGAGCTCATAAGCCCACTTGGTGTGGAAGCTTATTTACTAAGTTACTTTTATAAATTATATTGGAAGATTGGAGATTGGTTGGAAGTTGATTTTGGACCTGGTTTACGGAGAAGCTGCAACTCTTGGTGGATTTGAGGACTGGAGGACGTTGGATTAGAGAGGAAGTCGGAGCGTCGGAAGGAGCGTGGAAAGTTGAAGTGAGTGGTGCAGAGTCATTGTATTAAAATTGTATATTCAGTAGAGTCATTTGTTAAAATTGTCACAGTAGAGTCATTTGTTAAAATTGTCACAGTAGAGTCATTTGTTAAAATTGTCACAGTAGAGTCATTGTATTAAAATTGTATATTCAGTAGAGTCATTTGTTAAAATTGTCACAGTAGAGTCATTGGTAAATTTCGTCAAGTCGAGTCTGTCATAGTAATATCAGTCATCAGCCATTTTATTAAAATTGTTCACATCCATTTAGATTCTTGTAAGGCGACTTCGTCTTAAATAAATGTCAAATTAATTAAATTACATGAAATTACTTAATAATTATACTCCAAACTAGTTCCCCTACAAGTATAAGTAATATTAAGATCTCTCTCTCTTAAATTTAACTACTGCGTGGCCCAGTACGGGGAAACCCTGTTCTGAGGCTGAGCAGCCGAGCAAAAGGTTGTAAGACACCTCAAGTCTTACATATGAATGGACTCTTAATTTTTTAAGGCCACAACTTAAATTATTAAATTAAGGGGACCCATTACAATATATATATATATATATATATATATATATATATATATATATATATATATATATATATATATATTTATGTAATATAACGGACTTTTGAGGACACGATTGCGTCTACAATTCTTATCCGATCTTAATGAAATTTTCTACACTTATTTCATGTGTAATTACCACGGTTAAGTTCGAAGATGGGCTGAATCGGTCGATTAGTTTAGAAGTTATGGCTGTTTTAAATTTTAACGATTTTTCGAAAAAATCAGTTTTTAGTCCCTTTTAAAGCCCATATAACTTTCGAACTAAAATTCACAGCGATTTCCTGTAAAAAGTATTTTAAAGCTTGACTAATAAGCTTAAATTTATGACCTTAAACTTTATATTTTGACCATTTCTTCCAATAATTTGATAACCTTGAAAATTTTAATGGAATCAAAAAATGTTGAAAATATGGTTTTCATTCCAAATAACTTATGCTTGTCCCATTATAATCCAGTTTCGTCAGCTGTATTTTATTTTGCACAAAATAACCTGTGAATTTCACTGCTATTTTATCTTTTAAAAGTATTTCTTTTATTATTTATGATGTATCAAATGTACCTCTAATCCCTATGATTATCACTGGTCTTGTCATTATGATAGCTCCCACAGTTCATATCCGATCTTAATGAAATTTTTCACACTCATTTTATAGGCGACTACCTTGATCAAGTTCGAAGATGGGCTGAATCGTTACAATAGATTTGAAATTATGGCTGTTTGGAATTTTTTATGATTTTTCGTAAAAATCAGTTTTTATTCACTGTTAAAGTTCATATAACATTAAAACTAAAACTGATAGACAATTTCAGTAAAAAGAATCCTGAAGCTTGTTTAGTAAGCTTCAATATTTGACCTTAAACTTTATGTTTTGACCATTTCTTCCAATAATTTGATGGCCTTGAAAATTCTAATGGAATCAATCAATGTTGCAAATATGGTGTTCATTCCACATAACCTATGTATTTCCCATTATAATACAATTTCGTCAGATGTCTTTTATTGTGAACAAAATAACCTGTAAATTTCACAGCTATTTTATATTTTAAAAGTATTTCTTTTAAGATTTATGATGTTTCAATCGTACCTGTAGTCCTATAATTATATCTGATCTTGCCATCGTAATAGCAATTACAATTATGATCTCATACTAATTAAATTTTCTATACTTTGTTTACGTGAAGGTTAGTTTGATACGTTACCTATATAATGTTATGTCAAATCAACTATCTGAAGTTCGCTATCGAAAATAGTCGTTGTCTTTTTTAACCCTCACTCTAAGAAAATGAGCCTTATAATTTCATGTTCATGTCATAATCATATATGAAGTTATATATAATCATGCATGATTATATATGAGGTCATATATAATTATATATAATTATATATGACCCCATACATAATTAGATCTGATCATACCTGGCTGTTATAAGCCCATATATAAGTCTATATATGATCAGATCTGATTATATATGAGTCTATATATAATTAGATCTGATCAGATCTGATTATATATGAGTCTATGTATAATTAGATATGAACATACCTGGCTGTTATGACCCCATATATAATCATACATAAGTCTATATATGATCAGATCTATTTATATATGTCTATATATAATTAGATATAATCATACCTGGCTGTTATAACTCCATATATAACCATATATGAGTCTATATATGATCAGATCTGATCATCTATGAGTCCATATATAATTAGATACAATCATACCTAGCTGTTATAACCCCATATATGATCATATATAAGTCTATACATGATTAGATCTGATCAGACATGATTGCTACAAACCCATAGATAATTAGATAAAGGCCTATATATAATTAGTTCTGATCAGACGTGACTGATAGAAACCTATATGTAGTTATATATGTCTATGTATGATTAAATCTGATCAGATTTCATTGATATGAAATCTATAAATATTTGAATATATATATATATATTAAATAATATGACAATTTTTCAATATCAATGTTATAAAATTTTTATCCTGTCAACTAACAATCAAACTTAAATCCCCAACACTTAAAAAATGTTCAAAGATTTCGGCAGCAATTCAAAAGTAAAATTTGGAAAATCCAAAAGTGCACGCCTCGAACGCTCATGTTATGTTTTTTTTTAAAAGTTAAATTTCGAATAAAATTGAATATCCCGCTCTTTTACCATAGAAATTTCCATGGTAAATATACGGTAATAAAAGTAAAAAAAAAAAATAAATAAGGAGAACATTTCTAATGAAAAATGGCGGCAGTGTGTATTTGTTTACATGTAAGATTGCCGGTTTTAACCGTAATGATTTATTTTTAAAAAAACGAGAAGGCCTACAGTAGTGATTTTCGAAAGGAACCTTCTTTGCTTATTTCTGAAAATTTTGAAAAAAAAATTAAGTAGTTTCGTCAAGTCGTTCTCGAGATATCCGTACCACGCCGTTTTTTTTAACCACAGACTAATGGACGTCCACGATAAATTTTTTTTAATGAACTTTTTTTTATATTAATACATATTAGACAAATTAAAAAAAGTATCAGGATTATTTATTAGTGTTTCAGCTTTATATTGATGTGTTTTTCATAATGTGTAAGAGTAATAGAAAAAAAATATATGCACTTTAATGAGTGAAAATCGTGTGACCTTGACAGGTCGGTTATAAAGCACAACCTCTCCGCTTCGCTTCCGAGGCGTGCAATAAAGTATCAATTTGATTATTTGAGTGAAGTAATGCCATAAACGTTTCTTAATTGTAAGTGTATAACAGACTAGAGGATCAGACTACAAACCATCGATAACCAAAGTTAAGCAGCATCGGCGTGGGAGATTAATTGGACGGGTGACCTCGTAGTAAAATCGTAGTCAACGGATAATAATTTTTTTTTTATTATTTAATTTTAACCGACATTGATATTGATGAAGATAATAAATCCTAATTAAACTACTTAATTAATAATTCACAGATATTCTAAATGAGATTCTAAAAATGACTATATTCGTTCATGCATGATTGTATATAATCATATATGATAATGTATAAACAGATCAAGTTATGTATGATCAGACCTGGCCAATTTTTGGATCTGATCATATATAGACAAATATGCATGATCATATATGATTAGACAAAATCTTTTTTCATCGGGTATTCATCCAAATTCTTCGACTATTCTATTTTATATGGATAAATCAAACATATTTATTCTTTAAATCACGACCAAGTTATTTCGAGCTTTCAAGAACTACCCCGTATCCGAAGATCTACAGTCACGTTCAATTTAAATAATTCGCGCCGGCAACTCACAAGCGCCGACACGACTCCAGGACGTAACAGTTGGAGAAATAGCCGGACATCAGCTACAAGTCTCATCGGGTTGCTGCTGTAAAATTCATCAAGGTAAAATTATAATTAATTAAGGCCGGAATTTATATTCCAATGGCAGAATTAAGTATAATTAATTTAATTAATATCTTTCCGTTGGTTCTCGCATATATAAATTGGAAGTTGTAGGCGGTTGTCCATTACAACCACGCGCCTCGTCTTTCCAAAAGTTGTCGCGCCGCTCTTATTCGCTATCTTGTCTATAACTCTGAATTATTTTATTCAAGGCCTTTGGCTGGAATAAAATAATTTTCCCGCGTAAATAATTAATTAAATAAATTATTCGATAACGCCAGTAAATTAGTTGTGGCCGGAATTTATTCCAGTGGCTGAATTAATTCATAAATAATTTTTAATTTAGTCGAATCCGTCAGTCAAATTCAGGACCCGAGTGACGCCAACTCAATGGCCGAATTTTTAGTCAATTCATAACGTAATTCTAGTCGTAATTTAATTATAAATTAATTTTAAGTTAATTAATTAAAATATCTAAATAAAATGAAGTTATAAAAAGGACGCTAGAATTGTGATAAATTGTTACTGAGTAAAATGGAAAGAAACGGATTATTTTATTGTGAAGTAAATTAATAGATAAAAATAGTTTCAAATTAACTAGTGGGAAAATTATAAAGAAAAATTAATTAATTAATACTTAATCTAAACAACAAATTAATTAATTGATATGTGTAAAATCAGTGAGTTAGTTGGAAATTAAGGGAGCGATAAATTGTAATCAGAATGAGTAAATGTGGAAATTTTATATTGGAATCTTAGTTGAATTAGAGTCATAATATAATTTTGGGTGAAAAAGATTGTGATGATATTGAAGGTACAAAAAGGAAAACAGAGTTTTAAGTAGAGTCAAGTAATGTTAATTAAAAGAAATGGTGTCTGTGATTTAGGTCCGGTGGAAAAAATATAAGTTAGGTTTAAGATATGTCCGGTGGACACTAGAATTAAGAAAATGCGGGTTAACGTCCGGAGGACGGTTTTTTAACGAGAGAGTGTGTGTGAGTGTGTTACGTCCGGGAGACGCTTAAAATACGTGTGTATAACCGTTAATGAGACTGACGATCTCGGAAAACGTTCAAAAAATAAACATAATGGTTCAAAATTTGATAATTTATATTTGAAACATACCTGGTATCCTTATGTGTGCTATAACAATGGTATCCAAAACCGTTAAAAACTTTGTCTGGAAAATCTAATCGTGACTTTTGCTTTCGGCAAAATATTTTTTTAGCCATTTTAAATAAAGCTGAGAAACTTTTCTAATTAAGAGCAGTTATTGTAAATAATCAAGGAAGACCGTAAAAAAATAGTAGAACAATATTAATGAACATGCAAGCAACCGTCAAAGTAACAGAATGCAGCTAGAGGCTAGAGGACAAGAGCCTAATCGTAGAAAAAACGAACCCCCCACTAAGCGTTGAACTGACATGATACACAACGAAGCAGTAAATGTTTTTTTTTTTTTTCCTTCTTGGCTATCGTCCCGGGAGGGCCACGTGCCACTTACTGCTGTGTATACTTTGTTTTATTTTACTTGTAAAATTAATTATTCTTCTAACTTGCTTGTTACACTTCTTTTTCTTGCTTGATTCTTCCTGTTTTATCTTTCTGTTGTTAGTGGTTACTTGTTGTTATTTCCAATGTTTAGATGTTTATTATTTTATTTTATTTTTTTTTTAATTTTTTTTTTAAAACGTGTGAAAATGATGATTTAAGGGTATGAGTGGATCTGTGAATGATGAATGAAGTATGAATTTGTTAGTATTTATTGGGTGTTATAAACACTAAGGACATTTTATATGTTAAATGAGGTACCTTTAATGAATTCATGTAGGGGATAAGTCACTGCTGGTGAAGATGTGAGGACCAGTGACTGGACCGCACAATCTGAAACATAATTACAATTTAAATTAGTAAGCCTGTTAATTAATTTCAATCTACATTTACTGTCAACTAATTCACAATTCCTTAGAATATGTTCTAGCGTTTGGGAAAGCTCCCCGCATTCGCAGTTAGCATCTCCCACTATCTGCATTATATGTAAATGTGCCCTAACTTGAGTGTGACCGCTCCTAATTCTGTTTAAAATAGCAATTTGTTCCCTGGTCAACCCTAACCCGTGAAACCAAGGTTTTTGGTATGTAGGAAGTACTCTTTTCCCTTGGGATACTTAGTCATATCCTCAGATGTTTCCTTGTGTAGATGTTCTTTAAATGTTTCGTAGCAATGCTCTGCTTCTAGGCCTTCGATTTTGTTTTGTGGATTGTTGTCGTTAGCAACCTGTTTTGCCATCTTATCTACTTCCTCGTTGCCTTCTATACCCTTATGAGCAGGAGTCCATATCATAGTGATTTTAACACCCATGTCTTTGGATTCCACAAGGCTTTGTCTGATCTCCATAATTCCTTTGTCATCTTTGGGGCTGCCTGGTCCCCCCAAAACCTCCAGAGTGGATAGGGAGTCTGTGCACATAACTACGTTTTTAATTTCAGCTCTTACTGCCATCCTGATTGCCATTTTGATGGCCTGAATTTCAGCTGCCATTATAGTTAACCGTTTGTCCATGGATCCACTCACTGCTAATTTTTTTTTCCGGGCAGATTGCCGCTGCTGCAACGCCGTTCTTAGTTTTTGATCCGTCCGTGTAAATTTGCGTATTGGCAGGGTGCGGAGTATAGGGTGGGGACAATCGAATCGATTGTAGCGCCTGCAGTGGACGAAATACGCGTTAAATCGCACTGGTCTTGTGAATAGTTAAATGAAAACAGTGTTAAAAAATAAGAACAAGTAGTTGTTGTGTTGTTAATTGCAAAAATACTGACAGAAATAGTAATTGCAAGTTTTATACACCTCCATCCATGATGTTCATCTTTGGCTAAAAATTTTTAACAGAAAGTATTTTTAATTGTTGAGTTTTTAAATTAAAAATTACGAATAATTGAAATCACTCTAATTTCTTTACTTAATGCCAATTAATAATTTTAACTTTGAAAAAATCATAATTATAATTATTTCAACTCATTTGTTATTATGACTGTTATTGTTGTTATTATTATTATTTCAAGCTAACCTTATGTCGTTCAAAATAATATTTATTTTGTATTTATTAAAATTTTTTATACTTATTTTTTTCAGTACAATCTACTCTATATTTTTCCACCTTTCAAATGTGGTATCACACATATATTTCGCAATCTTTAAAAATTTTAATTATTTGTTTATAAAAACTTTCCGTATTCGCTCTGTGCTTTTTGAGGATGATTTAATGCGGTCGACAGATGTCGTTTTCGTCGCGCACCCTGCCAATACTCCGGGTAAACTTAATCTACCAGTTCCTTCCACTTTTCTTTTGCATTTTGGCTTTTGGTGGCTTCTCTTCCAGTTTCCGTGTCTATATCCGTTGTGATGAACCTGCTATGGTAGCTGACCATTGCCATTGCAGGTTTGTCGTACTTGTTGATGCTGCCTATAGTGTCAGCTTCCATTTCCCAGAGTTTAAACAGAGTTGAGAGGAATCTAGCCCCCTTCTTCTCCTGATTTTTGCTGAGAAGTCTATTATAAGCAGCCCTCATTAATTTAAATGACGGGTCCAGTTGGTTCTGTAACTTAGACGATGTTCTTATCAGGAATTTCCTAGACAAGTATCTTGCTCTGCTTTTTAGATCTGGCTCCGCAGCCAGATGAAGCAGAACATTCAGTGGTGTGGTAATGAGATTGCCTGTGGCACTTCTCAGTGCAGCATATTGTACCCTCTTTATTTTTACGAGGTTTGATTCTGATGTGTCCTGGTAAAAAATGAGTCTCCAGTCTATTGTGGCTCTCACGAGGCCTTTATAAATTTGTAGGACTGAGGAAGGATGAGCCCCCCACTTCCAGCTAGCTACTGCTTTGATAATATTATTACATTGTTTAGCTTTTGTTTTAATCGCCGATATATGACTGTTCCAGTTAAGTTTGTTACTTACGTTGATGCCTAAAAATTTAGTTTCCTCTGATTCCTCAATATTCTTTCTTTTAACATGTCCACCGGACCTAAATCATAGATACAGTTTTCCTTACTCTAAATTGACTCTATAATTTAATTGACTCTACTTTTAACATTTCTCATTAACTTTCACTCTATTTTTACAACTCCAAATTTCCTATTAATTAATTAAATATTTTTTGTTTAATATAATTTATTAATTAATTAATTTCAACGCTTATAATTTTCTACTTTTAATTTTGTCATTTAACCATTCACTTTCTTTTCAATTTATTCATTAATTTTCCACGCATAGAATTCTAATATTTTCATTCGCCACAATTAATATTTATCAATAACGTTTAATTTATAATTTCCTCACTTATAATTTTCACAACTAAATTTAATTCACTCACAAAATAATCCGTTTTTTCAATTTGACTCAATATTTAATTTACCCAAAATTCTAGCGTCCTTTTTAACTTTTAATTATTTAATTATTTATTTAATTTTTACTAAAATTAATTATCACTAAGTAACGACTAGAATTTATTTACAAATTGACTAGAAATTCGGCCGTAGAGTTGGCGTCACTCAGGTCCAGAATTTTACCGACGGATTGAAATTTATTATAAATTAATTCAGCCACTGGAATAAATTCCGGCCTCAATTAATTTATTGACTTTATATTATATTTTATCTAATTAATATTGCACGCGGGAGAATTATTTTATTTCGGCCAAAGGACCTGAAATAAATAATTTTGAGTTACAGACACTATTTAACAAACGAAACGGCACCCCGGGTAAAAAACTTTATATATGATTATATATAATTTATATATAATTTATATATGATTTATATATAATTATATATAATGACTTTTGTGGTTTCGTATAATTATATATAATGACTTTTGTGATTTCGTATAATTATACATAATTATATATAATTATATATAATGACTTTTGTGATTTCGTAGAGTTATATATAATTTTGTAAAGTTTTATTTTACATAATTTTACATAAAAATTTACAGCAATTTTATTTTAAATTAAAATAATCACATAATTACCAAACTCTCTTTGCTTTATCTGGCCTTTTACATATATAGTCTCCTACTCTTACAAGCTGAAAAATACTTTTCAAATCTTTTAGTTTTGTCAACAAGCAATTTTCAGATTCTATAACAGGCACAATATGTTTTACTGCTACTTGCATATTTAAATGACACATTATATTACTATTATCTGGTTTTAGTTGTTTAATTAAAAAATACAATTCTTTTTCACTTTCAAAAAAAAACTGCATCACCCCATAGATACACGAATTATCAGCTCCTTCTCACTTCAACAGTATAACTATTGGTTTGAATTGTTTTGTACACTATTGATGTGTAAATTTCATAGAAAATTTTTGCTCAAGCATAAATATTTAAACTTTCACAGGTTAATCCTTCGGATTCAATTATTAAACGATCATTTCCATTAATTTCATCATCAATAGCTTTTCCCAACAACGTATAATTCTTAAATTCGCGAACTTCTTGAGCAAGATTTGTTTCTTCTAGCTGACATTTGAGCATTTGAACTCCTTGAATAATCTTCAAATTATTGACGATTTCTTGACCTATATTTTTTGTGCCATGAACGGAATAAGCTATATAGCCATTTTTATTTTCCCATGGGAAAGCCGATGTTGATCGGAGTGGACCCCATCGTCTAACACAAAGTCCAAGATGTCTAAGCTGATGAAGATTGTATGTCATTTCTCTATCACTGTATAACTGTGAAGTTTTTTTTACAAACAAGTCGAGCCAACTTTGAGCACGTTCTAGGTTCGGTTGAACGAGAATTTTGTCTTGGAGTAAGTCGTTTAATGCCATGACTAAGAGCATCAAGTGTTGAAAGTATTTGGCCGGTAAATATTTAATTAAAGTGGGTAAGCAATAAAATAAAATCCAATTGTAGAATTCCGAAGCTTTGTAGTATTTAAAATCAGTTATTGCTCCCTGATTAAAAAAAATGATTAAAAATGATTTCACACGTTAAATGTCCATAAGAGACAGGATTAGAAATGATTTGAAGGATTAAAAAGTATTTAAAATGATTAAAAAACAAATCATTTTAAATACTTTTTAATCATTTTTTTTAATCAGGGCTCTTGGCAATCGGTTGAATGATTGAGGAGGTTTGATGTTCTTCATAAACTTATTTATTTCTGAACTGAATTTTTTTATATTCCAAGCTCCTGGTTTATTCAATAACAAATTGGTGTATTGCTTAACAACTCCAAGAAGCACTGAGTGCATATATTCAGGTAAAACACAGGATCCAAGATCTAGTAATGGTAGAGTTGATAGTATAGAAATTGACTTTATGTAGACACCAATTAACTTAAGGTATTTATTGCAATTTATTATATTATATGTTGACATTAATTATTGAATCTGAATCGCAATAAATATTTTAATATTTTAATAATGAATCATATTAATTATCACAATAACAGATGATAAGTTTTTATATTTTTTTCTTTGTTTCAAACTTAGATGGTATTACTGAAAGATAATATTTATTGCAAAAAAACTGCTTTTGACGATGCAATGGATTTTAGCAGAAAATCTGCAACTTCAGTCTTACGACGTCTGGCGGAGGGCGTATTTAAGCGTGATGCGATTTTAAAATGTACTTTCAGCGGACGACCTCCTTCTGCTCAAGGCAAAGATAAACAGGCAGAGCAAGTAGATGCATTAGACAGAACTGCAAGAACAGTAGTGAAAGGTAAATAACACGTGTACTTTACATTTTACTTGTAGTCAACTCTATCTGCCTTCATAATTCCTATTACAATTTAAACCTTTATCGTACAGAATATTGCGAAAATTATGCGATTCGTCAAGGCTGGCCGCGCTCAAAGAAAAATGAACTACGTGCTGCAATGTCTCAATGGCTTGGGGAATTGAAAAGAGCAGAAAAAAAAATGCTGAACTAAATAAGTAACTCTAATGATCTTGTACAAAAGGTCACTTTTCTTTCAGCCTATACATTTTGTTAATTTTTTTTTTTTTGATATTTGTGACATTACCTAAAGCATAATTACTTATTTTCAAAAATCTTTAAGGTCTTTACTATGTATAAGCATTCTGATTATCAGTCATTGATTTAAGTGTTTAATCTCCCATTTGTTATTGATAAAAAAGTGCAATATTGGGATAGATAAGACTATAGTTGCATTAATAAGTTTACTTGTAAGTTTAATTAAAAAGCAAAATATTTTACGTCTAGTCTTTACCTTATAAATAAAAATATATGAGTGATATACATGGTACAGTGATATAATTAAGTATTTAATTATAATTAAAATGTGATTTAATTAATGTGTTTTTAATATAAAAGGTAATAATTAAATGTATGCATTCTGAAAGACAAAATGTGTTTTCGAAATTTCTTTTTTTTCCATACAGACAATCCTTGTGAAATACAGTTCTATATAATTATTTATAATTATATATAACTATATATAATTATATATAATTATATAAGGCCAATTTCTATATATAATTATATATAACTATATATAATTATATAACTATATATAATTATGTATAATTATATAAGGCCAATTTCCATATATAATTATATATAATATTATATATAATTATATATAAACTTTTTTACCCGGGACGACAACTTTTGAAAAACACGAGACGCGTATTTGTAATGGCCAACGGCCTTTCAATACGAAATGATTATAATTTAACCGACGGAAAGATATCAAGTAATTTAATTATAATTAAATTTGGCCATTGAAACAAGAATTTCGGCCAAATTAAAATTATAATTTTACCTCCAGAACTTTATTGCAGCAACTGATGATGTTAATTCTGCTGCTCCCTGGATGTCGGTGTAATTTCCCTTTGGTTGACGTAAACTTAGTCGGTCTCGTGTTGTCTCTGGACTCTCTCTTTCTCACTCTCTTTATTTATTATAATTATTGATACACTGGCTAACCTGTCAATGAACAGTGCGTCCCAGTGAACACATGACCTTATTTTGACGTCATACGTAGGTCATAGCAATGTCACGACATCTGATGTAAATTTGATGTCAATCTGACGTTCTACATGACTTTAATATGATGTAAAGCTTGTGACATCATATTGATGTAAGCATGACTCTTGTACGGCGTCACAGTTATGACTTATGTATTACGTACGTTTGACATAGAATCTACATCACATTGTTACGTAGTAATAAAGTCATTATCCGTATATCATAATGACGTAATTTTAAAATCATACATTTATATCAGTAGCAAAGGTCACGGTTATACGTAATATGGATGTCACTCTTAAATCATATCTTTACATCAGTGACAAGTCAGTATTTTACGCAATGCTGATGTAATTTCCGAGTCATAGTTTTTATCATCTATTTATTGAAATAAAACAATCATAGAATGAATTTTCAAATATGTGTAAATGTGTAAAAATAACAACTAAACGTCGAACATTTTTGGGGTCAAAGTAATCGATAAACTCGATAATAGATTATTCAGACGTTTTAGATTAAAACATTAGCGTGAGCATAAAAAAATTAACTTCATTTTTTTAAATGATATATCGAAAAAAGTGAGGCGAAAAAAAATTTTCGATCGTAAAGCACTCTCTGATGCTTCGCATCATGAGTCGTGCAGTATCATTTAGGATGACAAAGGAAATGTAACGACAGTTTGAACTCTTTTACTTTTATGATTTTAAAATTAAATATCACAATTTTTCAATCGATTAAATTTCATACGATTTTGTGAAATTATTTAATGTTTAGCAAAATTTTTTAAATTTCACATCACAATAAAAAATTAAAAAATTTGATGAAACCTAATGAAATTTCATACAATTATCATCGAGGCCGACAAATATTGCTTCTATAAAATTTCATATAAGTTCATGGAGTTTTTTAAATTTTGTAAAAATCCATCACGAAAACTTATTAACTCTGTCTTTTCCGGCATTTCACTCTAAATACATCAATTAAGCACGAGATTTGAACTCTCGTGATGTGGACCAGTGAGCAACGTTCAAGACTACCAGCCAAGAGGAGCCGTGTTCGAACCCAGCAGACGCCCAGGATTTTTTCATCATTTAACGTTATCTAATCTTGTTTCAGAATTCGCAATGCGTTCGCGCGGTAATAATCAAATCAAAAGTTCGGTATTTCATTTAATTTTTTTCTTTTTCGAAATATTTTTTCCGAATTGATAATTTTGACATCACCCATATGTCATATTGACGTCATAGAAGGTCACACAGACATCACATTTACATCATGCATACGTCATTAGTTTTACATCATAATCTTACGTAAAAAAGTGTGAAATAATGAGTCACACCTGACTCATTCGTGACTTATATCTTACGTAAATGATGACATAGCGTAACGTCACTCTGACGTCAAATTTACGTCAATGTGTTTACTGGGGTATAAGTAATTGATTTCAAGATTTATACAATTGGAATTTATCGGCCAAAGGTCCAGATAATATATTTTATATTTAATTAATTATCGCTTCGTTCCACGTGAAGCAGACTTAGACGTATATAATTACCTTAATTAATTAGCGTCCTGCCGTTGTCGTTGTCTGAACAAAAACTGATGATTCCATGTTCCGCAGTCCTCTTTATATTATCATTCCCTCTATTCTGGTTCACTCCCGAAAACTTAGACTAGGGGAGTGGCGAATGTTCGGGTCTTAGCGATCATGCGACACCCGGTGACAAGTCGCAACCCTAACTCGCAACTTACGAGGTCATGGGGGGGGGGGGCAGAGCCATTATCCAAAAGACATTCGTTCGATGTATGGAGGGTAGAAGTAAGGAGCACTCTCTCATATGGGACTTCACTCTCAAAAGTGTCCACGAAAAGCTGGAAACGTATAGTTCTGAAACCAACTACAAAGGCGCTGATGCGAAGAATGGTTAGATGTGAACGTGGCGATTATTGATGAAGTGAAGTATGCCAAAAGGAAATAGTAGAGTACAGAAGTAGTTGTACTGAATAGAGTAGTTGATAAAAGTAATGTAAATGAATATTCAATTGATAACATAGTCAAGTGAAAATTTTAAATATTTTTAAGAACAATTTAAATTATTTTTTAAATTTATTTTTTTGCGTTTGAGGTAGTGCATTTTAATCAGAAATCTATTTTTTTAAGAGCTTGACATTGAAATGGAAATAACTTGAAAACAACGCAGAATTTCGAAAAACTTTATTCCTAATAATTTGTAATGAATAAAATTATCTACAAAAAAGTTTCTATGACATTTTGTAATAAGTCTGATAGTTTCGCCAGAAACTGAAATGATCACAAAATTTACTATAAATTTAACTTGAAACTTAAATAACTTTTAAACAGATGGATTTATCAAAAAATCATAAGAGTCCTTTTTTATAGAACATTAAATTTTCTAGTAAAATATATCCTGGGCTTATTTGTGCAATAAGCCATTATCGAGGTATACAATTCCGAACTTAAAAAATTTTTAATCTTAATTTAATCTTAATTTTTTAATCTTAAAAAATAGTGTTCGGATCGATTTTAAGATCTTGATATTAAAATAGAAATTACTAGAAAATCATACGGAATCCGAAAAAACGTTATCAGAGATAATTTGTAGGAAATAAAATTTGTCTACAAAAAAGACTTAATGACATTTTATGATAAGTCTTATAGTTTCGACGAAAAAGCAAAAAGATCTCGAAGTTCACTATAATTCGACTTTGAGCTCCAATAACTTATGAACAGATGGATTTATCGAAAAATGATAAGAGACATTTTTTGTAGAACGTTTAATTCCCTACGAATATGTATACCAGGCTTATCTGCACAATAAGCCATTGTCGAGGTGAAAAATTCCAAACTAAAAAACTTTTTTTTCCCATGTTATGTAAATGGGAAATCAAAAATCGCGATAAGCTACCTCCAAAATTTTAATTTAAGAACTGATCTTCTGGTAAAATTTTTATTTTGTCAAATACCATCGATTTTTGGTGGTGCCAAAAAAAAAAGAAATAAATGTTGTTTTTCGACATACCTTAACCCGTCAGCACTCTCGTCAGTTTTTCAATATACTTTACGCCCGTGATGAGAGTTTTGCTCACGCTTAACGCGTATAGGCACCAAACAAATTTTTTCAAATTTTAAGCAAAAAAATATTTTTCATAAATTAATTACTCTATGTTATTATAAGAATAATAAAAAATAAATAAATGATAATTGTAATTTGTTTATGATTAATAAACGTAATTTAAACTTTAACGAATTCAACCGAATAACTTCACACACCGTAGACTGTCGAAAGTATACGAGCAGTCACGAGAGTAACCGAACATATAATTTTTCTACTTACGCCTTTACGCCCGTGATGAGGAAAATGCTCACATTTTTTGAGGAGCATAAAAATAAAATTTTTTTATGATTTCTATGACAACCAAACAAATTTTTTTAAAGCGGAATCTGAAAATAGATAAAACTATTCAAAGATATAAAAAATTTCAACTATTCGTTCCATTTGAAAAAAAAAAATTATTTATGTTTAAAATCGAGCGTGAGCAAAATGCTCATAACGGGAGTGCTGACGGGTTAATATTTATACTGATTTTCTATGCACTTCAAAGAACAGAATCATTTAATCAAAAGTAAGCTGTCGTTACGATTCTGTTACTCCTATGTTTTAGAAATGTACAAATATTCAGTTACGCAACATTTCTGTGCATTATAAGATAGTCATTATTTCATAGAGTGTTATTTTTTTATAGATACTTAGATTAACAAATAACTTTTAAGTTAATAGGTTAAAAGCTTGTCATTCTTCTTTTAATTATTATTTTTTCTTTAAGTTTATTTAAGCTATCTTATTTGTTTCGTTTCATATGCTTCTTATACGTTATATCATTGTTCAAAATTTATAACAATGTTTCTAAATAAATTCATGTACTCGATTGTAATTTTAATTATTCCTAACAATCAAACTCTCCGCAAAAAAAAATTTTTTTCTGATTTATTAGTTTTTATACATTGTATTTGAGTTCTTATTACTGAAAAGAGTATTAAAATTTTAAATATCATTGTTATATATTGAATCAACGACAGAAATAACATTATTTTCTTGATATTCTAAAATTTGATATTATAATTTTTTGAAAGTCGCGCGCTTACGAACCGGATTTACATCTTTCTTCGTTTAATTCTGTCCTACTCTAACAGTTTTAGGCGCTTTCTTTTAAATTAAGTCATTCTCTTCAACAGCGCCACCATAAATTTCTCTGATTTTATGGACACTTTTAATACACAGAGAGAGTGCTCCTTACCTCTACCCTCCCAAGGTTACTAGAATAGGGAGGTTGGGTCAACCATTATCCCAATGTTAAATTTTGTCGCTGGTCCCTTTCTAGGGATAAATGCTGGTCTACCAATCAGCTTTCCCGAAGCATTTGGATGAATTTTCAATACTTTACAGAGATTTGATCTGTGCTCTATAGGTAATTAAAAGTAAAAACCAAGCGCGATAGATAAGAAGCAGCAAATGGTAATATTTTTATATATTAAATTTGAAAACTAAATGCCGCTGATTTATATAAAGAGTGTAGGGAAAATGTTTCAATAGAAAATAATTATTTTCAAATTTAATTTTGTAAAACTTTGCTTTCAACTAAACTAAATTTGTAAAGGAACATGGAGCTTGAATATGATCGTTCAAAAATTTTCAGCAAAAGAACTTTTTTTTTTTTTTTAATGTGGTTTTTTTAACTCAAAATAAGTAACTAACTAGAAATTTTCATAAAAACAAAATTTTATAAAACTTCTTGGACAACAATTATTTCATAGTAAAATGAAATTAAAATTAAAAAATTCAATCAAAATTAAGCCTTTTATACAAGCGAAAAGACTACGTTGATTAATTTTATGTGAATTTACAAAATTGAAAAACGTTAAATCTGATTAAAAAAAAAAATTTATTTCCAGCATAAACCAGTGAGTCCTAATTTTCTATAGATTTTTTTAGACGTTGATCCTCCAGCTAAAACTACTGCCTCGATCGAATTTTCGAGTCTTTTGAAACATTAGAGAAGTCGTTTGGAAGAACCCTAGCATATGAACGTAGGGGAAAAATAAATTTTTAACTTCCCGCTCAGAAAATTATATATATTAAAAAAAAAAGGGAAGTCTTTAGTAACCTTGTACCCTCCATAGTTCGATGCGAAATCTCCGAGATGCGACAAGTTGTCGAGTAGACAATCTCGTCGAAAAGAAATATCTATGACTAAACCAAAAGTTTAAAACTTAAAATCTGTAACAGTATAAATTTACGAAACAGAAAATTATCGAAAGAAAATTGTAAAATATAAATCACATCGAAATATGATTTATATAAAATAATTAGTAATAGAATAATAAATACTTGAATTGAAATAAATGAAAACAATCATTGTCATCGAAACATAGAGTATCTATAAAGTTCTATTATCTACAGATCGGTTAAGTTCTACATTACCAACTTCCGTGGACAGTCACAAACACCGAAAACTATAATACCGACGACAGTTTATTGTACTCTTTATTGTTAGCAAAAAACAAAATCTGTTTTGAAAACAGATTGGTGTAATTAAAAAAGAACTAATTAATTAAATTTGTAAGTTAATTGTGTAAGTTTATTTTACATTAATAATTTAAAGATTAACCCTGGTACACTGTAAATAAATTTTTTTTTGTTTTTTTTTTTAGTTGCGATTTCATGTGTTTTAAAATAATATTATATATCTAACTAATTGATTTGTTTAAATAATGAAAAAATTTAATTAGATTTATAGAGAAGATAATTTTTATTATAACAATTTCTATTGCATAAGAAATGATCAATACCAAATTCTGTAGATATTTTTTTTTCTCAATAAATCAGATACATAAAAAAATTGACTATTAAAAAATTATTATAAAAATGCTTTTATGTAAACATTTTTCAAGACCAAATGTTCGTGCTTATAATTAAACATAACTAAAGAATGGAAATTAAATAATAAACTTGAAAATATAGTTAGTTGAGTTAAAATAAAGGTAAGTTTAAGCAAGAGGAAAAAATCCTCGTTGGAATATATTCCAATAATAATATTCTAATATAATAATTTTTTAATGTTCAATTTTTTTATGTATCTGATTTATTGAGAAAAAAAATATCTACAGAATTTGGTATTGATCATTTCTTATGCGATAGAAATTGCTATAATAAAAATTATCTTCTCTATAAATCTAATTAAATTTTTTCATTATTTAAACAAATCAATTAGTTAGATATATGATATTATTTTAAAACACATGAAATCGCAACTAAAAAAAAAAACAAAAAAAAATTTATTTACAGTGTACCAGGGTTAATCTTTAAATTATTAATTTAAAATAAACTTACACAATTAACTTACAAATTTAATTAATTAGTTCTTTTTTAATTACACCAATCTGTTTTCAAAACAGATTTTGTTTTTTGCTAACAATAAAGAGTACAATTAGCTGTCGTCGGTATTATAGTTTTTGGTGTTATTGACTGTCCACGGAAGTTGGTAATGTAGAACTTAATCGATCTTTAGATTATAGAACTTTATATATACTCTATGTTTCGATGACAATGATTGTTTTCATTTAATTCAATTCAAGTATTTATTATTCTATTACTAATTATTTTATATAAATCATATTTCGATGTGATTTATATTTTACAATTTTCTTTCGATAATTTTCTGTTTCGTAAATTTATACTGTTACAGATTTGAAGTTTTAAACTTTTGGTTTAGTCATAGATATTTCTTTTCGACGAGATTGTCTACTCGACAGCTTGTCGCATCTCGGAGATTTCGCATCGAACGAATGTCTTTTGGACAATGGCTCTGGCCCCCGTATAAAATGTAATTCTGAAGAATTGGCGTTCGTAGTTTGAAATTTCGGAAGTATTGGATTTCTGAAATATTGTCATTCTAAATATTGTTAATTCTTTATTACGAAAGAATAAATATTGTAAATTCTGAGTATGTGTTGATATAAAGATTAGAGATTCGATGTTTTTGACAAGGTGATAATTTGTCATTCTGAATTATGAACCATCTTTATTTTTAACATTCGTAACTGTGAGTTTCTGAAGTTGGTATACTTCTGAAATTTTTACGGATGCCAATAGTTCGTCCTAACGGACATGTTATACAACGTACTACTCTGGCAAAAACGACATCTAGAAATCGTGACAAAAGTACCAACGCAACATCTGGAAATCGCGACATTCGTCCAGCGTGACATTTGGATCGTTACACTGTACGTAAAATGTGACACTCATGCAAGTGCGACGTCTGAAAAAAACGACATCTAGACAAGTCGACAATGTTGCAAACGTGACATTTGAAAAACTCACCAATCTGAAAATGGGACATTTGACAAACACGACAGTCAAGCCAACGATAAATGTGGTAAAGTCGACAAATATGTTATGTGACGTTTAGAAATATGGACATCTTTGCACAAGGACAATTGTACATTGTGACAATTGTAAAATTTGACTTTTGGAAATGTTACCACTCACTTACAAGCGACATATGGATAACGTGACAGTTGAACATAGTGACACTTGTGAAAAGGTACATTCGGAAAAATAATTATTTCTACTTACCAGCAATGAATTTATAAGAAATCCGTAGATAAAGTAGATTTCTTATGGTAATGAAACATGGAAAGAGAGAGGACATACATTTTAAATAAAACTCTAACTAATGCAGCCAAAAAATTATTTTAATATGTTTAATAAATTTTAGGATAAAACAATCCAATTGAAAATATTAAATTAAATTTATTTATCATTATCACTAACTCAAATTGATATTATTCTACGTACATAATAAAATGCTATACAAATAATGTTAATTAAAAATAATCTCGTAATATAAATTTTTTTGTACCTAATTGAATTTATGAAATCAAACTTACTTACCATGCTCTTATACCAGCTATATTCTGAGTACACTATCTAATTCTATAAAAATAAGAATAATTAGGATATCTTATCACTAATAGCTAGGACTCTTGGTGATTTTCGAAACGGATATTCTTCCGATGATGACACCAACATGGATTCAGAAAATGAAGTGATTGCAGATGTTGATACTGGTAATTCCGATGATGAGACTAATGGAGATGTAGATAATGAAGCTGCAGCTGTTACTTCTAGCAATCCCGATGATGTTACTTACATGGATTCAAATAATGATATTGATAATGATTCGGAAGAATCCGAGGCTGACACTATCATTCTCGATTTTGATGACTATTCTCATGGCAATGTTCCTAATCCCGACCTAAATGGTGCTGATGTTGCCTGCAGTTTACGGCGCGACGCGGTTACACCTGCGGACTTGAACAACGCTATCAGTAAGTTGAATATTCAATATCTCATGATATTAATTATCTATTCGATTAAATCAGTTTCACTCTTGTTGTTGGATATTCGTTTATAATGTTAAATATTAAATAATCTCAAATAAACCTTGTCCATTTTAGGAAGTGAAGAATGTATGACTTACATGGCCGCTGTTCCGAACGTCTACTACAAGCCCTGTGGGCACTATACTTTTTGCGAAGCCTGTCATAAGAAGATGTTGAATGATGTGCTAACCGAGGGTGGTGATTTCATATGTCAAATGTGTCATCAGTATGTAAACGAAGTTTTTATTATTTAAAAAAACTTTTAAAAACGGTGTCAAAGATGGTCTTCAGCAAGGTTTTATAAAAAAAAGAAATTTCGTTTTGAGGGTACTCTCAGACACTGCCCCTTCCCTATTTCGAAAAAATATTCAATGACTTTTCACTTTCATAAGCGTATCAAAATTTTATTAACAATTGGAATAAAAATTAAACAATAAATTGAAAAAAAAGACAATGTAGTTGCAATTTCATTGTCATGTGGAATTCAAATAAAACAACTTATAGTTTACATCAATTGGGAGTTAAACGAAATTTGTTGAATGAATTTCAGTAAACTCTTTATGTAAATTTGATAATTCTAATTGTTTAAATTTTTAGGCTAAATATTATTCAACGAATTTCGTTTAACTTTAATTGATAACATCTGTTAGTAATTTTTTTGAATTCTACATCTCAGCAAAATTGCAACTACGTTGACCTTCTTTTTAATTAAGGCTTGATTTTTTTTTCTCATTAATTGATTAAATTTTGACACGCTTTGACAGTTAAGGGCATTTCAGACAGTGCCCCCCACTTCAAAAATTTCAATGGCTTTCAACTGCCATAACCGTATTAAAATTTTATTAATTAATTAAAAAAAAAAATTAAAACCTTAATTGAAAAAAGGAGAACGTAGTCGTAATTTCACCGAGGTATAGAATTTTTTAAAAATTACTTGCAATTGATATCAATCAGGAGTTAAACGAAATTTGTTGAATAAATTTTAGCCTAGAAAATTTGAAAATTCAAATTATAAAATTAACATGAAGATTATACTGAAATTTATTTTACAAATTTCGTTCAGCTTCCAATTGATATCAACTGCAAATGTTTTTTTTTAAATCTATATCTTAGTGAAATTACGATTACGTTCTCCTTTTTTCAATTAAGGTTTTAATTTTTTTTTAATTAATTACTAAAATTTTAACATGGTTATAACAGTTCAAAGCCATTGAAATTTTTGAAGAAGTGGGGGGCACTGTCTAGGCATGACCTTAAAAGTTATTGAATATTTCTAAAAGGGAAGGGGGAGCTGTCTGAGTTTGGCCTTAAAAAGCGAAATAACATGACTCTAATGAAGATTAAAAATTATATACTAAGTAATAAAATTTTATACTAACTTTACTAGATAAATTATCTAAATATTGAAAGTAAAAATTTTTTTTTATATTGTCAGGTTTTCTATTGTCGGTTTTTAATAATTTATATTATTTAATAATATAGTAATTTAACTTAAAAAAAAAAATTTGAATTGTTTGTTGTAACCTTCCAATATTATAAAAAAACAATAAATATCAATTTTCCTAATAAAAAAAAAAAAACTTTCAGCATTATTTTTTGTATAAACCATCAATTTATATCCTAATTATTCTTATTTTTATAGAATTAGATAGTGTACTCAGAATATAGCTGGTATAAGAGCATGGTAAGTAAGTTTGATTTCATAAATTCAATTAGGTACAAAAAAATTTATATTACGAGATTATTTTTAATTAACATTATTTGTATAGCATTTTATTATGTACGTAGAATAATATCAATTTGAGTTAGTGATAATGAT
Organism: Microplitis mediator; assembly: GCF_029852145.1. Lineage (NCBI taxonomy): Eukaryota > Metazoa > Arthropoda > Insecta > Hymenoptera > Braconidae > Microplitis > Microplitis mediator. Next base: position 10,327,711 of record NC_079978.1, on the reverse strand, counting down.
AAATAAATTTAATTTAATATTTTCAATTGGATTGTTTTATCCTAAAATTTATTAAACATATTAAAATAATTTTTTGGCTGCATTAGTTAGAGTTTTATTTAAAATGTATGTCCTCTCTCTTTCCATGTTTCATTACCATAAGAAATCTACTTTATCTACGGATTTCTTATAAATTCATTGCTGGTAAGTAGAAATAATTATTTTTCCGAATGTACCTTTTCACAAGTGTCACTATGTTCAACTGTCACGTTATCCATATGTCGCTTGTAAGTGAGTGGTAACATTTCCAAAAGTCAAATTTTACAATTGTCACAATGTACAATTGTCCTTGTGCAAAGATGTCCATATTTCTAAACGTCACATAACATATTTGTCGACTTTACCACATTTATCGTTGGCTTGACTGTCGTGTTTGTCAAATGTCCCATTTTCAGATTGGTGAGTTTTTCAAATGTCACGTTTGCAACATTGTCGACTTGTCTAGATGTCGTTTTTTTCAGACGTCGCACTTGCATGAGTGTCACATTTTACGTACAGTGTAACGATCCAAATGTCACGCTGGACGAATGTCGCGATTTCCAGATGTTGCGTTGGTACTTTTGTCACGATTTCTAGATGTCGTTTTTGCCAGAGTAGTACGTTGTATAACATGTCCGTTAGGACGAACTAATGGCACCCATTTTTACGTGTGCCTGCAAGCCGCGGAGAAATATAGAAATATATAGGATTTAAAAGCGCGCGATATTACTATTTAAATTTGAATTAGGTTTTAATATTTTAATCGTAGTTAAAATTTTATATAAATAAAATTAACTGATTTAATGTAAGTAAAACCGTGTTACTTATTTATATACTTTACAAAAATTAAAAGACGAACTTTATAAAATATCGTAAGTTTCTAAATTACTAACGTTCAAGTTGGTTACCACGCTCGGAATAATAATCTGCCGACTCGTTGAATCCGCTTGTCCTTCGTCTTCTTCAGCGGTCCTTTTTTAAGAGAGGGGGTAAAAATGAGTAGTGAGAATGTTTTTCGTGTGCTGCTGTCGAGCCCCACCGCCACTCGGTGTCATTCCCTCTTAAAATGAGTGAGTCCGTGCGGACTTTGACGTCACAGCAGCTTCAATTTCCCTGGACCAGGGGTAGGACACTCTGACCTCCCACCATGCCCAATTTTGTCCCGTCTTTGCGAAACTTAAGAAAAACCCAACGACAAAAAAAATTCCTTAACAAGAGTTTTATGAGCGTGGTAGCACTGAAAATAATAATAATAAGTAAAGCCACAGTGAGCCTTTCAGCCATTTTGGTTTATTTTATCACAAAACTGAAGCAACGTGACACGCTGTATTGTGATTTTATAAAGTGTTTTTTTAAAAATTGAATAAAATTAAAAGAAGATAATAGACATGACTATTTGTAGTGTTCATAATTGCACACACTCCAGAAAAAATGATGTATGTATTTTACATCGATTTACATCGAATGAAAAAATGTAAGTATACTATAAAGTTGAGGTTATATCAATACTTTTATCAATTTATTATTATAATAAAATAATTTATAAATAAAATAATGTAATAAATTATTATAATATTTAAATCATTTTTAAATAATTTATAAATTATTATAATAAAATAATATATAATAATTTTTTATTTTTTAGTTGTAAAGAGTGGGTTCGTCTTCTAGGAGATGAGGACCTTTTGGGCCTTACACCACAAATGTTGTATCAAAAAAGAACCGTTTGCGGTTGTCATTTTACGGACGATGATTATGTTTCTTTCAAAAGAAAGAAACTGAAAAGTGATGCGGTTCCATCAATATTTGCAACGGAGATCATTCCTTTAAATGACGAGCAAATGAAGTCTTTTATGCCTCAAAATAATGTGGTTGAATCTAGCATAGGTATTTTTTTATGATACATTTTAATTAAACACCGATAATATTGAAAATTTCAATGAAACAAAATCTTTGGCTTATAGCTGTTCGAGTTTCAGTGGACCACGATGACTGGCAGAATAGTTTGAATAAACGAAAATCACATGCAATTGATACTTGTGACTTACAAGTTGCTGAAAATGATACGTTTATTAATGACGATATTGAAGCAAGCCGGACGCCATTAAATGTGATTCAACAAAAATCTAAAAGAAGATCGGTAGATATGGGTACTATCGCGACAAGTGTTAGAGAAGCGACTCCTAGAAGGCAGAGAACACGTTCATCAGGTATATACAATTTGAATAACTTATGTTACGAACTCATTACTATCGGTTGAATATTTCATCGGGTACATATAGGAATTGTAAGATTTACGCAAAAACTTTTTACAGAATTAGCGTTTGAAATGTTGGATACGAATTCAACAGTTCAGAAAGTTTATCCGTTCCCATTCAATGAAAGCAGCAATATTAACGACTTGGAGTATGTAAATATGCAGCAAGTGGTAAAAAAAAAAAAAGGGATATCTCATCAAGCACTATTAAGGAGATTGAATGGTTATTTAAAATATATGGAGACTTCACCCGCTGAGGAACTGGTTTCCAAAATTGATTCATTATTAAACAATTATTGTAAACCCATTAATTTTCGACGTGTGTGCTGAATTTATAAGCACGTCGCGTCACAAATTCCAAAAAAACATATTATTATACGCCCTTTTGGCCTATGAAAGTTTTCTAAACCTATAAGGGCGTATAAAAATAAGTCATTTCTGAATAAGTAACGCGACAGAATGTACGCGCACTTTGAATTGTAAATATTTTTTGAATTTATAATCGTGTTGTGTGTATACATATTTATATATATTTTTTTCATTAATTACTTAAATAACACTAAATTGTAAATATTTTATACAATTGCAAGCGCATTATATGTATATTAATCTTAGCGCGCGAATTTACATTTCTTGGCAGTCAATCATTTATTAGGTATAAAGTTGTAAATATTTGATTAAATTACGAACGCGCGATTTGTTTTTTTTCATCGAACTGATGTCGGTTTTCTAATAATTCATTATGTTATTGCAAGCTATTTTAACAAATAATACATTTTTTATATAATAACTTTTGAAATAATTATCTATAAATCGCGAACAGAAATAATGAATCACGCGTGCTGGTATGCACTATAATTATTTAAATTATAAACATATTTTCAATTATTCCTCGAGCTGCGATAACTTCGATCATCCTTTTAAATCATTCAGGTAAAAAATAAAAAAACGACACAATAATACGTAGCAGTTGTTTATCATTTTATATATTACAACTTTATTTTTACTAGTTACTATTTTTAAAAAATATTTAATTTGGTGTATTTGTTTTAAAGGAGCAACATCGTACGTGACATCAAGAAGACTTATGGAAGAAGCAGGAGTAACAAATGCTAACCCTACACCGGATGTTAAAGCTATTTTAGAGTTTCTGAAAGCTGAAAAAAAAGCAAGGAAGGAAGTGGAAAATCTCTTAGAAAAAAAAACATTAGAGTGTGAGCAATTGGAGGACCAATTAAAAAAGAGATCTTGCAATTGCTCGCAAAAGTCAACTTTTTCTCAAGGTCTGTCGTTGTTAATGGCTATTGAAGAACGCAATTACAATCGACTAAGCGGTGGTGAACGCTACACCAAAAACGAAATAATATTTTCTCTTAATATTTTTAAAAGATCACCAAAATGCTACCGATTTCTGCAGAGTTTATTTCAACTGCCATCAGAAAAGACTCTCAAGCGGTCTTTTGCGGATATAAAATTGCATCCAGGTTTCAACGATATAATTTTTTCTGCACTTGACAAAGCTACGAGTCGCAGTGTTGATAAATTGGATGCATATTGTGCAATTTTCGTTGATGAAACGAGTGTAAAAAAGAGAGTTACGTTCACAGAAGGTGACGACTCTGTAACCGGGTTTCACGACGATGGTAATGGTTGCCGGAAGCCAGACTTAGCCGACCATGTCACTGTTTTTATGCTGCAGCAACTTCATGGCCACGGAAAACAACCTTTATCATTCCACTTTACAAAAGGTCCAATGAGTACAGAAGTTTTGAAATCCTTAATTACTCAATTGATAGAACGTATTGTAGCTGCTAATAAAATCAAAATTGTCGCAATGGTTTCTGACCAAGGTTCGACAAATAAAGGAGCCTTCAATCTTTTAATCAACGATACTGTAGATGGGCATTATACTCGTAATTTTTTCACTGTCTCAACATCGACAGAAAAAATTTACATATTTTATGATGGTGCGCATTTAATGAAAACTACAAAAACTTGTTTTTCCGGAGCATTCGACAATTGGGTCCGTGAAGACCAGGCTAATAACAAGAGAAACGAGTACGAAGGCAGAATCATTCATTTGGGCAGTGAGAAGGCTTATTGGCGGGATGTTGTTGATTACTACGAGACTGATCCCAATTGTCATTTAACTGAAGATCATATTTATTCGAACAACAAAGTGAAGATGAACGTGGGAAAGGCTGCTCAAGTTTTAAGCGCGACAACTGCCAGAAACTTAATTAAACGAGGTAGATCGAATCCCATTCAGCACCCAACAGCTGAAGAAACCGGACGAGTTATAGGTATAATTGATGAAATGTTTGATTCATTAAATGGGAGTAAAATTGTTGGAAACGACCCGAAAATCACTACTTCGAGAGCTTTGGTGACAAAAAATTCTTCTCATTTCAATGATTGGTTTTCATATCGCAAGTTATTTGCATCATTTAAATTTATTATTCCTAACAAAAAAGTACAAGGGAACAGACAAAGTGCTTCAAAAGAAAATCAAAAAGATAATCACGTTAAAACGACTACTCCAAAAGCCATATTAAACAATCTTTCATCTGCCACTGACTTATGTCGTTATTTATTAGACACTGCTGGATTTGAATCAATTAACATGCGACATCTATCTACAGACGGATTGGAAAATTTTTTCGGTGTCGTTAAAAGTTTGCAAGGCTGCAATAGGAATTTAATCTGCTTACACTTTATAAGTGCATTTAAAGCTGCTCTGCTTACATCATATTCAAGCTTCACGATAAAAGGCACAAATTGTAAAAATGATTACTTTTCACCAATAATCAGCTGCGATGATTTAGTGACGAAACATACGAGTCAAACTTCTAAAGCAGATGTCGAATCAAATCAAATAGACTGTGAAGAAGATGATAATATTCCTCAAGTACATTTGCTAGACACAGATGATAATTTTCTTGAATCGTTAAATCTTTTTTTTGATGATGACATAGATGATAATGATGACTGTATAGTATTGACTGAGGAACAAATACCGGAGAAAATATTTCGGAATGTTTTACGCTCAATCAGTGATACACAGTGTACAAATTGTCAGTCAAATATTTATGAAGTGAATGAACCATCTATTCAGATTATGTCTGAAAATTTAAAAAGTGCAATTGCTGAAGCTGTTAATATTTTCAACAGAACTGTAAAACCTAAACTCCATGAAAAAAATATTGGTTTGTTAGCGATTACAGTTATGACGTCTGCATTTAGAAATAATTGGCTGACTTGTTCAAAACACCAAGTCTCGCTGAATAGTAAAATTGTTAGTAAAGTTGTTACTATACTTATTCAACAACAATGTAATATTTTAAACCGACAAGTGAAATTTGACGAACAAAAGGCAGCAAATGACAGGAAAATCTCTGAACTTAGTGGTAAAGGCAAATGGTTTGTAGATTTTCATTAATTATAATCTCTTAAATCGAATTGAAATTATTATATATAATTACAATTTATTAATTTTTATTTTCAGAACTGTTAGCTGGTTTAATTTGGAGCGTTACGTTGTCTCATGAAGATTTTAATGTACAGGCTTCGAGTGATTTCCCTATATGAGACATTTTAATATTACAAATATTTATTTTCAATTATTTTCATATCTTGTTCGTGATTGATTGTTATACAATAAAATTTAATTTATATATTTTTATAATTTCTGTGTTTTATTTAATATATATAGATTGGTTGCAATCATAAGTTACCTTACTTTTGGGACGAAAAAACTGTTTAAGCTATAATTATTTATTTTCCAGCTTAATTATTCTTAATCTCCTCAAATATTAAAAATTAAACTGTTTTTTTTTTTATTTAATGTATGTAGATTTAATTAAATAATAGATTATTTTATTTTCGTTATAAAATACCTGTAAAAGCTATAATTGATCATTTTCCTGCTTAATTATTCTTTTTCTTTTTAAATATTAAAAATGAAATTTTTTCTATTCTACGCGACTTAATTTTTTTTTTGTTACTTATATATTTATTAATTTTTTATTATTCAATACTTTATATGTCGGAGAAAAAAATCGAATCCTACCTGGCGGCGTGATAAAAAGGACATTCCGTTCTAACCTACTATAAAGTATGACAAATCGAGTTGCTTTTAATAAAAAATATGAATTGAGTGTATGAGAATAAATTAATATTTTTATTTTAATTATTGTTAAGAATATTTATTTATAGATCCTAATGAACCGTACACTTGCATCTTTTATTCTGCAAAATATTTCCTATTTTTTTTTTATTTTTTAAATTTTTGCTTTTTTCGCGCCAAATTTAATGACCAGCAGAGGGAGATTCATTTATCTCAACATACTGCCAACTTTTATATAGTCAGAAATAAAATTTCCTTCGAAATCTATAGATTCTTGAGTTTCATTTTGTTAAGTTTGACAATAAGTTTCGCAAAGTGGACAAATTTCGTTCCCATCTCAAAGCATTGAGTGTCCTACCCCTGCCCTGGACTGTCGCTGCCATGGTGTCTCGCCATATTGTCCGCAGCTTAGTCCCAGCAAAATAATCCCTTAATTGGGTTTTTGAACATTTTGAGAAAGTTTTGCCAACAAGAGGATTATAGTCATAAAAATATGGAATTAAACATCTGGCAAAGGATCCTCGTGGGTTTTCCCAAAATATTCATTTATTTTATATTATAAGTGACCATTACAATACTTGTATTCTTATTTTAGTTTTTTGTTTTATATCTAATATATATATATAAGGTTTTCGAAAATTCCCGCCTATAAATATAATTGTTTAATTTCATTTTCTATAAGATGGTCATAGAGAGCGCTGTATAACCCGTTGGCTACACAACACCTGTGCGTTTTTTTATTAATACAATGTAAACAAGACAGGTAAACTAGAAATTTCGCGCCAAGCTATGAATAGTGTTGAGCGCATGCGCGGATAATAAATTATTTATAATTGTTAATAAAACAAATATAATGAATAATATCAATGCAAAAACTAGAGACCAATCCGGACCTAACGATAAGAAATGCAAAAATGATCAAGTTTATTGGTTTCGTTCTGAATGAGGTGCTAAAATGAAATTTTTTTTATTGCAAAATTTAAAAAATTATTTATAAAAAAACTATAGGGGACCTAACGAAAATTTTGGTGGACCTATACAGACCTAACGTAGACCTATCGATTAAGGTCATTTGGATATTGCAAATCATTAGATGAGGCGCTAAATTCGCACAGGTCTACACAACACGGTAATGTTCATTCTTACCATTTCAGAAGGTAAGCAAATTTATACATAAAATTGTCTACAATTTGAGCGTAAAAATATACTTAACAATTTTTCAAGTAAAATTAACGATAAATTGACATAAAATTTGCCTGAAAATAAAAGACAACTTTTTTCTAGTCAACTTTTGAAGTGAATTTGCATTCTAATTCGGGCAGTAAATTTACATCAAATTAAATAGCAAGTTGCATACAAATTTTCGTAAAAAATGGAAAAGTCCGAAGTTGATGGAAATTTGACAAAAAATTCAACGAAACTTTTGTACAGTAAACTTTTGCTCAAGCAAACTGTGCTTTAGAGTGGTAGTGTTTTCATAAAAAAAAATGACATGCGATAAAAAAAGGGACCAGCGACACAAACTTGTCCCACAACCTCCCTATTCTAGTAACCTTGGTTTATCCTAGAAAGGGGATAAAATTCTCTATTCTAGTAACCTTGGTCCCCATGATTGAAACATAAAGTATTTATAATTCCATTTCCTGTATACGGCATAATTCAAATATTTACTATTCTATTACTAATTATTTTCTATAAATGGTATTTCGATGTGTTTTACATTTTAGAATATTTTTTCGATAATATTTCGTTTCGTAAATTTGTACCGTTACAAACTTGAAGTTTTATGCTTTCAGTTTATTCATCGATATTTTTTTTCGACGAGATTGTCTACTCAACAACTAGTCGCATATCGAATATTTCGCATCGAACGAGTGTCCTTTGGACAATGGCTCTGGCCCCCTTTAAGGCTCGGCCGTATCTAACGAAATCTCGAATTTAAGAATTCTAATTACTTTTTGAATATTTATGGGACTCAAATGATGAAAATCTTCCGAGGAAGTTCGTCTTCCGCTTTTAGTCAGAAGCTAAGAAAATTGCTGTTATGATAATTATTTAATAAATAATTAGAATTCTTAAATTCGAGATTTTGTTAGATGCGGCCCAGCCTTAAAATCACCGGAAAATTTTTAAATAGCGTTGTCGTCTGTTGCTAATTTCCGCTTACAGAACATTGCTGCCACCTCTCAGTTAAAGTTAAAATTTTAAAGCGCATGCGTTTCAAAAATCTTTAAATTCTCCAATCGTATTTCGATTTTTTTAACTTGAATCAAAAATAATATTATTTTTAAAAATTATTTTAAAAAATGAAAACTATATCTTAAATTATTACCTCTAAAAAAATATAAAATTTAATTATAAATTTTTTAGAACTTTCAAGAAATAAAATTGTTAATCATTTCAGTTTATCAAGTTTGACGTTCGATAGCCATCTTCCTCCTTCGTGAGCATTCGCGTGGTACAGTAGTACTTTCTGTGTTTTAGCGACAAATATTATTAATTAATTATTTATTTTGTGTTGCACAAGTAATACAAAATGCCGAAGAATAAGGGTAAGCAATCGAATATTATAAATTGAATATAATAGTTTTTCAATTTAACTGTAAAGTTGTATATCTTTTGATGTTTAAATTTTAATACGCCACAATAGGGTTAGTTTTTCTCTAGTGTCAATTTTTATTTTTATTCAACGTTTATCATTTTTTATTTTATAAACTTGTGTCAAAGTAAATGATTAAATGTTAATTAATTTCAATAATTATTATTTCGTTTTATTTTAGGAAAGGGAGGAAAAAATAGGAGAAGGGGTAAGAATGAAAATGAAACAGAAAAAAGAGAGCTGGTGTTCAAAGAAGATGGACAAGGTAAGAGTCATTGTAACATACGTATAGGTTATTTGTTCAAGGGCAATAATAAGATTGTAAATGTAATTGAAATAATATATTTTTGTAGAATACGCTCAAGTAACAAAAATGCTCGGAAATGGTAGACTCGAGGCTATGTGTTTTGATGGGGTAAAACGATTGTGTCATATTCGAGGTAAATTACGTAAAAAAGTTTGGATAAATCAGGGTGATATTATATTGATTGGACTTAGAGATTATCAAGATGCTAAAGCTGATGTCATCTTGAAATATACCGCAGATGAAGCGAGAAATCTTAAAACTTATGGAGAATTCCCAGAAACTGGTACGATATTTATAATATTATTATCAATAAACTTTCGCTTTTATTCCATAATAATTGTTTAGAAATTTTACTAATAAATGATATATTTATTTCTAGTTCGTATTAACGATACCGTCACGTTTGTGGAAGATGGATTTGATGAAGACATTGAATTTGGTGATGAAGTAACTGATTCGGACGATGACGACGTAGAGAATGTAAGAATTTATCTATTTTAATTATAAACTATACAAGTATTTAAATAGTGTAGTAGAATATTTTAAGTATTTCAAATAAATAGATTCCATCGTTATTTATTGATTTTTATTTCAGATCTGATGAGTCATAGTGGAATAGCAAGAAAAATGGTAGGAAGTAAAATTTGAAAAACAAGATAAGATCCGATGAACTTTCAACAATTTAATCAGATAAAAAATTGAAAAATTAATTATATTAAATGAATAAAAGGAAGCAAGTGACTCTTAAACTTCCACGTGTATAAGTAATTGTATCTATAAAATAAACTATCATTTTTTTTTGTTTGTTTTTTCATAAACGTTGTTTTCTTATCTACAAACGCACTTGAATTATTGACATCATGTATCTTTAAATGCAATTGTTTAAGTTTTCTTACGATTATGTTAATGAAAATTGACGTCGTGTATTTGAATATGGGTAGTAAAAATATATTAAGTATTTAGGACAATTAATTTAATTATATTACAATTTTTTATTGATAAATATAATTGTAGTGTAGCTAGATATATGTTTTTTAATATAATTATCATTAGCTAAACTTTTTCCGCGTATCAGCGAAATAAAAAGTTTAATTCAACGTTATATTCCGTTAAATTAAAAATAATACTTATTGATATAATTTGTTTGATCGGCTAATTTTTTTGAATAAATATGTTGTATAATTGTCCGAAACTAGTGTGTATTTTATTAAAAACTTCCTTCAACAATTTGATAATCTGACCTGGAAAAAATTACCCAAGACGTGGATGTTCACATCTGTATGTATAGTATCTATATTATCTATCTTACACTTAGGGATGTGTAAGGTTTGACAAGGGACAATGACTATAAATCTGTTTCCATTCTATGCGAGAGCGACTTGTACGTCGTAGGTAAAGACTGGTCATGAATATGGAGATCATAAGCCATAGATCGAATGCCGTAATTAGAAATAGTCATTAATTTAAATCAAAAATATTATCAAAAGAAAAGTTAGATTTTTAACCGCCACGATATAAAAAAAATTTAAAAAGCTAATACATGTTAATAATCGACATTATTTATTTATTATTATTATAAGCTGTCATTAATAACTCTATCACAATTTACAATATGACTTTTTACTCAAGATGTTCGATAGATATGGATATTGGTAAAATAGAGGATAGAAAAGCTGCAAAGGTTTATTGTTATGGTTTTTTTTTTGTTTGTTAGAGTTAATTCCAGTATAATTAAAAATTAACCGTACAAAAGTTACGAAAAATTCATTGGGTTAATACTAGTATTCAAAATATTTTAAATTAAATACAATTAATAAATCAATAAACATTAAAGTTATTAAACATTCATTTCCCTATAATTAATACTATACATAATAATTAATTTTATTAATTAAAATTATAAATAAAAACTGTATTTGAATACTAGCATTAACGCATTATTTTTAGTGGCAAATTACACATTAGTTGATGATGAAAAAGGCATAAAAGATTAGTATATATATTCATATATTATTTGATAGAGTTAAATGATTGTGCCTTTGGTCCTAGGCAAGTCTGTTGAATGCAATTAATAATAGATGTAGGTCCAGTAATAATTTATAAATCTTAGACGTGCAGTCATATTGTCTTCAATATAATATATTATTATAGTAATTATATCGATATTATTATATTAATAGAATATATTCAATCTAAAAGATTTATTTTTAAATTTATATTTTCTTCATCTTATCTCCTTTTTAATTTATTTTTATCTAAACATATAAATATGCTTTAACTTCTTTTATTTAACTTTTTAACCATTAAAACAACCAAAGCGTATCTCGAAGGCTTCAATATGTATATATATCTATTAGACTGATTCAAAAAAATCGACTATTTTTTATTTTTCAAGGATACACTTCCAAAAGTTTCATCAGGGTAAAAAAAAATGCTTGTTAAAGTTAAAACTCTTAATATCAACATTAAGTACTTCCTGGTTGCAATTTTCCATTTCTCATTTAAATAACATGAGAAATTTTTTTTAAATTTTGGAAATTTATAACTCATCAACGAATAAGTATACCGAAAAGATCAATTCATATTTTTGTAGAGAATTAAGGCTTTGAACGCTCGAAAAAAAGGCTATTTTTTACGAATTTTTAATGAGATTATGAATAAAGATAAACATGTAAGGGTTGTTAGGCGAAAAAAAAAAAAAAACAGTAGCGAAAAAGAGGCAGACTGAATTTTTCGATCGTAAAGCATACTCTAATGCTTCACATTAAGAGTCGTGCAATAAGAAAAAAAATTGCTTCGTTTTTTTTCTCGTGGCCATTTTATTATTTTTGCATATACATTAAAAATCTTAGTTTAGCCGGTTGATAGTGATGTATTGAGTATAAAATTCTGGGTTTCAGAAATCCATTGTTGAAATTTTAACACCAAGCGCAGACCCACCTACTAATCGAGGCGTTGTATTTGAATGATGTTTTTCTATGTTAAAAGTATATAAAATATATATTATAATTATTTTTTTTAATGTATTTCAATAGTGTATTTATTAAGCCTACCAAACCCTACACGTTTATCTTTATTCATAATCTCATTAAAAATAGCCTTTTTTCGAGCGTTCAAAGTAGAATACTGCCTTAAATGATCTACGAAAGTCTCATAACTTTTTGATAAATTCAATATTTCAAAAGTTATTCGAGATAAAAGTTGAATTTATAGAATTCTTACTATTTCTCCACTTTTCTGGTGAAACTATCAGACTTATTACAAAATGATAAGGACCTTTTTTGTAGACCGTTTCATTTCAAACAAATTATCTTTTGTAAGTTCCCGTACGAAAAAAGTATATATCCGGGCCAAATTAAATATTTGTCTCATATATGCGACATATATACAGATTTGTCCGGATTATACTTTTTTAGTATGGGTTTTTCAATATACTTGAATGCTCTTTAGTTATTTGTATTAGAATTAAAATCAGTCGAATATATTTATATATATGTATAAATTATCTGTTGACAAGTACAAATAATAATAATCATTTACTTAAGCCATGAAAATAAAATATAATGAATTTTTCTTTATAGATAATATAACTCAAAGTAAATCGTATATATAATATATATATATATATATATATTGAATACAACAACGGCCTGAAGAAATAAATTTCATCTGAATAATTATTCACGATTACATGAATTTAAAAATAATTCAAGATATTGTTTTTATTTCAAATAAATATATACGTGTTCTTTTGCTTTTTACTAATTCTTCGCTAATTAAATTTGATTACTTGTATAAGATTTTAAAGCATACACGTAATAAGATAAAATAATTATTAAATAAATTTGAAAGTAGAGACAAAATAATTGTCATAAACCCATTATTCATTTATTTTTTAATAATTATTCACACTGTTCTTAGCAAAAAAAAACAGCATTTAAAAGTTATCAATACATACAATAATTACTCTTGTATATTATTTATTTTTGATATAATAATAATAATAATAATAATAATAATAATAATAATAATAATAATAATAATAATAATAATAATAATAATAATAATAATAATAATAATAATAATAATAATAATAATAATAATAATAATAATAATAATAATAATAATAATAATAATTTAGATGTTACTAATAAAATAATTATAATAATATACACAATTAAAAAAAAGTATCGAGAAAGATATTCGATCAAGATAAATTTACAATTAATTCATGATTGGTAAAAACATTAACGTCATAATACATCATAATTATTTTTTTTTGTTTTTTTTTCTTTGTTTTTTACATAATTAATAAAAAGGAAAAATTACAATTTACATGACGTTATAAGTTCTTGATTAACCTTATAGCATTGAAGCACATTATTCAAATATATATATTTTTTTATTTACTTTATTTGGTTTCGTCACTGAAAGCCAAAACTTGAGAACCATTTATTTATTCATTTATTAACAGTAAGAAAAAACATTAACATTTTCATTAGCAAGCAATGTATATACTCATTAAGGTATATAGATAATGTAATTTTTAATTTCGAATATCTAAACGATTGGAAGGAAGTGAATATTATTATTATGCAATATTAATATTATATAATTACTAGTCCACTTCACTTAACAATCGCTCATTTATTTATTGTTATATTAATTTATGTATATTTATTTTGCATCGCATGATCATAAATAGCTGTTGGAAGAGCTACAACTCTTTTAAATGGTCTTTAAAATAATTACTCTGCTTTTTTTTTTGTTAATTATGAATATTTTAAATAATATTTAGTCAGTATCTGACAGTAAACATGATTTTTAAAAATGTCAGAGAACAAGCATTTAATTGATTTTTCATGTGGACGGGCTTGCATAGTGACGACTAGGTATTAATACAGCTAGTTAATACAATAGCTGTAGCTATTATATTAACTATTTAAAATGAAGCGAAATAAAATAAGTAATAATTTAAAAATAAAATAATTGATTTAAAATTTAAAAAAAGCATGGGCCTAAGCTGATACATAGATTTTTTTTCATAATTTTGATATAGAGTAACATGCGATAAAAAATAAAATATGAATTCGTAGCGAGGAATCAATTCATACTTTTTTTTTATTTTATAGATTAGTTTTTTTTCTTATTTTTAAATTTTTAAATTCTAATTTATGATTTTTAATTAGTCTAATGAAGACAAAAAATTTCACTGTGCTCTTCTTTCTTCTGTCATAAACTGATCGACGACTTTTTGCATCGATTCTCGAAGTTCATTGTTTCCAGCTATTTCTTCAGTTACAGGCACCGTTGATGATAATGATGAGGTCATTATTCGTGTCGTTCTCGTTATTCTGTAATTAAAATATTACATAGTTATAATCAAATCTGCTATAAATTTAAATGGAATCGAAATTAGTAAAAATAATTTTTATACCTTTCGTTGGTCACTGGGTCGATCTCTGTTGTAGTCGTTTCCGTATATGACGGTTCACTGTGTTGCAAAAAGTCAGATTCTGCAGATACATAAGAATAATTTGATAAATTTAAAAAATGAACTTCAAAAATATTATTAAAAAAAAAAAAATTTATTATTTAATAATTAATATTATTTTTTTAATTTGCACATTGCAATATAAATTAATAGTATATGAGAGTATATATATATATATATATATATATATATATATATATATATATATATATATATATATATATATATATATATATATATATATATATATATCGTTTTATTTTTCTATACGCTTAAATGTATTGTCGCATCAAATATATACGTTACTCTGTTATATAATTTTGGTAAGTTTACATCATGCCCAAACAAGGGATATAAAAAGACTAGACACATAATAAAAAAAATTCACAGCATTACTAAATTCTGGCAACATAAAATTTTACTGTTTTAGCTAATTATAATTATTATTTTTTTTATTACTTCTATTATTACTTTACTGTTAAATAAATTTTTTTAGCAATTAAATAATTATATTGATAAACTAATTGATTTAATTTTTTTCATACAATTTCAACAGAGATTGTTTTATTTTTATGTTTTTAAATGATTCATATTTTTATTATTTAAATTATTTGAGGGCCTCCAAAAAAACGAAATAACTTTTTGAAACATCATTACTTGATTATTGAGAAGAAAATACTGAATTGAATTTTTCATATTAGTTTTATTTAATTATTAAAAAAGAAAATACGGATTTATTAGTACTGTTAGACGAACAATCACGTTATTTTTAAAAATAAATAAAAGTAATTTTTAATTTATTATAAAAAAAAAAGATTATTAGTTTAGTTACTTAATATTTTAGTTAATGTTAGATTATTCGTTACAACTTTTTTTTTTAAATATTTAGACTATTAAATTACTTATAATTATAATGAGAAGCAATCATAATTAAATTACTCACGCTTACTTACTTTTTCATATAGATTGTAATTAAAATAAATAATTTAAACTAAAATCTATTTATGAAGATTCGTCTAACAATTCTAATGACTTTATAAATATATTTTTTTTAATTATAATTTTATAATTATTGTATTTGTTTGTGATTAACCATCGTAACACGAACGTTGGTCCCTCTAAACTTTAGCTTTATCTTGAGAATATATTTGTTCTCACAGGAACTACAAAGGATCGAGTGGTCTCGAAAGAGTTATGAGATTATAAAGACGAGATAAATAATTAGCATATAATCAAACTATTATTAACACTACACTATTATATACTATCGTGCAAAACAAACACTACAATTGGTTGTGATTATTATCTATTTAAAATTAATAAGTAAGTACAACATACGTTTGTAATATTTCAAAGCAAATAAAATTATAAAAAAGTGCAAAGTGTACTATGAATTATAGTTATAAATAAATATTTTTTTTTCATGCCTGTATAACACGTTAAATATTCATGCATTGTAGTTATTACATCAATAAAAATACTGAAAAAACTAAAGCTTGTATTTATTGGATTTATTTATAAATTATTCTACCATAATTTAATATTTTAAGTATAATCTCGTTTACCTAAGCTTGGAATTGTCATTTATTTTATAGATATATTTTTTATAATTTTTCATATGGTTTCCTGATTGGGATAATAAATTATTAAGTGTAATGTAATTATTAATTTAAAAAATAATTATCATTTGTCGTACCCAGATTGCCTTGGGTCATGACTTGAGAGGACACGTGAGAGTACTCGAGGTTCCATCAGGGCAAGATAAATTGCACATATGCCAATTAAAATAGCAGCAGCCACACTCATCCAACAAATCCAGTTGGTTCTATCACTAGTCTTGATCCTTTCAAGGTTGTTTGTGGTCCCTACAGGACAGCTTTTCACACTCTCGGCCAATTGTACCAAATTGCGCTCTGCTATTACCACGTTAATTATAATAGATATATTCTTACTAAATAATTATCTACTTGATAATTTAAATTTAAAACGATGTCATAAAATATATAATAAGAATCACGATATAACTCCGGATTTAAATGACAATTTTACATTTGACATAGAGTTTTAGTTGTCAGTATTGACTCTAATTTTCTTTTTATTAATGACAAACTGCATGAATGATTATAGTATTCCCAGTGAATTTTGATCGAGGATATTTAAGCAACTAGCCGTCAATAACTGCTTGATAAATCATATTTTAATACCTTGTAGAAATAAAATAAAATCACCTAGCAATAATGTAAAAAAAAAAATTCCTTTACAAGCTTTGTTTTTCCTTATAACCGTAGTAATGATAACAAAATTCAAGGTGCAATTCTACGTTTGAAACATGCAAGCCGTGCAAATTAAAATTATAATAATTATGCATTCAATTGTTTTGGTGAAAGAAACAAAAAAAAAAAAAAATAAGCAAATTAAAGGGGAGAAATAAGTAAAAAAAAAAAATAATAATAATAATAATAATAATGACAATAATATTTAGGGCAGCAGCGAATGAAGCTTTTAAAAATATAAATATATTTTTGCGGGTTTAAGGACGAGGAGCCTGGAGATGATCTGAAGGTGAGTCGTTTTAGCAGGATATTTACATCGCTTACTTAGAACTGTTAGCTGTGAGTGAGGTACCTTGGTCATCTTCCATAGGGGAGAGCTCTGCACCTTCATGCAATGCAACATCAGAGCCACTGGAGCTGCCAAGTGTTCGCCTCTTGCTCAATGAACGTCTTCTTGGTCGTGGTGAGCCCTCGCTATCGCTGTCACTTGGTAAGTCATGCCGAGAATCACTATTTTTAGTAAATCCAGCATCACATGAACCTGGTGAAGTGTCCAATGAGTATTGAGTTTCCCAATTATCATGATCATCACGAGATCTCGTTGATGATTCCCAGGAACTCTTGGTGCTGATTGATCTTACTTCTTTGACAATACTACCAGATGCACTTTCCTCGCTCATCCGATCTTCTTTAGACCTGGACGACGGTATTCTTTCATTTACGACAGTCTTTGAAGTTTTTACGGTATAGCTGCTGGCTTCAACGAGGTCTGGAAATTTATCAAAATCCATTGGAATGTTCTCCAGCTGAGATAATTCATTGGTACTTAATAGCTTCTTCATGCCATTTTTATCTACTCCAGAACTAACAACTGTTGTTATTGTTTTAGTATAAACTGTCTCTTCAGGTAATGTATAAGAGACTATGGACGGATTTTCTACACTAGAGTCTTGTATAGTTGCCACACTAGTTTCTGTTATAATTTTATCATTAATTATCTCCAATGGTTTTAGCTTTTCCATAGGAACAAGAATCATATTTGTTTGATTTGATTCTATTGAATCAAGAGTAGGCACTCGAAATTGATCAACAGGTAGTTCTTTGTTAATTAAAAAATTATTTGCTGGTATTTTACTTGGCTCTGGTATCTTGGATTTCGGGCTTCTTGAATTATGATGATGTTCGTTGAGTTCAAGAGTCATCTCAGTTTTGTTAATAGATGACTTGGCAGAGTGACGTGGGGCGGGAACAGGTTGCTTTGTCGGAGCAGAAGTAGTAACATGCCTCTCTACAGTCCCATCAATCTCAGCCGAATCATGCCCTGACCCATCCAAAAGGACACGGACAAGAACAGGAACAAGGGCATATATAAAGCACATTGATACACACTAAATAAATTTTAAACTTTCTAGCCCAGCTGTAAATATTAACTTTATACTTCCTCTTGTTAAATTGGCTTTTAAATAATTGTAAAAACAACTTTGTTATTTTTTTTAAATCACAATAAATAAGAAAGAAAAAATAGGGTCAGCTTTCATCAATCAATATCAAACAAAACTTTTTAATTGGTATCAACACTGAATGAATGATTTTTTTTTGTTTTTTGTTTTTTTATGAAAAAAGAAGATGAAACATTTATTGAATGGTGTTATGTCTAAATTGATTGAATGCACTTCATTGAAACTAATATATGTAAAGCTGTTATCTATAATTCTTATAACCTACATTATCTAAATCTAGTAATCTATTGTTAATATATAAAATAAATATTCACAAGTTGTAAAAAAACGGATATGTGCTATTAATAATAATTATTATTTTTAATAAATAGTTAGTTACATCAATGAAACGCATTCATAAAGTATTAGTTGTGTGGTAAAAGCGTCAGCAAGTGCTAACTATGGAAGATAAAGCTAAATATAACTGAGGGTACCAAAAGAGTAAAAATTACTCTAACGTACTGATCTCTTCCAGCTAGTTAAACTATTTAAGTTACCTATTTAAATATATAATAATTTGAAACAAAAATAAATGACGAATAAAATAGATAGATTTTTTGTTGTTAAACGTCTTTTTATTTAAACATTTAATTACCTGGCTTTCCCGCTGTGAAGGCCTGATCTGTAAGAAGTTGGGCACGTTTGGCAGCTTCCTCAGTTACATCTGAAATAAACCCACAAATATATATAAGTATTATCGTGATTCAATATTTAGTGAACATTTAAAGCAGTGATTTAAACAGTGGTGAATAAGGATGAAGTGATGATAAGTTCCCTGGCCATATTCATTTGGTTCGCATGCTTCGCTAGACCGTGGTTCTCCTGTTAATGAAATTTTTTAAAAATTACGTAACACGCGTCAAAAAAAATTTTTTTGTTTAATGTAGTTTTTTTCAACTTAGCTTCATTTCGAAATAAATATTTAAAAAATAGAGGTTTTACAATGAAGGAAAAATAATACAATGATAAAGAAAAAAAACGAAAAATTAATTGATTAATTGAATCGTGATACCACATGGACACCACAGTGCGGTGGTTGAAAAAGCTCTGCAAAATTAATATAATAACATAAAAAATAAATTATAAACCCCTGAAAACATGCATTAAACTCAAATATAAAAACGTCAAAAACTGGTTATAATTACTGTAACAGTAATTATAATTGTTAGAACTATAAAAAAATAAAATAGCAAATCAATTGGATTATATTACAGCAAAATATTATTTTTTCGGACAGTTTCATGGACAACTAGCCAGTCAATTGATCGATTCGAGCTGCAAAATGATAAACATTTTTCCTGTTGGAAATAAAGTTAAAAGAAAATAATTTTTTACATCATTTTGCAGTCAAAAATTTGCTGAGAGGCTAGTAATGTAGATTATAATGTTGTTTTAAGTATTATTATTGTTAGAATTTGATCACGCCATTAGCTTTTGACTAGATTTAATGGCAGATTACGGAGCATGATTCATTTTTTTTTATTGGACAATTATAAGTAGTTGCCTTTTCTACCCAACTCACGATGGTAGAACTTAAAAAAAAAGTTGTAATTAAATAAAAAAAATAAATCTTAATGAGTTAAAAAAGATATAAAAGCATTAAAAAAAATTCAACGGAAATTAGGTTTTTATGTTACACACAGCTGGTATGTAATATAATATATATGTATATATATTTTTGAAATATATATAACATATTCAATCATTTTTTTAAGATACCTTTAATGCTACTGTCACCGAGCTCGTCGGGGCTGGGTGGCGGGGTCGCCGCTGCCGTCCGCACAGACTTTGTTACGACTGTGGTGACGGATTGTACTGCGCGAGGCTCGAGGTGCCCTAATTTATTTAAATCTCCATCATATTCATCAAGTCTTTCCGTTGATGATGTTTTTTCCTGAATTCTAACTACCCTAACTTCTTTAACCACTTCTTTCGTTGTACTATTAATTTTTTGTGGAATGCGCGAGACAGACTTAACTCTCATGTCTGAATGATCCTGTGGAATTTTTGTTTTATCTATAGATTTTTCTAATGAACTAAATGTCTCTAACTTAGCTTCTGAATCGGTCGCTTCAACAGATTTAGAATCGGTCTCGCGGAGCGGGGAAGATACGTCATAACTGCCAGATAAATGCGAGTCTTTTGAATCAATTTTTGTGTCCTCCCAGAATTTTCCCGTTGCATCTTTAATGTTATCAGCAACGTGATCAACTTCTTTAACTATTTTGTGTGATGCACTCTTTGCACCTTTTACAATACTTGAAATAACACCCTTTGGTTTACCTTTGCTTTTAGATTTTTCTAGAGGAGTTCCATGCTCTAAAGTACTACGAGCGGAATCCAACTCCGATGCAGTGTCTCTATCAGAAATAGTGAGATTTCGATCTACAGGCAATGATGATTTTATTGGAGATTTTGGATGGTAAAGTGAAGTACCTACGTCGTCGTGAACAGTTCGCTCAAGATCTAAATACATTTGCTGTCGCAAATGTTCCTCATCATCGAAAGGATCTGCTACAGCTTTATTACGTACTACTTTTTCAGTTTTTGCTGATTCCTCAGCTTCCCGTCGAGCACTTTCTTCCTCTTCTTTAGCTTCTTCTTTGGTTTCATCCCAAAATTCCTTTACTTCATCTGTTACTTCTTCAACTGCGTGTTTTGCACCCTTGATTATGCCAGAAAAAAAGCCACCACTTTTGTCTTTAGCTTTTTTTGTTTCTTTTTCAATATCATCTACATCCTTTTCTCCGTCCTGCGTCATAGATCCTTTTAACTTATCAGCTTCTTTCTTTGTTTTCTGTATTACGTCTTCGGCTGAAGGAACAGCAAAATCTTTACCTTTTTTGACTTTTTGTTCTGTTTCTACTGATAATTCTTTTGCATCAACTTTTATATTTTCAGCTGCATGTTTAGAGCTTTTCAAAATACCAAAGAACATACCACTACTTTTATCTTTAATATTCTTAGCTTCTTGTTCTACTTTATCTTTCGTTTTTTCAGCAGAATCAGCTATAGATTCTGATGCTTCAATAACTTTACCTTTTATGAGCTTAGCATCTTCTTTTATTTCGTTGTCAACGATATCTTTTGTTTGATTTACATCATCATTAATCTTCATAGCAGCGCTCTTAGTTGCCTTTGTTGTTTTTTCAGCATCTTTGACAATTTTTTCTGCAGTAACTTTTACAGCTTCTACTACAACATCTTTGCCAGCGGTCAATTTCTTTTTTGCTTCATCTTCCATAGATTTAGCGTCACCAGCAATACCTTTTACTGTCTCTGACACTTTGTCTTTGACTGCTGCAGCATCAGCGGTAGCAGTATCCTGAGCATCATTGACTAGTTTCACCGCCTCTTCAGCAGCATGCTTGGCTCGGTCTTCTTCCATTTTTGCTTCTTCTTTCGTTTCATCCCAAAATTCCTTAACGTCTTCAGTTACTTCATCAACTGCGTGTTTAGCTCCTTTGATAATACCAAAGAAGAAACTTATACCTTTATCTTTAGTCTTTTTAGATTCCTTTTCCAATTGTTTTTGTGTAGATTCTGCTGAATCTTCTAATGCCTTTGTATCTGTTGTAGCTTCTTCGATGGGTATGTCTTTTTTATCTTTTACTTGACCCTTCACATCTTTCACAGTTTTTCCCACAGTCTCGAGAGTTTTTGATGCTATTTTACTTGTTTCAACTTGCGCACCGTGAATATCATCTTTCACACTTTGTGCAAGATCTTCAGCAACTTTTTCAAGTCGAGCCTTTTCTTCTGAAGATTCACGTTGAGCGTCAATCAATAAGCCTTCGGTATCACTGTGTTCTTGATCTGCACTATGTTTACCGCTTTTTAATATACCAAAAAACATACCACTAGTCTTATCCTTAGCTTCTTTTTCTGCTTTTTCTTTTGCCACCGCAGCACTATCGACAACTGCTTCGGCAGCACTACTCACTCTATCTTGTACACGGGTTGCATTTTCGTTTATTTCTTTCACAGCAGCTTCTTTAATTTCGGCAATTGCCTCAGATGCTTTTATTGTAGTTTCAGAGACTTTATCTCCCGTAGTCTTTGCAGCATCAGACAAGACTTCTCTGCCTGCCACGAGTTTATCATGTGCTTTATCTTTAACTTCTTTTAAGCTGTCGGTGATTTTCTCGACATCGTCTTCCATTTTTTTAGCCACGTCTTTCGCAGTTTGTGTCGTTTTTTCTGTAGCGCCAGATATAACTTCAGTAGTCTTTTTCATTGCTTTAGCAGCTTCTTCTTTTCCAGCAACAATATTATCGTGAACTTTGTCCTTAGCTTTCTCTATCGATTTGGCAGCGTCTGCAGCAGCGCGTTTGGCCTTTTCTTCCTCATCTTCAGCCTCTTTTTTAGTTTCATCGACGAACTCCTTAACGTCTCCAGCAACTTCATCAGCGGCATGCTTCACACCTTTGAATATTCCAGAAAAAAACCCTTTACCCTTGTCTTTGGCTTTTTTAGCTTCTTTCTCCGCTTTATCTTTAGCCACCAGGGCACTATCAACTACTACTTCAGCTGCACTACTCACTTTGTCTTTTACACGGTTTGCATCTTTGTTTATGTCTTTCACAGCAGCTTCTTTAATTTCGGCAATTGCCTCAGATGCTTTTATTGTAGTTTCAGAGACTTCATCTCCCGTAGTCTTTGCAGCATCAGACAAGACTTCTCTGCCTGCCACGAGTTTATCATGTGCTTTATCTTTAACTTCTTTTAAGCTGTCAGTAATTTTCTCGACATCGTCTTCCATTTTTTTAGCCACGTCTTTCGCAGTTTGTGTCGTTTTTTCTGTAGCGCCAGATATAACTTCAGTAGTCTTTTTCATTGTTTCAGTAGCTACTTCTATACCCACAACGATATCATCATGGACGTTGTCCTTAGCTTTCTCTACTGATTTTGCAGCATCTGCAGCAGCACGTTTAGCCTTTTCTTCTTTATCTTCGGCCGCTTTTTTGGATTCGTCGGCGAACTCCTCAACATCATCAACAACTTCATCAGCGACATGCTTCACACCTTTGAATATTCCCAAAAAGAACCCTTTGCCTTTGTCTTTGGCTTTTTTAGCTTCTATCTCCACTTTATCTTTTTTCACCGCAGCACTATCAATTGTTGCTTCAACTGCACTGCTTGCTGTCTCCTTTACACGGTTTGCATCGTCGATTATATCTTTTGCGACAGCATCTTTAGTTTTTGTAATTGCCTCCGAGGTTTTACTTGCAGTTTCATAAACTTTATCTCCCGTAGTCTGTGCAACATCATATACGACTTCTTTGCCTGCTACGAGTTTATCATATACTTTATCATTAACTTCTTTCACGCTATCCGTAATTTTCTCGACATCATCTTCCATTTCTTTAGCCACGTCTTTCGCAGTTTCTGTCGTTTTTTCTGTAACACCAGACATTACTTCAGTGTTTTTTTTCGTTGCTTCAGCAGTTGCTTCTATTCTAGCAACGATATCACCATGAACTTTGTCCTTAGCTTTTTCTACTGATTTTGCAGCATCTGCAGCAGCACGTTTAACCTTGTCTTCTTCATCTTCGGCCGCTTTTTTGGATTCGTCGACGTACTCCTCAACATCATTAACGACTTCATCAGCGGCATGCTTTACACCTTTAAATATCCCAGAAAAGAATCCTTTACCTCTTTCTTTGACCTTTTTAGCTTCTTTCTCCGCTTTATCTTTTACCACCGCAGCACTATCAACTGTTGCTTCAACTGCACTGCTTGCTCTATCTTTTACACGGTTTGCATCTTCTTTCATTTCTTTTGCAACAGTTCCTTTAGATTCTGTGATTGCCTCAGAAGTTTTAATTGCAGTGCTAGAAATTTTTTCTCCCGCAGTCTTGGCAGCATCAGATAAAACGTCTTTATCTACCACGAGTTTATCATGTGCTTTATCCTTAACTTCTTTTAAGCTGTCAGTTATTTTCTCGACATTGTCTCCGATTTGTTTAGCTGCGTCTTTCGCAGTTTGTGATGCTTTTTCTGCAGCGCCTGACATTACTTCAGTAGTTTTTTGCATTGCTTTAGTAGCTTCTTCTTTTCCAGCAACAATATCATCATGAACTTTGTCCTTAGCTATTACTATTGATTTTGCAGCATCTGCAGTAGTGCGTTTGGCCTTTTCTTCCTCATCTTCGGCCTCTTTTTTGGTTTCATCGACGAACTCCTTAACGTCATCAACAGCTTCATCAGCGGCATGCTTCACACCTTTGAATAATCCCGAAAAGAACCCTTTGCCTTTCTCTTTAGCTTTTTTGGCTTCTTTCTCTGCTTTATCTTTTGCCACCGCCGCACTATCATCAACTGCTTCAGCAGCACCACTAACTTTATCGTTAATGATTTTCACGTCTTCTTTCATTTTTTTCGCAACAGATTCTTTAGTTTCGACAATTGCCTCAGAAGCTATAATTTTAGTTTCAAAGACTTTATCTCCCGTAGCTTTTGCAACATCAGACAAGATTTCTTTGCTTGCCACAAGTTTATCATGAGCTTTATCCTCAACTTCTTTCACGCTGTCAGTATTTTTTTCAACATCATCTCCCATTTTTTTAACCTCAGCCTTTGCAGATCGTGACGTTTTTTCTGTAGCGCCAGATATAACTTTAGTAGTTTTTTTCATTGCTTTAGCAGCTTCTTCTTTTCCAGCAACAATATCATCATGAACTTTGTCCTTAGCTTTTACTATTGATTTTGCAGCATCTGCAGTAGCACGTTTGGCCTTTTCTTCCTCATCTTCGGCTTCTTTTTTGGTTTCATCAACGAACTCCTTAACGTCATCAACAGCTTCATCAGCGGCATGCTTCACACCTTTGAATATTCCCGAAAAGAACCCTTTGCCTTTCTCTTTGGCTTTTTTGGCTTCTTTCTCTGCTTTATCTTTAGCCACCATAGCACCATCAACAACTGTTTCGGCTGCACCACTAACTTGATCGTTAATAATTTTCGCGTCTTCTTTAAATTCTTTTGCAACAGCGTCTTTAGTTTCGGAAATTGCCTCAGATGCTTTTCTTGTAGTTTCAGAGACTTTGTCTCCCGTAGTCTTTGCAGCATCAGACAAGATTTCTTTGCTTGCCACAAGTTTATCATGAGCTTTATCCTCAACTTCTTTCACGCTGTCAGTATTTTTTTCAACATCATCTCCCATTTTTTTTACCTCAGCCTTTGCAGATCGTGACGTTTTTTCTGTAGCGCCAGATATAACTTTAGTAGTTTTTTTCATTGCTTTAGCAGCTTCTTCTTTTCCAGCAACAATATCATCATGAACTTTGTCCTTAGCTTTTACTTTTGATTTTGCAGCATCTGCAGCAGCGCGTTTGGCCTTTTCTTCCTCATCTTCGGCTTCTTTTTTGGTTTCATCAACGAACTCCTTAACGTCATCAACAGCATCATCAGCGGCATGCTTCACACCTTTGAATATTCCCGAAAAGAACCCTTTGCCTTTCTCTTTGGCTTTTTTGGCTTCTTTCTCTGCTTTATCTTTAGCCACCATAGCACCATCAACGACTGTTTCGGCTGCACCACTAACTTGATCGTTCATAATTTTCGCGTCTTCTTTAAATTCTTTTGCAACAGCGTCTTTAGATTCGGAAATTGCCTCAGATGCTTTTCTTGTAGTTTCAGAGACTTTATCTCCCGTAGTCTTTGCAGCATCAGACAAGATTTCTTTGCCTGCCACGAGTTTATCATGTGCTTTATCTTTAACTTCTTTTAAGCTGTCAGTTGTTTTCTCGAAATTGTCTCCGATTTGTTCAGCTGCGTCTTTTGCAGTTTGTGATGTTATTTCTGCAGCGCCTGACATTACTTCAGTAGTTTTTTTCATTGCTTTAGTAGCTTCTTCTTTTCCAGCAACAATATCATCATGAACTTTGTCCTTAGCTTTCACTATTGATTTTGCAGCATTTTCAGCAGCGCGTTTGGCCTTTTCTTCCTCATCTTCGGCCTCTTTTTTGGTTTCATCGACGAACTCCTTAACGTCATCAACAGCTTCATCAGCGGCATGCTTCACACCTTTGAATATTCCCGAAAAGAACCCTTTGCCTTTCTCTTTGGCTTTTTTGGCTTCTTTCTCTGCTTTATCTTTAGCCACCATAGCACCATCAACGACTGATTCGGCTGCACCACTAACTTGATCGTTCATAATTTTCGCGTCTTCTTTAAATTCTTTTGCAACAGCGTCTTTAATTTCGGAAATTGCCTCAGATGCTTTTCTTGTAGTTTCAGAGACTTTATCTCCTGTAGTCTTTGCAGCATCAGACATGATTTCTTTGCCTGCCACGAGTTTATCATGTGCTTTATCTTTAACTTCTTTTAAGCTGTCAGTAATTTTCTCGACATCGTCTTCCATTTTTTGAGCCACGTCTTTCGCAGTTTGTGTCGTTTTTTCTGTAGCGCCAGATATAACTTTAGTAGTTTTTTTCATTGCTTTAGCAGCTTCTTTTTCTCCAGCAACAATATCATCATGAACTTTGTCCTTAGCTTTCTCTACTGATTTTGCAGCATCTGCAGCAGCGCGTTTGGCCTTTTCTTCCTCATCTTCGGCCTCTTTTTTGGTTTCATCGACGAACTCCTTAACGTCATCAACAGCTTCATCAGCGGCATGCTTCACACCTTTAAATATTCCAGAAAAGAACCCTTTACCCTTGTCTTTGGCTTTTTTATCTTCTTTCTCCGCTTTATCTTTAGCCAGTGCGGCACTATCAACTACTATTTCAGCTGCACTACTCACTTTATCTTTTACACGGTTTGCATCTTTTTTTATTTCTTTTGCGACGGCGTCTTTAGTTTCTGTAATTGCCTCCGAAGTTTTACTTGTGGTTTCAGAAACTTTATTTGCAGTAGTCTTTGCAGCATCAGACAAGACTTCTTTGCCTGCCACGAGTTTATCATCTGCTTTATCTTTAACTTCTTTCACGCTGTCAGTAATTTTCTCGACATCGTCTCCCACTTTTTTAGCCAGGTCTTTCACCGTTTGTGATGTTTTTTCTGAAGCGCCAGATGTAACTTCAGTAGTCTCTATTGCTTTAGTAGCCGATTGTTTTCCAGCAACAATATCATCGTGGACTTTGTCCTTGGCTTTCCCTATTGATTCGACAGCTTCTGCAGCATTGCGTTTAGCTTTGTCTTCTTCATCTTCGGCCGCTTTTTTGGATTCGTCGACGAACTCCTCAACATCATTAACAACTTCATCAGCGACATGCTTTACACCTTTAAATATCCCAGAAAAGAATCCTTTACCTCTTTCTTTGACCTTTTTAGCTTCTTTCTCCACTTTATCTTTTGTCACCGCAGCACTATCAACTGTTGCTTCAACTGCACTGCTTACTGTATCCTTTAAACGTTTTGCATCTTCTTTCATTTCTTTTGCAACAGTGCCTTTAGATTCTGTGATTGCCTCCGAAGTTTCAATTGCAGTGCTAGAAATTTTTTCTCCCGCAGTCTTGGCAGCATCAGATAAAACGTCTTTATCTACCACGAGTTTATCATGTGCTTTATCCTTAACTTCTCTCGCACTGTCAGTTATTTTCTCGACATTGTCTCCGATTTGTTTAGCTGCGTCTTTTGCAGTTTGTGATGTTTTTTCTGCAGCGCCTGACATTACTTCAGTAGTTTTTTGCATTGCTTCAGTAGCTGCTTCTTTTCCAACAACGATATTATCGTGAACTTTGTCCTTAGCTTTCTCTATCGATTTGGCAGCGTCTGCAGCAGCGCGTTTGGCCTTTTTTTCCTCATCTTCAGCTTCTTTTATAGTTTCATCGACGAACTCCTTAACGTCTCCAGCAACTTCATCAGCGGCATGCTTCACACCTTTGAATATTCCAGAAAAAAACCCTTTACCCTTGTCTTTGGCTTTTTTAGCTTCTTTTTCCACTTTATCTTTAGCCACCAGGGCACTATCAACTACTACTTCAGCTGTACTACTCACTTTATCTTTTACACGGTTTGCATCTTCTTTTATTTCTTTTGCGACGGCGTCTTTAGTTTCTGTAATTGCCTCCGAAGTTTTACTTGTGGTTTCAGAAACTTTATTTGCAGTAGTCTTTGCAGCATCAGACAAGACTTCTCTGCCTGCCACGAGTTTATCATGTGCTTTATCTTCAACTTCTTTCACGCTGTCAGTAATTTTCTCGACATTGTCTCCCATTTTTTTAGCCACGTCTTTCGCAGTTTGTGTCGTTTTTTCTGTAGCGCCAGATATAACTTCAGTAGTCTTTTTCATTGCTTTAGCAGCTTCTTCTTTTCCAGCAACAATATCATCATGAACTTTGTCCTTAGCTTTCTCTACTGATTTTGCAGCATCTGCAGCAGCGCGTTTGGCCTTTTCTTCCTCATCTTCGGCCTCTTTTTTGGTTTCATCGACGAACTCCTTAACGTCATCAACAGCTTCATCAGCGGCATGCTTCACACCTTTGAATATTCCCGAAAAGAACCCTTTGCCTTTCTCTTTGGCTTTTTTGGCTTCTTTCTCTGCTTTATCTTTAGCCACCATAGCACCATCAACAACTGTTTCGGCTGCACCACTAACTTGATCGTTAATAATTTTCGCGTCTTCTTTAAATTCTTTTGCAACAGCGTTTTTAGTTTCGGAAATTGCCTTAGATGCTTTTATTGCAGTTTCAGAAACTTTATCTCCCGTAGTCTTTGCAGCATCAGATGCAACTTCGTCTCCTGCTACAAGTTTGTCATGTGCTTTATCTTTCACTTCTTTTACGCTATCAGCTGCTTTTTTAATTTCTTGAGTTAATTTTTTTACTACTTTGTCTTTTTCAGTCTGGACCTTAGAAGTTGTTCGATCTTTCGCATCCTTTACGAATTTTCTAGCACTTTTAGCTGTTCTAATTTCTCGCTCTTTTTCCTTTGCAGCTACTTCTTTAGTATGAGCTAAGAATTCCTGAACATTATCTGCAATATCGTTCGATGTATGTTTTGCACCTTTGAAAATACCTGAGGAGAAATCTGTACCTTCATCTTTTCCTTTTATGATTTCTTCTTCTGCTCTATCTTCGGCCGCTGCAATGTTATCAGCAACTTCTTCAGCTGCATGACTAACTTCGTCACAAACAATTTTGGCATCGTCTTTAATGTTATTGACGACGTCATCTTCAACTTTTCCAATACTATCAGTAGTTTTTTTAGCAGTATCTTCGATATCATCGGATATTTGGACTGCCATATTAGTGATATTGTTTTTGGTCATTTCAACAGCGTCTTTTCCTGCTGTTAATTTGTTATGTGTTCTGTCTTTGAATTTGTCTGTAGTATCGGCCACTTGTTCAGTTATGTTACGTGCTTCATCTCTTATGTCACTTACCAATTTGTTTTTAGTATCTTTGACAGTTGTAGTAGCTTTTTCGACAGCTCGCTGTCCTCGTTCTCCTTTTTCCTCAGCTTCTATTTTAGTTTCGTGTGTCAATTCATTCATATCTTTTGCTACTTCATCAGTTCCATTCTTAACTCCTTTAAATATACCAGAAAAGAACCCTTTGCCTTTACCTTTCTTAACTTCTTTCTCTACTTCATCGCTAGAAATTTTCTCACTGAGGACAGCAGAGTCTGCGGCACTGAAAAGTTTTTCTTTAATGAGTTTTGCATCGTCTTCAATTTCTTTCTTTACTGCTACTTCAGTGTCTTTAATAGCTTTAGATGTTTTAGCCCCTGCTTCTGAAATTTTCGCATCAACTGTCTTTGTAGTACCACTAATTTGTTCCTCAGTTAATTTAACTGTATCAGAAACTGCATCTTCTCTAGCTATTAACTGTTTATGAGCTTTATCCTTTGCATCGTCTACGACACTTACAACTTTTGCTAAATTTTCCGCAACTTTCTCTTCAACTTTCTGTTTTTCTTTCTTAACATCAGATACTATTTTATCTTTTGTATCTTCAGCAGTTATGGCAACTTCTTCGGCAGCTCGCCGTGCTCGTTCTTCTTCTTCTTCAGCGTCTTTTTTCGTTTCATAAACGAATTCCTGAAGATCCTCAGCTACTTCATCAGCAGCGTGCTTTATACCTTTGAAAATTCCTGAGAAAAATCCTTTTCCTTTTTCTTTAGCTATTTTTGCTTCATTTTCAGCTTCTTCTTTGGTTGTTTTTACACTACCCACAACAGGTTTAGTTGCTTCACTTATTTTATCTGTAACAAGTTTTGTATCTTTTTCCATTTCTTGTACAAGTCTATCTTTTGCCTGGTCTATACTGTCACCGATGTTATTAGCACTATCTTTAGCAGTTTCTGACGTTTTAGTGGCTACTTCAGGAATATTTATATTCGTTGTTTTTACGGTGTTAATAATGGTGTATTCAGTTGCCTTCGCTTCTTTTTCAACTATATCTTTGGATTTTTCCAACTCTGCTGTTCCAACAACTTTACTTTTTCTGAGCTTAACATCTTGTTTGATTGCTTTGTCGACGATATATCTTGTTTTCTTAACATCATCACTGACTTTTTTGGCTGCACCTTTAGTTACCTTTCCAATTTTTTCAACATCTTTGACAGCTTTCTCTTGAGTTACTTTCACTGCTCCTACCGCAGTGTTTTTTCCAGCTGTCATTTTCTTTTTTGCCTGATTTGTCGCCGCTGTAGTATCATCTACAACAACTTTTGCTGTCTCAGATACTTTACCAATTGTTTTATCTTTAACTTTAGCGGCTTCAGTCGTCATTTTATCTTGAGCATCTTTAGATGCTTTTGTGGCCTCTTCAGCAGCAAGTTTAGCTTGTTTCTCATCCAACTTTGCTTCTTCCTTCGTCTCATCCCAGAATTCTTTAACATCTTCAGAAACTTCATCTGCTGCATGTTTAGCTCCCTTAATTATACCGGTTACAAAGCCTGTACCTTTTTCTTTAGCTTTCTTAGAGTCCTTTTCAACTTGTTTCTTTAAGGTTCTCCCAGAATCCACGACCGCTTTCGCATCTTTTTTAGCACCTTTAGCAACTGCTGCTTTATTTGCTTTTATTTTATCGTCTGCTGAATTTACAACATTAACCGCAACAGTTTTAATCTTTTGTTTAGTTTCTTTAATATTACCTTTCACTGATATCACGTCTTTAGCTACTTCATCTTTACTCTCTTTTGCTTTTTCTAGTTCCTTGTTCTTCAATTTTTCAATATCCGTAGATACTTTGTCTTTTGATTCTTTCGCATCTTTAGCAGTTTTCTCTATAGCACGCTTAGCTTTTTCTTCTTCCTCTTTTGTTTCATCCCAAAATTCTTTAACTTCTTCGGTGACTTCATCAACGGCATGTTTAGCACCTTTAAATATTCCTGTTAAAAAGCTATCTTTCTCACCGTCCTTCTTATTTTTAAATTCATCAACATCTTTTTCTGTAATATTTTTGTCCTTATCTTCAATGATTTCTTTCTCTTCTTTGTCATTTTCACTCATTGGAGCAGACGGATAAGGATACTCTTCCATAATAGCTGATATATTTCTGGTATCATCCAAAAATTTCGATGTTGCAATTCTTATTTCTTCATCTCCACTGTCAAAAGACACATCAGTTGATGAACTTTTTTCTCTCGATTTACTTCGTCGTTTTAAAGTATTCTTAGGGCTTCTAAATATTCCAAATATTCCGCCTTTATCTGAATCTTTTTTTGAATCTGAAGCATCAGAAGCAGGTGAAAGAATAGGAACGTCTAGTACTTCAACAGCGACAACATCTTTTTCAGTTTTAATGGTATCTTTGAGAGATTTCCTTGGCGTGTCAAATTCTCCAGTACGTTCAGCAGTTTTTCGTGTATCTTCTAAAAATTTTGATGTTGTTTGTCTAAGTTCTTCATCTCCACTGTCAAATGAGGGTTCTTTGGAGCTACTCCGATCTCTTGAACGAGTTTTATTCTTTAACTTTGGACTTTTAAATATTCCAAAGAAACCACTTCCCTTCGGTTTTACTTCGTCAGTGAAGTCTTCAAAATCTCTTGATATTCTCTTTTCAGCTTTTTCTAATTTACCTGTTGCTGCATCACTAGTAGAAACAGTTTGTTTCATTTCTGAAAATTTTGGAGTATTCCCATTACTACCTTTAGTATCGTCTACAATTTTTGTTGTAGTTACCGTTGTAGTTGTGATAGTTGAAGTCTTCAGAGGAGATTTTTTAATATCATAAGAAGTGCGTTTTAACTTATCCAAGGGTACATCTGAATCGTCTGTTATAGAAACGAATTTTTCAACTTTTTCAATTTGATCTTCGGGCATGACTTTTGAACTAAGAGGATGAAATAGTTTATCTGCAGTTTTACGCGTGTCATCCAAAAAAGTCTTAGTAGCAATTCTTAATTCTTCATCTCCGCGATCAAAAGATGTTTCTTTTATATCTCTATCTTTTGATCTACTTCGTCTCTTCTCCTTTGATTTCGGACTACGGAAAATACCAAAGAAACCCCCTGATTTCTCTTTTGCTTCATCAACGACATCTTCAACATCTGTTTTCACCTCACTAGCAACTTGTTTTGTTTCTTTTGTGATTGCTTTTTCGCTAGACGTAGTAGATTGTTCAGTGTCATCAATATAATGCTTCATTTTATCGTCTAGTGATTTAATACCTCCACTCAAACGTTTCAAATCAGCGTCAATAGCTTTACCACTGTCTTCAATACTTAGTTTCATAGTTTCAATGTCATCAACAACTTTTTTATTTCGTCGTAACGCTGAATCTACTTCATCTTTTGGTCTATCTTTCATACCATTAGCGGATGTTTTAATATCTTCATCGACTTTTTCTTTCAGATTTTTAACTTCTTTCTTTGCTTTTTCTTCAGTAGTTTCGAGAGTTTTCTTACCATCATAAACAGCAGAATCTACATCACTCTCGATTTTTTTTGAAATTTTGAAGAGATTTGTAAAAAACCCATGTTTTTCTTTACCATCTTCAGGTTCTTCTGAAATTTCTCTAGAGTCTCGTTTTCTCTCTGAAGATTTTTCAGTATCCAATTTTTTTGATTGACGTTTGTCGGATACATGTTGTTCAAGTACAAAAGCCTCAGCACTTCTTCTTGAATCATATAGAAAATCTGCAGTAGCCCAAATTGGATCACGATTTGGCTCGTTCTCTGGTAATTTTGGAGGACAAATAGCAATATAGGTTGCAGGATCAAAAGCAGGATAAGACGGTGATTCTTTAATTGATTCAGCAACTTTTCGAGTATCATTCAAAAATTCTTTAGTTACTGTTATTATTTCTTCATCACCGCTATCAAAAGACTGATCTTTAGAATCCTTAGACTTTCCTTTCTTCAATTTTGGTCCCTTAAAAATGCCAGAAAATATTCCACTTTTTTCTTTTTTCTTACTATCGTCTTTAGTGTTATCTGGTTGATTATAAACATCTTCATAAACAGATTTTCTTGAATCTTCATTAATCTTCTTGGTTTCTTTATCAGTCTCATCTTTTTCACTATCCACTGTAACTTTATACTTTTGTTTTGTAGATTTATCAGCAATTTCTTTATCTTCTTTAGATAATTTTTCCTTTGCACTTGTACTTATGTCATCAGCCGGCATCGTGACAGAGTCAACGACGACTCTGGTGATGCTTTTGGCTTGTTCCGTCGCACGATCGGTTGGAACGTTTGTGTCAAACGCAACCGTCTGCACTTCCGGCGCGGTAGTTGTCACTTTAGTTGTAACAATTTTTTCCTCGATTACCGGACCACTTGTAACAGTTGTCTTCGTCACAACAACTTTTCTTGATTCCTCAGATGGTGATTGCGTAAAATTTAATCCTATAATAGGATCATCAGCACCAAAGAAAGATGATTGTCCGGGAGATACTTCACGCACTGTTGTTGTTTTAGTAAATAATCCAAAACCTGGATCACCTTTTGTTGTTGTCACGATAGTTTTTGAAATAACTTTACCCTTTGTACGAGGATCATCAATTTCTTTATGTTTTATTTCTTTTGTAATTAATGGCTCGACAGATTCTTCCCCACGAGTTACGACCTCTTTAACTACTATACCTTCAATACCGCGTACTAATTTATCATCATCATGAATGCCTACTGCACCTCCCGCCTCTTTACCCCCTTCTCGATAAACCCCCGACAACCCCTCCATCATTAATTTCTCCTTCTCTTTCTCAGCGTCTTGTATAACACCTGTTAATTAAGTTATAACATTTTAGGCATATCTAAAAACGTAAGAAAAATTATAGACAATTTTCAATTATTTTGTTTTAGATTTTTCTTTTTTGTTTTAATTTTTTAAGTTGCGCATTTGTTATTGTATTATTTTAAATTATTGTTTAGTCAAAGCTGCGATCGCCGAATATTTTATTTATTTATACTTTTATTGTAATTATTAATTTTACTTCATCATTTATTAATTACGATAGAGACGAGGGATTAAACAACTTTTTATGTGCTTTATGTGAGTACGTGTTTGTGCTGTGGAGCAGCTATCCCCTTACATTATTTTTATTTCAAACATATAAATAAGTAATCTTTTCTTATTTATACGTTAATATATGACTGACATTGTCATTATATTGCCCTACATTTACTCAATCTACTCAATGCTTAATTTACATTACGCTAATGTAAGAAGATAATTTGACAGTATGTTATCATTGCTCTACTTGATTATTGCAGGTCTTTTACATTATAAAATGTAAAATATGATCTTGCGTTGGTTTCAAATAATTTCCATACATAAAAAATAAAAAAAATAAAAAATTCACTATTATTATTAAAACTATTGACAAATCTAGTTAGTAATATTTTATTTTTATGTCTCTATTTTTTAGTTATTATTGAATACAATAGAACCTATAATGAGATATGTGTCCTTATGATAAATAAAAATCAATAACAAATATTAATACATTTTACTAATTAAATATTATAAATTCTCGCACTCATATTCTTGATGGGATAATACACTTATCCAAAAAATTAAAGGAACAAGAAAATTTTATAAATTTTTTGGTGATTTTTGGAAGGCTGTATTTTCGTGAAAAATGATCGTATCGAAAAACTTAAAAAAGCAAATTGAAGCTTGAAATCTCTAGTTTAAAGATCTTCCAACAAAATATTTTTTTTAGCCACGGTTTTTGCGGAATCATAAGAAAAAGGTCGAGACAAAATTTTTCTAAATTTTTTGGTTTTGTTTTTTAAGTCTGCGGGGCCGGGAAAAATTTTTTCAAAAAAACGAATTTATGGCTCGTTTAGGAAATTTATTCAGCTACAATTTGCTTTTTTTTGTTTCTCTGTACGACAATTTGCTGCTGAGATATCAGCCTTCAAATGAAAAAGGATCCTTTTGTTTTTGATTACTGATATCTCAGCAAGT
This sequence comes from Microplitis mediator, assembly GCF_029852145.1. Lineage (NCBI taxonomy): Eukaryota > Metazoa > Arthropoda > Insecta > Hymenoptera > Braconidae > Microplitis > Microplitis mediator. The sequence goes on along the minus strand of NC_079978.1, from coordinate 10,291,833 downwards.
AATGGTCACACAGTAATTTAAAGGGCAGTTTAGTAAACTTGAATAAATTCCCTACAAGCTCCATTTTCGATTTTTTCAAAAAAAAATTTTTTTTCATCCTTGATATCCATTTGAAAAACCCACAAAAAATGGCCATTTTCTGGTTTTTTAGTCAACTCATCGCTACTTTGCAAATATTGATAAAAAAAATAATGTTGCCAGATAATTTTACAACCTAATGTACCCCAAAAAACCTTGGAAATTTTCACATTGATCCATTGAACCGTTTGTCCGGTCCGATTGCTCAAAGTTTTACAAAACAATTAAAGGAACAAGTTTTGTTCCTTAATTAAAGTAATTGTTATCAAAATGAAAAAATTAATTTTTTTTGGATTTTCGTTCATTTTTGCGTTACTTATGCAGTAAATGTAAGGCAAAGAAAAAAAAAAAAATTTTTTCCGAAAAACGAAAAAAAAATAACCCCCCGAATAAAACGTAAAAAAAAAAATGTAAAAAAATTCTTGTTTGGTCTCGTTTTTTGTAAAATTTTTTTTTTTTCTCTTTACCTTACATTTACTGAATAACTAACGCAAAAATGAACGAAAATCCAAAAAAAATTAATTTTTTCATTTTGATAACAATTACTTTAATTAAGGAACAATACTGGTTCCTTTAATTGTTTTGTAAAACTTTGAGCAATCGGACCGGACAAACGGTTCAATGGATCAATGTGAAAATTTCCAAGGTTTTTTGGGGTACATTAGGTTGTAAAATTATCTGGCAACATTATTTTTTTTATCAATATTTGCAAAGTAGCGATGAGTTGACTAAAAAACCAGAAAATGGCCATTTTTTGTGGGTTTTTCAAATGGATATCAAGGATGAAAAAAAAATTTTTTTTGAAAAAATCGAAAATGGAGCTTGTAGGGAATTTATTCAAGTTTACTAAACTGCCCTTTAAATTACTGTGTGACCATTACTTGCTGAGATATCAGTAATCAAAAACAAAAGGATCCTTTTTCATTTGAAGGCTGATATCTCAGCAGCAAATTGTCGTACAGAGAAACAAAAAAAAGCAAATTGTAGCTGAATAAATTTCCTAAACGAGGCATGAATTCGTTTTTTTGAAAAAATTTTTCCCGGTCCCGTAGACCTAAAAAACAAAACCAAAAAATTTAGAAAAATTTTGTCTCGACCTTTTTCTTACTATCCCGCAAAAACCGTGGCTCGAAAAAATATTTTGCTGAAAGATCTTTAAACTAGTGATTTCAAGCTTCAATTTGCTTTTTTTGTTTTTTCGATACGATCATTTTTTACGAAAATACAGCCTTCCAAAAATCGCCAAAAAATTTATAAAATTTTCTTGTTCCTTTAATTTTTTGGATAAGTGTATTAATGATGAATATGTTAATATCTGTATCTTAATCATTCTGAATACTTTGCGATTAATAATTAATAAATATCAGCAAGTTAATTTTTACAATGAAATTAATTTCATTATTTAAATTTTATTTATTCAAAATTGTTATATTTATAACTTTATTAATGCAGCTAATTTATAGGTGTACCCGAGTCAAAATTTAAATCGTAGATTGAACGTACGAGACGTTGAATACGTAAATTTAACCTTCGAAGACGCAAGTAGCCGTAGAAACGTAGACAAAACGTAGGACTTGCGTAATCGTGGACAAAATCTTTCGAAACTTGTAATAAAAAATTAAACTATATCGGAAACACATTTCATTGTCAGAAAAACATATCTAGCAGGTAAAAGACGAGAAATCAAAATTTTCTCTTTTGGGTCTTACAGACTATCTAGTAGCTTGGAGTACTAGCTCCAACTACCGTTCCTCCGTAGACTAACTGTCCGAGTTAATGGAGTTTGGCTGTACCTAGATATTTCTGATATAGTTTATTTTTTTTATTGCAAATTTTAAAAGATTTCCTCAACGATTACGCAAGTTTTATTTACGTTTTCGTACGCCAACTACGTCTAAAATACGTTTTTATGGCTACTTACGTCTTCAAAGGTTGAATTTACGTTCTCAGAGTCTAGTGAATACAATCTACGATTTAAATTTCGACTCGGATATAAATTAATAACATGAATCAATAAAGACGCTACAGTATTCATTTTACTAGTGTAAGAGACGAAAAAAACAATAATTAGCTCAATAAAACTAGACAGAAAGTGTAATTTCTCATTGTTATAACGTAAATTATGAGAACTTTAGATTTTCTTTGAATTAATCAAACGACAGCTGCTCCGTGTGCCCACACAGCGAGCTCATGCAACGCTAAATACATAAAAAAAAATAACTAAATATTTTATTTGCGGCTTTTTCACGCTTAAAAAAACACTGCTGTAAATTAAATTAAAATATTCGACAAGGAGAAAGAGAATAAAAGAGAGAAAGGAGAAGTTTTATACCAATCTATATTTTTATTTAAATTAATATAAATTGATATAAGTTAATTAATAAGTTCTTCTTTGTAGAAAGTTATAAATTAAAGAGAACTTTTAACGGCGAAGCAATTGGCTTAGTCATATTATAATGACAATGACAAGTTGCATGAAGCCAAAAAAGAAAATTAATATTTTTAACATATATTTTTGTAATAATATATTTGTGCACTTTTCTGCTGTTATTAAATTGATGAATTAAAAATTGTAAATAAATAATGATTATGATTTTCGCGATGATGGCGATGTTGTGTTTTTTTTTTAATATAATTTAATAACGATTAGATGTAATATTTGTATGACACAAGTAAAGTTAGAGTGGCCAAATGATAAATGTGAAGAAATAAAAACAAATACGTATAATTAAATATAAATAATAAACAATAATCAATAAAATTATAAATAATGATGAGTTCTCGAGGTTATCAAGAAAATTAAAGCCTAAGTAAAACGTAATAGCTGCCAAGCAAAATGATTATGGACACGGTTTCGCAAGAAGACGAGTATCTTTTATCTTGCGTGTCCAGCGTAACGCTTGATGCATAGTAATGCTATTAACATTATTATTTACTTAATCGAATAATTAGTTTTTCAGCTTAGACCTAAACACTCTGGCCATTCATGATTTATAAAATTTATTGCATTAAATTAATAAAAAGATTTAATTAAAAAAAGAATTCTAAATATTATTATAAAAAGAAGAATATGTCCGGCTGAACACGTTCACCTTGCTTGCATTTTCAATAGAAAGCATGACCCCTCAATCCATTTAGTATTTTATTTATTTTTTTTTTTTTTTAATTTATAAGAAATAAATTATTAATATATTAAGAAAAATAAATTTTTTTTTTGTTTGCTAATTATGAAAATGGGATATTACTCACCAGTTACTAATCTATTAGCATCTTCAATAACCCTCTGTCGATTTTTATTGTCATCGTCAACTTCGTCGCGTGTTTTTTTAGTCATTGTATCCGTGACGTGATACTTATGCTGGAGAAATTCAGCCATATCTTCGCCAAGATCTTTTTCTTCACTTGCGTATTTATCTTTTACTGGGGTCGAGGTACCATTGAACACAGTGCCATTGGTAATTGTTATGTGCTGCTGTTTTGCTGCGAAGTGCACAAAATTAAAAAATGTGTTCACATTCAATAAATAGATAAATAAATAAGTAAATAATAAATAAGCATAAATTTAAATTAAATTAATATGTAAACAGATATTAAAAATAAATTATTTAAGTACAATAATAAAACGTAAAAGCATAATAATAAGATGTAAACGCAGACATAGATCGTAAGGAATTTGAGCTCAATCTGTATCAAGAAATATTTATTACGATGGAATGTTGTCAAGGTCAACTTGTTTTTATGTACCTTTAAATATTTATTTTCCCGTTCTATTTATATTTAACTGTATCTTATTTTATCAATTTAAAATCAAACGATCTCACGTTACATCATTTATTATCACAAATCAATTAATATAAATATAATTTGTCGAAAAAATCAAAGTTAACAGTTAAAAATATATTTGCTGCGCAATTCGAGCAGGACACATCGCTGCACAATAGTGAATAAAAAGCAAGTGTAAAGTGATGTGTAGTATATAGTGACTCAGTGCGTTTTATCTTTCTCGCTCTTATCCCCGAATCGTATTAAATCTGATCTGGCAGTAGCACGAATTATGGATCACTGACTTAATTCAAAGTGTGACATCACGTATTACTTCCTCTCCTTTAAGTCATTAAGTTTAATATTTTATTATCCTTATTAACATTTTCATTGCTAATGTTTTATAATAGATGTATGTGTCACATATTAATAATACAAGTAATAGCAGTGATTTGTAATAAAGTTGTATAATAAAAAAAATGAAATAATTATTATTTCAATATTATAATAAATACTTACTGTGTTTTTGCGGCACACTTCCAATGTTGCTTAAATCCTCAACTGATTCAGAGTCCTATAAAAAAAAAAAAATAGCACAACGAGGCGCTTGATTAGCGAAGACAATTATCGAGATTCCCAAGCAAATGAGGTAATTTAACATTGCCTTTAACAATAGTGGGAAGTGAATAATGAACAATGTACTCTTTTACAATTTTATCACAAATTATACCAATGAATTGTTCGAAACTACGCTTTATGAATTTATATACGTTATGACGTATGAAATTAATTTTTTTTAAATTACATCACAAATTAAATCAATATTTTATAACAACAATAAACCACTCACTTTCATTTGATCGGATTCATCGAAATCAAAACCATGTTTCTGATCTCCCAATGTCCCATCACGCCGCAACGATGAATCTCTAGAAGGTCCCAACTCTTCTTTAAGTGAATCAAAACCTGGTTGATCGAGTCTCACTCTTGCAACTGCTTTTTCAACATCGTCAGTCACAAGTTCAACATTAAATATACACTTCTTCACGATGTCCTCCCGACCGATCTTGTTCAATGCTTTCTCAAGCGTATTTCCTGTTGAGATAAACAAAAAAAAAATTTTTTTTTATCCAGAATATAATAATTAATTTAAGTACACATAAATGCTTTCATTCATTTGAATTCTCGTTAAAACACTACTCGAGTGTAATAATTGAGACCACGCGGACGCTCACAATTCGACTCTTCTTTTCTTATCTCATTTCACTCTCCAAGTACCACGTCGAGATTATCTTCTGATTTAAAACAAACCTCGGTTTTGAGTTATTTCGACTCGCGAAGGTAATGCTCTGTTGAATAACAAGTGGAGTTCACTCGTGTAACCCGAGATTGATGGATTCTCGTAGGCTTGATAGAGGGTTATAAACATTTCTTATTAATGTTAGTATTATTAAAAAAAAAATTAATAATCAAGTTCATAAATTAATTGTTTAATTTTTTTCATAAATGCACTGTATGTTAAGTTTTTTATTTTTTTTTTCTAAAGCTCAAAGTACTTTCACAAGAAAATATAATAGCACCACCTTCGCTTTCTGACGAATACAAAGCTACTGCCAACGAACTTAACAACTTGTTATTTCTTCTTTTGATGATGATAATAATAATGATGTAATTCGCGTGCTGAGGACTGTAGCAATATGATTAACATGAAAGATTTTAGTGGGAGAAACAAGGCGTCGGACTGTAGCATCTCCTATCTAGCGTGTTTATGCCATAGGCATAATAATGCGCATGGTGAGTTCATAAAGTAAGTGACTGCAGAGATTCCAGACAGTTGACTCAAGCAATACCTATCATATTCTGTCGTAATTTGTCCAGTCAACAATTTTTTTTTCTTAGTTATTTATTTATGCATTATAAAATTATTGTAATCGGAAATTTTTTTTTACTCAATAATCAATAAATGATAGTTTGAAAAAATATATCTATGTATACACCAAACATTATTAGAAAAGGAAATAATTAAAAAAAAAATAAAATTTCTTAACTTTATATACTGATTCAAATATTTAGACAAGGACATTGTATTACGTCATACTTGCTATTTCAATCTGCGACTCATCAATTCATTTTCTCAATTATTTTTATTCGCGCATTATCAATTTAAAACGGGATTTTTACGATATTAAAAAGTCAAGGTTTTTTAATATAAGATAATTTTCTTGACACTTATATTTATATTATTGCGCTCTTACTGAACGTCTTCCCGCATAGCAACAATGATCTTTAGTACTTGAGTTTTAAATATTTTTTAATTTCTACAATTTTTTTTTTTATCAATTATAATTGTTTTTTTGTAATAATAAAATGAAGTTATTGGATCGAAGTCTTAAATATAATAATTGAACTTTAAAAAGAAGTTAATGTTTATAACGATAACATACGGAAAAAATATATAATAAAGATAACTAATAATTTATGTTTGACTTATCACTTTAACTAACAACATATAAATTAAAATAAAACTTTCTGTAAATTTTCTGTAAAGAAACATAACTAGATATTTTTAAACTCAAAAATAAAGATGTTATCGATACAGTATACTGTAATACAAAACTACGTTCAATTATGATTCATATTTTATATGTATACCAAAAAAAAATACTAACCAGTCACTTTATTGCCGTTGCCTTGCCATAATTTGAACATCGCAGCAGCTTGGAGTGCCGGTTTACCCGGGTGTTTATCTTTAATTAAATCAACATCAACAGGCGATACATTAAGTTCCTCAGCCAACTTTTCCCAGTCACGATCAAGGAGATTCGCAATGTCTGTTAGACGGATAGTCGCTCTATGAATTGTATCTGGGCGACCTAGAAAAATGAAATCATCATAAGTGTTATTATTATATATTTATAAAATTATATTATATTTTTATATTAACTATATTTATATAAAAAGATAATAAATAAATCTTACTTATTCCGCCGTCACGTAAGAAGCTATAATTCTTCGATAACTCAAGTAAATCCAGTTCAGAGTGTCCAGTTTCTGGTGAAATTTTTTCCGGTAACAAGATGTTTAACGTACAAATTGGTGTTTGTGGTGGTTCGCCCTTGGCCACCTTTGGCTCACTCATAAACATTATTCTACCAACCATGTCTGCTGCATCTGGATCTTTTACTCTTGCCGTGAAAGGTACACGATTCTCCTTGAACGCCCGGAAGGGTAACTGAAGTTGTTCACCGCTCTTCATAACGGGTACAAGGTTACCAGCAAACTCCATGTATTGTGTTTTGCCCTCGAGTACTTCAACATCTCGGCTTTTTGCTACTTCTGTAAAGTGCTCCTGATGCTCCAGAGTTTTGTCTTCTTTGTCGTCTGTCATACAGAAAACGCGTAATCTTGCCTCAAGCGGGTCAACTCGTTTTGCAAACACAACAAATCTACAATTAAGAAAATAAAAAAAATTGAGGAAAAAAAAGGATTGTTGGTAATTAAATGAAAATGAAAGATAATAAAAGTATAGTTAAACGACATACTTGGCCATGAAGGGCACATGTGTTGCGTGAGTATAAAGCTCGGTGGCCATTCGCGTAGCCTCGGTAATATTTCTGCAGTCCATTAGCCAAAATCTTGCAGACACGGTAGTGGTAAAAGACACACAATCCTTGACGAAAGTTAGGGGTGTAGACCCGGTCACATCCTCCCAGACCGCCCGTGACTGACCCCCTGAACGACATACATGCCAAGTCCAATAACATCATTAAAATATGTCCGTGATGTGATTGCAGCGATGATTAAAATAGTGAATCGTGTGATAAAGAGTTATATAATATTTATAAATTATCTGATATTAAATACAGTTTATGTTTACAAATAAAAATACATTGTAATAAGAAAAAAAAAAAATGATGAAAATAATATATTGATATTTTGTTTAATGAATACTGTATTTAAAGTCAGGTTTGTTGTATGTGCCTTATTGTTATGTGCTTGGTATCGATGTAAAAAGAAGGAATAATAAAAGTGTCACCCACTTATGATAACACCGGCACACAAAAAAAATTAAGTAGAATGTGCATTTGACCGGACCTACCTACGGGTACGTATTTTGGTCCGCTGAATCCGAATTCGAGGTCAGTTTGACCCCTACACCCTCGAAATTTCAAAAAAACTTCAAAAAACCGTAAAAATGATGAAAATTGGCAGTTTTAATGATAAAAAAATGTTTTGGAACTAAACTAAGCGTGATTTTCATGTATTTCGATCCGTTGAATATGAATCGAAACTTTATCGAGACCACGAGCCGTTTTAAATGTAAAAAAATCACACAAACCCTCCAAAATTCCGAAAAAAGTAATTTTTTTGGTTTTTTTACTCTCGTTTTTGACTTTTGAAGACTTAATTGCTTGTGCCTGTAACCAGGGCACCTCCACGTGGTGACGGTGGGCAACAGAACCATCTGGCAGAGTCCCTGGGTTAACGGCGTGTGTGCCGTCATGGCAGGTACAAGTGATAAGTACTTTACTATGCAGGGAGTCGCAGCCCCAGTATCGGCTTCTGGTCAGGGTGAGAAAGCAGGCTCGCAGGCGTCGTCATCAAGCGACTGCAGCTCTTCAGAAGTGGGAAACTTGGCTACTGGAGAGTATACTATTACAAGAAGTAATTCTCATCTGTGTAATAAAAGTCCTGATTCATTTTGTTACATACGTTTTCACCGAGACATCAGTGAAATGGAGAGTAGATACCAAGGAAATTGGAGTGTTAACATGATGGCAGATTTTTGTTGGATGTTAAAAAGAGAAGTACCCGAAGAAAATCGTAAACGAAAGAGGAATCCACTACGAAGATCATTTGAGGATAAAAGAGTGCGATACAAACGAAGGAAAGTTTAGGATTCGTAAAAATCATTTCTTTCTATTTTTTTTATATCTTGTGTTTTTCACAGATTTCAAGTTATTTGATATATCTACGTTATAGAGTATTTATTTTAGGCATTAAATCATGTTCAATCAATTTTTTTTCTGTTATGAATGGTAATTTTTACAATTTCGAATTTTTCCAGCTTTAGAGGGTGAATAGACTAAAAAAATTAAGATGCAAATTGAAGACATCAAAAGATATAAAATTTTATCTGAATTGGACCAGAAGAAGTTTTTTTATCATGAAAACTATATTTTTTCGGAATTTTCGAGAGTTTTGTGTGATTTTTTTCACATTTAAAATGGCTCGTGGGCTCAATAAAGTTTCGATTCATATTTAGCGGATCGAAATACATGAAAATCACGCTTAGTTTAGTTCCAAAACATTTTTTTATCATTAAAACTGCCAATTTTCATCATTTTTACGGTTTTTTGAAGTTTTTTTGAAATTTCGAGGGTGTAGGGGTCAAACTGACCTCGAATTCGGATTCAGCGGACCAAAATACGTACCCGTAGGTAGGTCCGGTCAAATGCACATTCTACTTAATTTTTTTTGTGTGCCGGTGTAATGCTTGCGAAATAATAAATTAATAATAACATATAAATTATAAATAAATAAAAATAAATTATTGTACCCTTTCATAAAGCAATGGGCGTGAGTGGTAGTTATTAAGCGGCAAACTATATCCGAATTATAAACAAAATAAAAATTGCAGGTGTATTTATAATCGCGAAATATAAAAATTTAAATGTTAATTAAATTAATAAATATGTATTTTTTTGGATAATTTAAAAAAAAATATTTTTGTTTTAAATATAAAATAGAATAAAAGGAGGCGAACAAAAAATACAGCATTGCTGTTAAATTCAGAAATTTTTAATACCAATTATCACGATCAAATATTGATAAAATGCATTAAATGGCAGTTAATAATAATTATAATTATAATAAATTATTAATGTAATATACATCTATACATGTTTATTATCTAAGCAATTACCATTCAAACGAATTATGTGCTGAAAAAAAAACTATCGAGTTTACCAATCCACAATGAGCTAGAAATAGTTTTAAAAAAAAAGATTTTTTTTATCTACATTTAATTAATGATCCATACCTAAATGACTCAATCCTAACAATACGCAAGCATTAACAATGAATCACAACAAGATAATGTATACAACAATGGTACTCGACTTTTGTTACTATTTTTTCCATATTTTTTAAAAACTTTTTTTGTTCCATAAATTGTGCAGCTACCAGTTGGCCTACGAAGCTCTCTTCCAAAAATAAATTATAACAATATTATTAATCATTATATTACAGATAATAAATGAACTGTAAGTGTATATAATAAATTTAAATAACTATATAATTAATTATTGGATAATAATGCAATCAAATCTTATTTATTAACGGAAAGAGATCGTTCAGTCAGGCTGGTGGCCGCTCCTACATTGTTACGCGCAAGCATATATTACCAGTTATGCTGCACAGAAGCCTCAAAGTTGGTGCGTCTCCAGAGTACTGATTAATCATGCCCTTGTTGGCTGCTTGAGGTACGGGTATGGTCAATGTAATGGGCTTGTGGAATTTTCTTCGCCGTGGTTCGACAGTTACGATGGGCGATACTGCCACACGATTACCCAAGAGCTTAGCCACCAGCTCCGCAGGTATTGGATGAGCCTACGGTCATAATTAAAAAATTAAAATATACATCAAATTCCAAGGCGCCAAGAAAATACGTTTTTTTTTTTTTTTTTTTTTTTTTAAATAAATGAGCGTACCTGAAGGCCAACTCTGATTTTTTTTGTAAGTGCTGCTGGCGGGAAAACAGCTTGTACTTGAGGTACCGCTGATGATGAAACAGTTCCACCCTCAGGTCCGACAGCGTGAACTTCCTGTCTAACTCGTGATACCACGGCGAAATAATGGGGAAAATCAACCGTGAGAATACGTACTATTCGCGACGTTTGAAGATCTTCTAGCTGGCTTAATTCTACAAAGAAAGTCATATTGATATTTTTTATAATTAATATAATAATTGTAACATTTATTATCTTGATCATAATAAATCAATTTATTGAATTAATTTAATTTATACCTTCTCCTTCAAAGCTCTCATTAAGCACATCCTGGACAGCTTCCTCGCTAGCTTCGAGGGTGTGCTCACGCCAAGTTTCTCCATTGTCTGATCGAAGAATCACGATCTCTCTCTCCTTACCTCGAAGTGAGGCAAAGTGTGGTACTTCGATGATAACAGGCCTACGATTTTTTTTTTTTTAATACCGATTTAATCTAACATTTATAATTTATATAATTATAATATAATTAGATAAAATTTAATAATAATTATACCCCAAAAATTTTGCGGCAACTGGTCCAAGTTCAAGTATTCGACTGGCAAGCGCTTCACCTTCCATCAAAGGAGGTGGATTCGTTAATTTATCTCTTTTAAGATATCTGCAGGTAATTCTCATTGGCATTGCTGCTTTACGTGGTGGTACAATAACCCGTACACCACTGTGACGACATCCTCGCATTGCTCCACCACGAGCATCCACCAGGAACGAAACCAAAAAGCTGTATGTGACAAAACAATGTATGGTATAAAAAAAACTTTTACATTTAAATATCTCATTTGTGTGTGCCTTGCATACGAGTCATTGTCTTTATAAATATATTATAAAAATTTTTTTTTTGCTTCATTCAAAGCTTTGTCCATATAATTTTTCAGCATTAAAAATTTAAACAATAGTCTGTAGGTTGATTATAATGTTATGAAAAAATATATGTCTCTTGTTTAACATTTTAAAATATGCAAAAATAAGTGTAAATAAATGTGGATTATTTAATAATAGAATATAGAATAATAATCATAGATAAATTATTAATTTCAGTACAGTTTACATAGCTATTTAAATTTTGTTATTATGATTATCATCGAGAAATAATAACATAAAATTATATTGATTACGTTCCACAGTTCACGCGTACGTAATGCATATTATGTCCGTACTCAAAATAATAAAAAATTCATGTATTGATAAATAAATTTAAAAAAATATGTGTAATCTATTGCATTATTATATCATATAGCATATCTGTATGTGTTTCAACGTGACATCGTGACTAATATTAAAGACAATTTACTCATAGGATATTATTAAACTGTTGTTAATTGAAATGAATATAATTTCTATTTATAATTGCGACTAATTGTGAGTAAATAATGTAATTACATTCACTATACAAGCAGTATTATTTATCGTTATTATGTATCTATGATTTATTTAAATAATAATAATTATCTTACAAGTTATAATGTGTAATTATTGTGCAGTGTAATAACATTTTTTGTGCTTAATTTAGTGTTATAAATAGATATTGTACGTTTTATATTTTTATAAAATGTTTACGATGTGTTTAATTTTTTTTTTTTTACTATTGTGATATGCAGATGAATGAAATATGATTGACTAATGATTACTATATGTTAAACACAATATTAATCAATACATTTAACTAATCTACGCCTATTATATTTTTGAAAACAGGAATACATATTTTTAAAAAAATAGAATTTTTTGTTAATTTAATTATTGTTTTTTTTTTTTTTAAAGTTGACCAGAATAATTATTGTGAATATGTATTCACTGCCCTTTTGAATGTTGCAAGGGAAAGTGGAATTCTAAATGAGCAGCATTAATCAGCCACTACGATATATATAAAACGAAAAAGGTGGTGCAGAGCGAGCAACGAATAGTAAACAACTGTGACGGCGGTGAATTTTAAATAATAAATAAAGTTTAAAAAAATTTTTAAAATAAATAAATAAATAAAATATATCTTGTCACAGAACAATTAATAAGAAGTAAAACAAATAATGAGGCGGAGGAGTAAATTTTTGTTGTTTTTTTCTCATTCACTTACTTTCTCCATGATGGAATTCTGCGAGCACAAATAAAATAACAGAAAGAATCGGAAACAAAATAAAAATACGCGTTAGTATTTTATTTTTATTTTTAATAAAATATATGGGGAATGGTCTAACATATGTTTTTTTTTTTTTTTTTGCTGAGACGGATGATTAACTTTTTTTTTTTAATTTAAGGAACTCTATTTGTTGATATAAAACAATAATAATTATGTATTATAGTTGAGATTTGGAATGTAGCATTTCACTCACACTGTGCAAGATGATTGAGGGAACTATGTCTTAAGCCTCATTGATCACAGGAAGTGATAACTTAAATTATAAACAATATAATAATAGGGGAAAATAATAATAACAAAGAAAAATAATAATAATAATAAGTAATAATTAATATAAATGGTACTTCAATACATTGACAGCCACTAGAAGCGTTCCTGCCAAGCAATCCTAATTATTTATACCTCAATAATGTGATTCCATTTTTCATATTTTCTGAACTTTATGGAGACGTCACAACTTTCGTTTTGCTTTGCACATAAGTCAATAATTTTTTTTTTTTATGATTCAAATTTATTATAAATAAAATTTAAATCACCCAGAAAAATTTTTTGTATCGTAATTAAAAATTTTTAAAATTAAATTAAATTTTTTAAAATTATTATTACGCACTTCTACCATTTTTTAAATATTAACAAGTGTATAAAGCATCACTTAATTTATTATAAGTGATACTGTTATAAAAATTATTATTAAAAAAAAATTATTCAGCAACGAAAAAAATGAAATTAATAAATAATTATACATAAAAATAATTTTGAAACCCATGGTCCAAGTATTAAAAGATTAAAAAATAAATAATTAAAATAAGATATAAAGGTGATACCTGTCCCTCCACATTCCTTGTCCTTTTGGTACGATACCAAGGGCTGCCAGTGACCAATTTAAGGAGTCTAGTGACGGTCTAAGTATTGGAACAGAACTCCGTAATAATTACATTCAGGATAAATTCTTCTAAACCGTGCTCATGCTTTTCTCTACCATTTATTTTTGTTCTTTTTCAAAACTATATTTATAATTACACGTGCAACAACTTTTATATTAAATTCTTCGAATAAACAAAAAACTTGTGAACCCAGTAAACTAAAACTACTGTGCTACATAAAACTTTTATGATACAGTAGCGATGACAATGAATCACAATAGATGCGAAGTTTAATAGAAAAAAAAAGAAAAATCAAATAGAAGACAAAACAAAATAAGTAAAGTAATAATCAATAATAAAGTATCAACTTAAATAATGGATGTTTTTTTAAAGTATTACACAAATGTAACGGGTATCACAATAATGTATATAATAGATAAAAAAATTTCTATTCACTATGAATTTTACGAGCGTTAGGTAAATTAAATTTCACGAGAGAGAGCTCGAGAAAAGTCGGCACACACGATGAGCGACTGCGAATAAATGAATGTCTCTCGACTTACTCTACTCGTTTCAATGGCAAAAAGTTGAGTAAACGGGTTATATGTTAAAGTTAAAAAGTGTCGAGAGAATATAAGTTGGTGAATGAAATGAACGCGCAATGATATTGAATGAACTAACTCCAACCAGTATAATATCCCGCAACGGAATTGAGTGCGGTCGTATAAAACACCGGTAATAGTACTTGATTTGTATTCATAAAATAGACACGCTGACTGAGGATTCCCTAATTGGCTATAGGTATATAGCTTGTTTGCTTATAGGGCCCACCATCTATACTTAATGTTTACAATATAAACTCTATATCTATAGGTGTGAACTATGATTTACTGTTATTATATATGGTTACGCTTTCATGATTGCTTTACTCTATTTTTAGTATAGTGCTACATTTTTCGTCCTTCCTAAGACACTCAGTCACATTATATCTTCATTTAGATGTTAAATGGTTTTGTTTAAATATTATAATTTTATAGAGAAAAATATTATTAGTCATGCTAGGTTTTTTTTTGCACACACCACACACGCATTACAATTTTGATAAAAAAAAAATTTTCATTTTTTCATTGTTAGATTGTGATAGGAATTAAATTATCAAGATAAATCAACAAGTGCCTCTAGTAAAAATAAATTTAAAAGAAGAAAAAATTTTTTTTTGTTTTAATAATAAAAATTTTTAATGCCAGACGTTGCATTTACACTCACACTCCCATATCACACTATAATACACATCATTATTGCTCTAATGTTAACTAATTGATATATTTACATTCGGAAATATTTGTATATTTTATAATTTACAAAAATTGTATTTTTGAATCTTTTAGAGTAGAATTTTTTTTAGTTTATGGTTAATCAGCTTGGATAAAAGTCTTTAAATACATAGCTTTTTTATAATCAAATACTGATAATTACTTTAATGATAAAGGTTATCGTTTGAAATTTAATTAAATAATGAGATGAGAATATATAAATTAAAAATACATACCCAACGTGAACTGGATGCCTATTGATATCAATATTATCAGGCTTAAGATTCGCTGCATTTGAGCGATGATAGCTTTCTTTAGTGATCATATCTGTTACCGTGGTCCCTGTTATGTTAACCGACAAAGAATAAAATAAAATATAATTGGTATAGGTAAAGTAAACGGAAGAGTATAAATTAAAAATTCGAGACAAGTTAATAGTACATAATTGACTGACCTCCGGAATGTCGATTGTCCCTCTCATCATCAGTGACGTTTACTCTCATTGAATCGTCTCCCATTGACTTCATGTCATCAACAGTCATGTAACGATATTGCTGTTGGTCGCTAAGCATCGGATCTTCGCCTACGAAAATTTTTATATTTTTGTTTAAAAAAAAAAATATCTCAATAAATAATCACCTATTTTAAATGTACTGTATTATTATTGTTATTGTTATGTAAGAGTTAATTAATAACTTTAAATGGTATGGTTTATTATTAACGATAACAAAACTACAAATTAAAAATATAAAAAATTATTATTAAAAAAAAAAAAATTCTAAAACCACTGTTATTTAATCACTCTAAAAGCTTATGAACTACATAATATGAACAAATAAATAATCTATTGTAAAAATAAAAATAATAATGAATAAAATATGAATATGAATATTAGCTTGATGCGGTATTATTAAATGTTATTTTTATTGTCAAGAATAACGAAGTGTTATTTCGAAATTTAAAATTTAATAGCTTCCTGCTAGTGAATTCATGAAAATAAACAGTTAAAATCTGCACAGCATAGAATTGTTTATACTAATACATTCTCGTATCCTAATATAGCGGCCGAAATATGATGATAAAAAATTATTAAATAAAACCTTGAAGAATATATATATATTTTTTTTTTCAATACACCTCAATAGATAACAAAACAACTATTAGTATTATCAATTGTCAAAAGATAAAAACCTAATTAATAGATAGATAGTGTATATTAATTGACACTAGAATAATATACTAGCTGTACGTAGTAATATAAAGAACAGGTCAAGAATGTGAAGTATATAAATTTCAACTTCAATTGACCCAAGAATTCATACTACCCACGCTCACATTTTTTTCAACAAGTAAAGATATTATAAAATTAAGAATGTAACATCTATGAAACCAAAATTTCAATGCTTGTAATCCCACTGTTACTATTACTTTAGTATATATATATATATATATTAGACCAAAGACTTTTCTCTAGTTATTCTCTGTGACAAAAAAAACTTGGCACGTACAATAAGAATTTACGTTAAAGTCTTACCGGCGTCTTGAAGAGGATTGGAAAACGTGCAACGCAATAACATCGTATAAAAAGTTTTATTTAAATAAATATGAATAACAATAAAAAATATACGTTAATATTTAATAATAAAATATTAAAACGAATAGATTTTATTTTTTATTAATAAGATTAAATTATTTTTCTTCATTGCTTTAAGCAGTGTTTAATTTTTTTTGTTTTTTTACTTTGGTTTTTATCTCTAAATATTTAATTTAGTATCGCCATCGACCTATATTTTCACTACCCTACAAAAATTTATTAATCAAACAGCCTTCGGTCTTATGCCAATGGGCTAATGACAATCATCGAAATATCATAACGAGAATAGTTTTTCTTAAATGTTAATAGCTCAATATCTAAAAGTATAAGAGAAAAAAAATAAATTGTAGTACAAATAATGTTTAAATTATCGTATCTTTTTAACGTCAGAAATTTAATTTCGATCTATTTAAAAATGCTTACTCATAAAAGACCGAGGAATTTTATGAAGCGCGATAAATTATCTAGAGCATTTGTAATTGTTTATTCACGCCCTCGTTCATTTAGCCAAGACATTGAATCATGTACGATTCATTTTCTCTAGCTTGTTGTCAAAAGTTCAGGGTTTTTTATTTACAATAGAGCTATGTGCATTTAATCTCTGTGTATTCCTTTAATAATGATGTACCAAATCTAATATATACCCCAATGTTGATCTTGTAATTTTATCTTCTGTTTACTACAACAGTACACACCGTATGTACTAATGTATATCTACAACAAGATCTACAACAGTATTCACAAGCTTTACCTGACCCAGATGTATGATATGAATACCAATCGCTTCCTTCATTCGTTTCAACGATGACGCGCGCCTTAAAGACCGTGATGTAATCAAATTACCTACCCGCGTCCACTACTCCACTGCATTTTGCGCAGGATGTTTATTATGTATTTATAAAAAATGACATTCTATTTCAGCTACTAATGCTAATCATGATGAAAAAGAAAAAATATGTATCTATAAAAATTTCAATAGACGTCCTTTGATGACTATGAATAAGTTTTTTCCTTTCAACAAATAAATTTAATACTCTCTGATAATTAGCGTATAATAGTAAAGCGCTAAAAGACAACATCAGCGTTAATTTTTCCAACGAGTCACGATGTTATGACACAATACGTCTATTTTATTGAAATTTGAATGAAAAATGAAGATCTAATGAAAATTCATTATATTTAATTACAAAATATGTCGCTGTTCCTGTTACGGGTGCACCCGCAGCATGGCATTCTTCTCGGCTTCTTCCGAGTCTTCACTACTGCCTTGTCCTTGGCCATTATGAAGTTCACTTACAATATCGATGATAGGGTATAAAAGAAATTAATACTGACAGTTCTTTATAAAAAAAAAAAAAAAAAAAAAAAAAATAGTTAGGATTACGAAAAATTAATTTTATATTGGTTCAAATCAAGCAAATATTTGTTAAATAAACTAAATCCACATACGCACTGTCACAATTTACTATTTCATATACTTTTTTTTTTTTCGTATAATGTCAATAGAAGTATTTTTATTAAAATTTTTTTGAACTTCTTCTTGTTCTTCTTCTTTATGGTCGACGTGTACTATTAAATTTTCACAACAAGTAAACTATTCTCATGTATTATATTGGTCGCGAGCTTATGATGTTCTGATTCGTATCTCAATTAAACTCAGAACAAAACGCCTGCTCCCGATGTTCAGGAACAGCGACTGATATACCGTAGATTGATTCAAGATCGGCGCGCGTCTACTAATGTGACCTCACGTTCATAGAACACCAATTTTATATTAGCATCTGTGTGAAGAGATCTTTGGCGCTGTTGCTCCCCACTGATTTCTTCTTTATACTCTTCAGTATACTATTATAATCCATTGACGATCATTTTTTGCGTCATGAAAAACCAACTATTAGTATATTTCTATTGCTTGGTATTGATATAAGGTAGTAAGGAATAGAGTATAGTTGTACCGTTAGATTAGTTGAGTGCGCAAATGCAAGTATAAAAGTAAACACACAACATCAACTCCTGCATTTATAGCTTCGTCATAAATTTAATTATAAAAATAGTCAGTTAAACACAATCAATTTTATTTTAAATATTATAGTTTTATTTTATATTTTTTAATTGGCCTTGCTCTATTATCCAGGTTCTCCAATGTGCGTACGTACTTTTCAAATAACTATACTACTACTACACCTCCCGTTACATAAATTAAACGTATTTCGGTCGACGTTTTGAATTTGGCAGCATGCCAGCTCACGTCAAACTGACTACACCACAAAATAAGAACCATAGAACAAGGCTGTACGACTCCAAGGGATTATGTAACAGGTAGGCGGTGTGGGAAACTCGGGTGTTGCTACTGCATCACCATATGACGATGACGACGACAACAACAACAACTATCAACCACCTTCATGTACACTAGATGCAATTCCCCTCTAAAATGTAATTTAACATCAAGACTATCCAACTGTAGTGTAAAATGACAATGTGTACAATTGCATCGTCATCTTGACATGCAAATTATATTAATTACACTATGTCCTAATTCAATTCACCACCTATGATGAAGTTTATACTCCATAATATACTCTGTTGGCAGTATTCGCATCTATATACATCATGATAATTTATCATTTCATATCTAAATAAATGATCTTCATGCGTCTTCAAGGCCAATTATAATTATATCATGAATGACTTCCATGTAATCGTGAATCGAAAAAATATATATATATATATATATATATTAAATATTGACTGAAAGAATCCAGAACTTTTTCAAGTGCTTCTCTCAATTTCTTTTACCACAGACGAAATGTATCATAATCTACTAATAAACGAGACCGTATTTATTACTTAAAACTATTGACCAAAAATTAATGACGATGTGATATGATAAAAAAATATAAATATTTTTGATAGATTGCCGAATATTTATAAGATTAAACTACACACTAATGTAAATTTATCATTCTACCATAAATTGAGATTAATGTAATTAAATAAATAACAACGATTATTGGTTTATGTTCTATATAAATATGCACTGCTAAATGATTGAGATATTTGTGTTGTATGGTGATGTGAAAAATAAAATAATAATAATAATTAAATACATAAGATATATGTGTTGGGAAGATACGAGGGTACATCGAGATTGAGTAATAGTGAAGTGACAACATTTGGTGATACTTAAACTTACGAGTATAGGTCATTTGGCCCTGGTAGTAGGAAGGGAGGTACACATGTTGCGCGTGAGGCGGCTGTCCATACACATTCATGGCCGCAGTGCCGATCTCATCACCACCTACATTTTATTATCGAGTAAAAGCTCAACTCGCTTTTTTTTCTTTTTAATTTTAATCAATCAAAGTATAGAAAAAAAAAACATCCAGTGAATTTTTTTTTTTTTTTTTTTTTTTTTTTTTTCGTTCAGCATTCGCAATATTCTTCAGCTGTTACTTTCCACTGAAGACAAGTGGAACAAACAAGAATAACTCAAGAAGAACATGCTATTTCTAACAGAAATATACGAAAAATAATATTTAATACTCCTTTTTTGAAATAATAATAATTTTTTTTTTTATCAATTTCGATAATTCACAACTCCGTTTATAGCTAAGGATTCAGTATGATACACATAGGGAAAAAAAAGTAAAAAAAATAGTACATAAGATCAAGTTCAAGTATCGCGCAAATTAATGTTGAATAATTTTTATTCTACCTGTTTTTCAATATCGAGCATGCAATTATCTCGTGCAGTTAGTACAAATTTTCGACACCATCAAATATTAAATAATTCAATTAATATCCAATTTTAAAGTTAAGTTTTTGATTATCTAACTTTATACATAAATGAAAATCCATGCTTGAAAAATTTTTACACAATTTACAAGTATTATGTTATGTATAGAGATAAGATAAATCATTATAACTTTGAATAGGCAAGTAAGATGTAAATTGAATTTCAATTGAATTAAAATGTACTTACCACCTTCGTCTTCACTATCACTCATAAACGTTTCCTGCATAGACTCTGGTGCTTGAACTCTGTATTTTTCTTCAATTGTGGTCGTATGTGTCGTTGTAATAATTGTTTCTGTTACAACTTTGAGCGTTTCAACAACACTAATATAACCAAGTTTTTGTGCGATTGCTAAAGCCGTTTGTCCATTCTACAGCAAAAAAAAAGTAAAAAAAAAATATGTAAACAAAAATATTATAGACTTTGATTTATTCAAATTAATGATTTCAAAGATTAAACTTACATTAGTAACTGCATTAGGTTTGGCTTTACTTTCGAGTAATAAATTAATGACAAGCGTGTGACCCTGCTGTGCAGCCTGATGCAATGGGGTGTAACCAGCTCCAGTACTGCTGTCGACCGCTGCGCCAGCTCTCAGTAGGAAACGTACCATTGCTGCTTGACCAAAGTGAGCTGCCACGTGTAGGGGTGTATATCCAGCCTAATTGGATAAAATGAAATTAAAAAAAAAATGTTCACTCTCTCAGAGAAGTTGATTATTCAAAGGGGGAAAGTAAAATTGTGACTAATATATATTTGAAATACAATAAGTATTCTGTCAACAAAGGCATAGCTTCAAGGACAATTACTATTGTTTATAGATATCGTGTTAACTTGTTTAAGTATTTAAAAATAATTTTCATACGTATACATAATGAATAAATATTTCGAGCAAGTTAATTACAGTAATAAATTACCTTGGTTTTAGCATCAACTTCGGCACCATTTTTCACGAGGATTGTTGCCACATTAGTCTTGTCTTCTTGTGCGCATAAATGAAGCGGTGTGAGTCCATTCTATATAAAATTGAAATGTATATTCATTAATGATAATTTAAACAATAAAAAAGAAAGTAATGAATAAAAGATGTTACCTTTGCTTTATGATTCGTATCTGCTTTATGTTCAATTAATAACGTTGACATGTCTGTATGGCCCTCTTGAGCACTGAGGTGAAGCGGTGTGAAACCAGCTTTTGATTCTGCATTTGCTTTAGCTCCGTACTCCAATAAAGTCGTTGCAATATCCATCTAAAAAAATATTAAATTATAAAGGAAAATTTTTAATTTTAATATTTAAATAATGACTACAAAAATTAATTGTTATTTTAATTTATTAATTACTTGATTTTTTCGAGCCGCAATATGAAGTGGTGTGTGTCCATTCTTAGCCATAGCGTGAGGTGACGCGCCCTGTTCAAGTAATAAAAGGGCAACGTTCTGATGATCATAATGAGAGGCCACATGAAGAGGTGTAACACCATTCTGATATTAAACAATTTAATTATTTTGTTGAATAATCATCAGAACAAATATTATTATTATTGTTGTTATTAGTGGTATAAAAAATTTAACTACCTTTCCCTGAGCATCAACTGGTGCATTTTTCTGCAATAACAATCTCGCAACATTCATATTACCATACTTGGCAGCGAGATGAAGTGGAGTAAAGCCTTTCTTAGTTGTAGCAGTAAGCGAAGCTCCGTTTTCTAATAAAACAGATGCAACCTAAAAATTAAATAATAATATGATGTTTATAATTAATTTTAAATTGATTTTATTAAATTTAAAAAATTTTATAGATGAAAATTTACCTCTTCTTGGCCTTCTTTAGCGGCAATATGAAGAGGCGTATATAAATCTTTCGTAGTTGCATCAACTCCAGCTCCGTGTTGAAGTAAAAGCATAACAATATCAACATTACCTAGACGAGAAGCAACATGAAGTGGTGTCTGCTCTTCTCTCGCTCGGGCGTCAACCTGAGCGCCATTTCTCAATAATATCCTGATAATATCAGTTTGATTCGCTCGTGCAGCTAGATGAAGTGGCGTTTCACCTCTCACGGTCGGTATGTCTGGACTAGCTTCATTTTGTAATAAATATATCACAATATTCATACATCCCATAAAACTGGCGACATGCAGAGGTGTAAGGCCTGACTCTGTGGTGGCTTCAATACTGGCCTTGTGCTTCAATAATAATTCCACAACCTTGATTCGATTTTTTTTACAGGCAATGTGTAAAGGCGTAAAACCGTTTAATGCACGAGCATTTGGATCGGCATTACGATCCAGTAAAAGCTTTGCTACACGAACATGACCACAGTGAGCCGCCACGTGAAGTGCTGTGAGATAATCAACTGTAACCTCATCGACTGGAGCCCGATGATAAAGTAATATACGTGCAGCATCCACATGATCACCCTGAGACGCCATGTGAAGTGGTGCCAGGCCATTTTTTGTTTTAGAACCAATTGGTGCTCCTTTTTCAATTAAAATGTCTACGACTTCGTGATGACCAGCACGGGCAGCACAATGAAGTGGCGTTAAACCGTCGCGTGTTTTCGCTGCAATATTCGCTCCTTTGCTCATTAATAAATTTACCATTTTTATTTTGCCCCATTTTGCGGCAACATGCATAGGCGTTATATTGTGCTAAAATGAAACATAAAAAAAAGTTTTAAAATAAGTACATACATTAAATTTTACTATTATATCATAAAATTATTCTCTCTGGTCTCATCATTTTTGCAAGCTTTTATATACTTTTGACGTTATGAAAATTTAATATTTTAATAATGAAAAAGATAAAAGAAATAAAAATCTTACTTTGGCAGCAAAATTGACGTCAGCTCCTTTATCATAAAGCAAAGAGGCGATTCGATCGTTGCCATAATGGGCAGCAATGTGAAGCGGTGTAAAACCACTTTTCGATGTAACGTCGGGATTATGATCGTTCTAAAATACAGATTATAAATTTTTATAGGTGTTTTATGAACATAATAATCAAGTATGAAATATTTTTTACTTGAAGAAGCAGAGCAGCAGCTTTGCAGTCATCCTTTTTAGCTGCAATGTGAAGGGCGGGCAGTCGCACTTTACCTCGCGTGTCGTTCTCCAAGAGTACTGCAACGACCTTGTCATGCCCCTGCTGCATCGCAACAGCCAATGGTGTAAAACCATCCTAAAGTAATAAAGATAAAATCGTAAATTTATAAACTGCTGAACTGTGAACTTTGTTTTAGTTATTTTTTTGTTATTTTCCCCATATTGACAACCGGGTTCCGGGTTATAATTTCAAATAGTAATTTTTAAAGTTTTTTTTTTCCGTGTATTAAATTTTAAATTATATTTGCACAACTGGATTTATTTATATTTACCTCCGTCGCAAGGGTCTGATTAGCTCCTTTACTGAGTAAAAATTTAACAACAGAGTCGTGATTCTCTTGGGCTGCCATATACAATGGAGTAAAACCATTTTGTGATTGTGCGTTTACAGAAGCTTCTCGTTGAACAAGTAATTGCACTACTTCCTCTTGACCGGCTAAAAAAATAATTATAGAATTGTATTTGTAAAGTAGTATTATTTTTAAAGCAACATTAAACAAATATAAACAATCAAAAGTTAATAAAAAAATATTTACCAAGTGAAGCAATGTGTAAAGCTGTATTTCCCTTTTTTGTAGCTGCATCTACAATTGCACCGCGCGCCAATAATTCACGTACAATCTCCGAATGGCCGTCCTTGGCCGCTAAATGCAAAGCATTTAATCCATTCTGCAATTACAATCAATTTAAAAATAATTGTTATTTAACAATTCAAGTATTAAGGAAGCAATAAATTTTAAAATATGAGATGAAATTAGGTTAATTTAAATACTTACAGCATTTGAGGCATTTATGTCAACTCCCGATTCTAAAAATTCTAAAACTTTCTCCAATTGTCCAGCTCGTGCAGCACGTAAGAATGCGGTACTTGGATCACTCTGTGAAATTTAAAAGAAAAAAATTCCAAACTTATAAATACCATTTTAGTCAAAACTAGTTGATAAAAAATATATGTATATATTGAAAACAAGTTTATTTATTGAATAAATGTTTTATAATGACATGTGTTTGTTTAGATTCTTTGATTTTATTTGGTTTAACGATTGCACGGAATACACAACATGCTGTAACCAGGCCTGCCGTAACCGGCTTGTTCGAGTAACCCACGACGTAATCTCTATTTTTAAACTCGACAAACGAGTAAGTTAAGGAAGATACACATAAACTTGACAAATATCCACTTGCCAGCGGTAAGATAGTTGCTTTCTCATTTTGTCTCATCTGTACTCTGTACTCTACGAGTTATATAGTATGACTTGAGGACTTCAAAAAGAGTGACAGTTGGACTGTCAAATAAAAAAAAAAAAAAAACAACAAAAAATAAGAGTTAAAGTAGTACTAGTAGTAGTAGTAATAATAACAGCAGCAGGAATAACAGCGAATAAAATTTAAGCCTGAGGCTTGTTGTTGGATATTCGCAATCAAATACTTTATTGCAATACCTTAACTGTTAAGTGGTTCAAGGAAAGTCTTTAGATATCACCAATAAATTTTGCCTTATATTTTAACTTGCTAAGTTGGCCAAGATACATTGACCATATCTAACGTAGTGTATAAATGTTAAATAACTTGCTATCATTACTAGACATTCATTACATCATCCATTACATTAAATCATAATTATATTTTATCTTCACTTTTAACAATTAAAGAAATCATTAAAAATACTTTTCAATAATACTGAGAAAATTTATTTATATAAGCTAATAAAAAGCTTTAAGTTTAAGGCACGTGGCAATTGTCACGATAAAGGTATATAATACCTGTTTAAATATTTGATAAATCTAAACTGTTGAGTTTTATCTCCTTTTTTCTTTCTATTCATTCATAATCTCGATAAACTTTATCATAAGAAAACAAAAAATAAAATCTTATACAATATTTGATAGAATTTATTACTGGATGTATTCTTACGACGTATTATCATTGTTGTTATTTAATTTATTTTGTGTACTTGAATAATATCATTCACGTAATTAAATAAAATAAATACCACATGACGTAATGATTGGATCATCATCGCGGCTTTGAGTGTTAAAATGACGTTACAACCAGTTGACCGAGAATTGTGCAGCTAAATATGATATCAAGGACTATCAGCATGGAAATCATATATATTATTATCCACATCAGACTTATTAATAAATATGATAATTATGAATATATAAGCTTTGGAACAGCCTTTGCCATTCATTATTATTAATAGTAATTATAATTTTCATCAATTAAATTTACGCTAGAGCAGAAATAAAGAATGTTCAAATGCTCAAAATAAATAGTGAGTGGTGCATAGAGTAATTGCAATATGAGGGTGTAGGAGATCGAAAAACTGGTATATAGGGTGGAATACAGACGCCGAGTTGCGGCCTCGTCGGGCGCCAACAAGTCTACTACATGACGTCAAAGGGTGAGGGAACTCCGTTAGTAGATATAGGCTGTGAATGTGTATTTTTGTTTTGTTTTCTCGTTTTGAATACATTTCACTATTTTTTTTTTATATTTCGTACACAATACTACCTTTTGTACGATTTTAGTTAATGTGACACACAAGGTAAAAGAGTAGAAAATAACGTATTATTAAAGTGAAAACAAGGAAAGTTGATACAACAAAAATTCGGGAAGTTATTGGTTTCAGTCCGATTTACGAAAATCGAATTTCTAAGAGATCTTGACGTTTTGAGCTTCTAGGAAGCTATTCTGACTAATTTCAAGATGATGTTCGAGTGTATGTATGTACGTACGTTTGTAAATACCTGTATCTTTTGAACAGATAAACCGATTTTGATCGTCAAGGTGTCATTCGACGCGGCTTGTCAATATCTTGAAGCTGTGCAAAATTGAGCTTGATCGGTAGGGCTCGTTCAGAGATATTCCAAAAATAAAATTTTTTAAAAAATGTTTTTTTTGGATAACTTCTAATGTGCTCGATGGATTGATTTCAAAATCAACTGGGCTCTAAAACTTTGTAAGCCGCGTCAAATGCCACCTCAACTATCAAAATCGGTTCATTCGTTCAAGAGAAACCGTTGTCGAAAGAAATAAAAAGAAAAGTTTTTTTTAGTTTTTTTAGAAATATCTCAGAAACGACCAGATAAATCAATTTCAAAATCTGATCAGCTCTAGAACTCAATAAAATACGTCGATTGTCACCTCAACCACCAAAATCGGTTCATTCGTTCGCGAGATATTGTGAGAAAAAGAAATGCTAAAAACGATTTTTTTCAAAATAAATGGCATACAAAAGTATTTATGAGCTCGAAGAGCTTGAAAATGCATGCACAACAACGTTTTCGAGCTCCTTGAGCTCGGAAACAGCGGGAAGTTTTGGGACTGGCCCGCAGAGTCAACCGATAGACCGATTTTTAATAGATTTCATAGAAATCTATCTTTTGCATTTGTCCTCATGGTGGAATTTTCAAAGAACTTTGCTATAATCTATCATAATTCATCGAATAGGTTCCAAAAATACCATTGATTCAAAAGTTTATATATGTATGTATGTATGTATGTATATATATATATATGTAATATAACGCGCCATGTTGCGACGATAGCGGCCACAATTTTTAACAGTTCTTAATGAAACTTGGCACACTTATTCTATGAACGATTAACTTTAAGTTAAGTTCGAAGATGAGCAAAATCTGTCAACTAGTTTAGAAATGGCGGACATTTGAAATTCCAAAAAAAAAAACAAAAAATCCTACTTTTTTGGATAAATAACTTTTTAACGGGTATATCTATCCTTATTATGTAAAAAGCCCAGAAGGGGTCACTCGGGCCCGCTTAGCGGCTCTCCTTCCTAGTACGTAGCCCCCTCTTCGTGGGTTCTGGGACTAGTAGTTCTGGTAGCGCGCATACGTGCGCACGGACCATTATGAAGCGAAGTGCTACCGCTGCGAGGGTTAGGCCAGCCCATGCTGGTTGGTCAGTAACCAGGTGGACAGAGACTCATTAATACCCTTACATAACACCATCAGTGGGTGGTGGTAATAGCACTTGACATTGTCTAGGAAGGCAACTTTTAGTTGTCGTCCATATATCAAGTGCTCATAAAGTGGAGACAGCTAGATGGCTTGGGATGACGTTGCTACCCACCACTTAGCCGTAGTAACCTGCCTACCAGTTCAGGATACTGGTACCACGGGTGGACCTTCCAAGCCCCACTCTGACCAGAGTCTCTCTATTTCCTGAGATGGAAGGAGTGCTAAAGGGTCCAGTTGGCGTAGGCTTCGTGGGGGCTGTTGGTGAGGCACCCACATACACTGCATGTCTAAAAGGGTACGCTAATGTGAGCTTATGCTCATATTTCGCTTTTATAATATATGGTAGAGAAATATAGGGGATTACGCAACGCGAGTATGCCCAAAAGGGTGAGGTATCGGCTTCTGTGGAGGAGGTGAACTTAGGTTCCGTTACATTAATTAATTATTATGTAAAAAGAACTTGATAGCCGACAGAAAAAGCTATATTTTCCTTATTTTATTTTTTGTTTTACGATAATTGTTCGACTTTTAATAAGGGTTCAAAGTCACATAATTGACTTATGTGTTATGGTGATAATGCCATTGTTTATATCTTTGAAAATTTTTGATGGGTGATTATTAAATTACATATACTTATTAAAAGTGAAACAATTATCATAAGAAATCTACTTCCATTTCGGATGCCGAATGGCCCTTTTTTTTACTCCTTTGAAAGTATTTTTGATGGAACAGACGTAGGTGAAAATTTTTATATTTTTTATTACGCTTGATAGTAACATAAATAGATGAGTTAGTCTATTTTAAATTAAACACGATGAGAGAAGGAAAACTAAAAAATTATGTCTTTCGAACAAAGTTCTTTTACAAATAGACTCAGTCGTTTAAATTTTAAAATTTATTAATAAACATATAAATTAAACTTGATTAAAAAATATAAAATAAAATAATTATTTGAATTAACATTAGATATCGTGCGATAATACATATTATCACGTTCTCAAGAAAGCTGAGCCGTATTGTATAAATGCATCCTCGATACTTTTTAATCTGTTGAACACGTGTTGGGTCCTTTTTCTTATATATACACTTAAACTGACTTTAGTCCAACTCAACGCACGTATTTTTTTATTTTTTTTCAACCGACGTGACAGTTTATTTTAACTTTTTCATTCCTCTGTCACTATACATAAATAAATTTAAAAAATTTAAATAAAATTAAAAAAAAACATTCACAGTTGATTTGATTATGAAAGAAATACTTTATCTACCAATACATTATTTAATGTTATTAATGAAACGTTTATTCTTTTATTGAAAAAATGATATTAATGGCAATTTTACCAGACGCTAAATTACTTTACATGACGCAATTTTTTTCATTTTTTACAATTGTTGTTTTTTTTTCATTAATAAATAAAAATAACCTTCAGGTATTGGCAATTTAAATGATTATTCTTCATCGTCTACCTACGGAATTTTTCTTCGAATTAAATATAAAATATGATTATTTTTTCAATTTATTTTGCAATGGAACAAGATATAGTAGTATAGGTTGTCAACTTATACACTGTAAAAAATTCGCGGAGTGAATGCGGATTAAATCCGGAGTGAATGCGGAGTGAATGAATTTTTAATTATTCACTCCCCTCGGAGTGAAATTCACTCCGCAGGGGAGTTTTCGCGGAGTAGATAATTTTTTATTAATTTAATCCCTCCGGGGAGTGAAATTTACTTCGGAGCGGAGTTTTGTAAATATTATTAATAAAAAATAACTCCACTCAATAAAATCGAAGTAAAAACTCGCGTATTACATTATTGATCAGCTGATACTCACACACATCCGCACACACACACACACACGCGCACGCACGCGCACACACACACACACACATTGCTTAGCAGTTTAATATAAATTAATATAAATTTATTTAAGTATTAAAACTCCAGACCGGAGTGAATTGGGAGTGAAATAAAATCCGCGTCACTCCGCAATCACTCCGCTAAAAAAAAACTTCTAATTCACTCCGCATGCGGAGTGATTTTTTTCAAAACTCCCGAACTCCGAGTGGCGGAGTGAATGCGGAGTGAATTCGGATTTAATTTCACTCCGAATTCACTCCGGATTTTTTACAGTGTATACGTATTTATTCAACGACATTAATAAAAAATTTTAGGAACAATAGTGAAATCCAAAAATGACACCCGAGTGAAAAAAACGAAGTCTAGTTTAGTCCTCAAAAGCCTTAATTCCTTTGATATTTTATGTGCCGCCCAGAAAGTAACTTTACTTTAGTACTCAAAATCCTCAATGAAAACTATGAGGCATAAATGCGAATAATTTATCGATTTTATATTATGACTAAAACCTCAAAATCCTCAACCCCATATAGGAAGAAACAATAGGCCCAAGCTTGGCCGAGGCTTGGCGCAAGACTTATTAACTCTGGGGAAAGCTTGAAATCCAAGCTTGGCCCAAGTCTGTCTAAGCATCGAAATGATAACACCCAGCCAAGCTTGGGTGACAGTGTTGTGCCAAGACTGCATCTTAGTATTGGCCCAATATCGAGAACCAGTGTTGTGCCAAGACTGTTGCTAAATAAGCACCTATGCTCATTATAAATAAATTAAAAAAAAAAAAAATATTAGTAGACATGTGCGGGATGGTAACATATGGAAATAAATTTGTACACAGAGAAATCCGGTGGATCGATGAAACTAATTTTTTTTTTTGCATTTGCTGGGTCTCGAACCTGGTCCTTCATGACTGCTAGGCAAGCGTCTTATCCACTAGGCTGTTACGCTATTCACAGAAGCCAGGGGTTTTTAGGTACCATTTGTTATTTAGACTGGTAAACTAAGGCTTGTCACTTGTATAATGGCTGAACCTTGTCCCAAGACTGGCAAACCAAGGCTTGTCACTTGAGCATTGGCTGAACCTTGTCCCAAGACTGGCAAACCAAGGCTTGTCACTTGAGCATTGGCTGAATCTTGTGCCAAGACTGGCAAACCAAGGCTTGTCACTGGAGTATTGGCTGAACCTTGTCCCAAGACTGGCAAACCAAGGCTTGTCACTTGATTATTGGCTGAATCTTGGCCCAAGACTGGCAAACCAAGACTCGTCACTTGAACGTTGGTCGGATCTCGGACCAACCTTGGGAGGCCGAACCTCGGTAGCCCAGTATTGTGCCAAGACTGGCCCCGTTGTATATATTTTTTTTCCTACAAGGGACGAATGAAAAGTTATATTTTG
This sequence comes from Microplitis mediator, assembly GCF_029852145.1. Lineage (NCBI taxonomy): Eukaryota > Metazoa > Arthropoda > Insecta > Hymenoptera > Braconidae > Microplitis > Microplitis mediator. The sequence goes on along the minus strand of NC_079978.1, from coordinate 10,261,161 downwards.
GACTTTGAAAAAATTTAGATAGAAAAAGGGAGGGGAGAGAATACGTCGAATGAGAGTTTCGAGGTTTAAATGCGGATAAAATTATTCCTTAATTTTTTGAGTATTTTGTGGCTCTAATCCAGATTATGTTATTCCAGTTTAGTCCTTAAAGTAGTAAAATTGGTCGTAACTACTACTTTAAGGGCTAACCTAGCATAGCTTTCTATACTGTTGTCCGAGTAAAAATAAAATTTGACGTTTAATAAAGTAAATTTTCATCTTCTGTCGCAACACCGCCGCAACACGGCGACCCCGGGTGAAAATATTCATTATTATTATTATTATTCCATTTGATTGAATTGAATAAAAATAATTGTATTTATCAAATACTTATTTAATTGTCCGGGAAAAGAGAATTATATATGGCCATTAGACTGGGCCAAAAAAATTGACTATTTTTTTTTTTCATAGCTATATCGAAAATATTATTCAGAATGACAAAAAAAAAATTTCATGAAAGTTTGAGCCCTTAATATTAATTTTAAGAGGTCTATTATCGATATTTTTAATTTTAATTCATAATTTGATGTTTTACGTCAGAACTGCTCAAACATTGGAGTAAAAAAAATTTATTTCCACTTATTCTTATGTAAAATTAAATTCCCTACAAAAAAGGTCTGATTGAAAGTTTTCGTCAGACAAGCCGTTTCCGATTAATTAAGCTTAATAAATTGATATATTTTTTCGATTTAACATTTTTACTTTTGAAATTTGTAACTGACGAATCAAGAAATATCTAAAAAAGATCATGATAGATTTTTGAAGGAAATTTAATGCTCTACAAAGAAGGCCTCTTAACATTTTTTGCTAAATTCGCTCCTTTGAAAGTTATTCACGTTATTAAAATCGTTTTGACTCAAATTCAACCTTGAATAACTTTCGAAGGAGTGAATTTAGCAAAAAATGTTAGGAGACGTTTTTTGTAGAGCATTAAATTTCCTTCAAAAATTTGTCGTGAACTTTTTTTAGATATTTCTTGATTCGTCAGTTACAAAATTCAAAAATAAAAATGTTAAATCGAAAAAATATATTAAGTTATTAAGCTTAATTAATCGGAAACGGCTTGTCTGACGAAATTTTTAATCAGACTTTTTTTGTAGGGAATTTAATTTTACATAAGAATAAGTGGAAATGATTTTCTTTACTCCCATGTTTTAGCAGTTCTGACGTAGAACATCAAATTATGAATTAAAATTTAAAATAGCGATGATAGACCTCTTAAAATTAATATTAAGGGCTCCAACTTTCATGAAATTTTTTTTTTGTCATTCTGAATATTATTCTCGATATAGCTAAGAAAACAAAAAATAGTCAATTTTTTTGGCCCAGTCTAATGGCCATATATTAAAATTTCCAATATATATACATAGCTATATACTGAAATTTCAAATAAATTTTAAAAAAAGACTTACTCAATGTCTGTATTTTTTATTTTTTTTTTTTTGTTCAATCATTTTGATAATGCGGGAATCAATCAGATTTGGGATCAATTTAATTGCTAACTGAGTAGAAATTTTTAATTTAGGGAAAAAACACTAGAATTATCAACCGACCGCACACGATTTAGGGGGATTCGAACCCGGGACTTTACGAACGAAAGACCGACCCTTTAACGACTAGGCTACGCTACCTTTTTTTTTTTTTTTTTTAAATAAAGTTTATTTATTTTTAGCCAGTACATTGTTAGATTATGTGTTGGGATTATAGATATGTGACGGTGTATTATTTATAATGATTTTAGATTTTATTTATAGGAAGATTATCTTTATTGAAATAGAGTTTTCGGAAGTGTGTCTTATAACACCATCAAGGATCAGAGAGAACTAACTGCTTACAACTATATTACTACAGTTGTCCTTTTTACATCATGTAACATTTAGTGTTTATGAAGTCTATACAATACTCGAATTGTACCTAGTTTTTATGACTCGTGGTTCGAGTACTTTAAAGTACCTTTCTCCGAAATAATAAAATAAAACTTTTTTCAAGGGTAAAAAATGTGTTCACCAAATGTTACTCAAAAAGGAAAACTTTTCTTTTTCAGAATAAAAAAAGGCCATTCGGCAGCCGAAACGGAAGGTAGATTTTCCAATTAATCTATATAAAAAGTTTCATACATACATATCTTGTGATTCATGTTAGTGTATAGTCATGATATGAAATTAAGCTTGTTTTCTAAGAGTGAGGGTAAAAAAAAGACAACGACTATTTTCGAGAGAGAACTTCAGATAGTTGATTTGACAAAACATTATAGAGGTAATGTACCAAACTAACCTTCACGTAAACAAAGTATATAGAAAATTTACTTAATATGATCATAATTGTAATCGCTATTACGATGGCAAGACCAGTTATAATTATAGGACGTACAGGTACGTTTGAAACAACATAAGTGATAAAAGAAATCCTTTCAAAATATAAAATAGCTGTGAAATTTACAGGTTATTTTTTTCACAATAAAATACAACTGACGAAATTGAATTATAATGGGCAATGCTTAAGTTATGTGAAATAAGAAACCATATTCCCAACATTTTTAGATTTCATTAAAAATTTCGAGGCTATCAAATTATTGGAGGAAATAGTCAAAACATAAAGCTTAAGGTCATAAATTAAAGATTATTAGACAAGCTTTCAGATAATTTTTACTGAAATTGTCTATGAATGTTAGTTTTGAAGTTATATAAACTTTAGCAGTGATTAAAAACTGATTTTTACGAAAAATCATGAAAATTTCTAACAGCCATAATTTTAAAACTATTCGAACGATTCAGGGCATCTTTGAACTTGATCAAGGTAATCGCCTATAGAATAAGTGTAAAAAATTTCATTAAGATCCGATAAGAACTGTGGGTGCTATCGTAATGACAAGACCAGTGATAATCATAGGGATTAGAGGTACATTCGAGACATCATAAATAATAAAAGCAATACTTTTAAAATATAAAATAGCAGTGAAATTTACAGGTTATTTTGTGCACAATAAAATACAACTGACGAAACCGGATTATAATGGGACAAGCATAAGTTACGTGGATTGAAAACCATATTTTCAACATTTTTCGATTCCATTAAAATTTTCAAGGCTATCAAATTATTGGAAGAAATGGTCAAAATGTAAAGTTTAAGGTCATAAATTAAAGGTTATTAGTCAAGCTTTAAATTACTTTTTACAAAAATGATCTATGACTTTCAGTTTTAAAATTATATGGACTTTAAAGTGATTAAAAACTGATTTTTTCGAAAAATCTTTAAAATTTTAAACAGCCATAACTTCTAAACTAATTGACCGATTCAGTCCATCTTCGAACTTAACCGTGGTAATTACACATTAAATAAGTGTAGAAAATTTCATTAAGATCGGATAAGAATTGTATATATATATACATATATAAATTTTTTAACGGATGGTATTTTTGAACTCTACTCAACCAATTATGATCGTTTATGACGAAATTCCTTGAAAAATCGACCATGAGGACAAATACAATAGTTAGATTTTTAAAAAAATCTACCTAAAAACAAACTTAAAATAAATAATATAATATAATAAAAGAGAATGATTTTTGTAGACGAACTCAATATTTCAACATTATGAGTATAAATACAACTTAAAAAAAAACTCTTATATAATTTATACAGATCTTAGTATATTGACTAGGCTACACAGAAAAAACAGTTAACTTGAATCAAGGAAAATATTCTTGATTCAAGAAATTTTTTTTGATCGATTCGGAAAATAAAAATTTACTTGCTCCAAGTAAACAGTTATCTTCAAATTTTTATCTTGAATCAAAATTTTTTTTCTCACGTCAACATATTTTTACGCTTAAATCAGAAAATTTTCACTTGTTTCAAGAGTTTATATTTCTTAAAGTAAGAGATATTTTTTTTTGGAGCAAGATACGTTATTTTTTTGTAGCAATATTGCATTTTTTTGGTTAAAGAAAATAAAATTTCTCGGAACAAGTACTACTTCTTTTACGCAAGTATTTTTGTATTCTTCGACCAAGAAAACTAAAGTTGCTTAAGCCAAGAGAAAAAATTTCTTGGGAGAAAAGATCGATATGGAGAAGGGGAAAGTCACCGGTGCTAGACAGCAGCAGCGGAAGTAGTTCGGTGCTCGCCACGAGATCGCGCCTACGACATGTAGTGTCCCTGGTAAGACATTTATTTCAGAAGTGTTATATTCCAAATTTCATTACGATTTTATTCGAGTACTCTTCTGTGATTTGACAGAACTACAAGTACCCTTTTGAATTGTACTATAGTATATCCTATAATACATCATGACTTTAATATTTGATATTAAAGTTTACTTGAAATTCAAGTCTTGAATAATTTTGCTCGGAAAATAAAAACACAAAAAATTACGTTTCAAATTTAAAAAAAAAAAAAAAGAATTAACACGTCAACTTGTCGGAGAGAAAATACATTTTTGACGAAGAAAAATTTAAGTCTTTATTGAAGAAGCAAACTTTTGGAGCAAAAAATTTTTTTTCTTGGCCCAAGCAACTTTTATTTTCACTTAAGCAATTTATTTTTCGGAGCAAGAGAATTTTTTTCTTGGGCCAAGAGATTTTTTCTTGGCCCAAAGGTTTTTTTTTTTTTCAATCAAGACGTTTATTTTTTGGAGCAAGAAAATTTTTTCATTGGGCCAAGAAATTTTTTCTTAGCCCAAGTTAACTTTTTTTCGTTCAAAACTTTCATTTTTTGGAGTAAGAAATTTTTTTTCTTGGGGCAAGAATAGTAGTTTATCTATCGAGTGCGATCGTGTTTAAGACGAGAGTGTGAAGATTGGTGCCCGAGCCGAAGGCGAGGGTACCAACACACGAGCGTCTTAGACTCGATTGTACTAGATAAATACATTAGTTTTTGTGACAGATATTTGAAATTTACTACATTTAGTGCCTATAAATGGCAGGTTATAAATCCGCGTTTATTGATTTGGTAAGATTGTTTTGAGTATATGTTGAAAATTAGAGAGAAGTCGGTAAGTGGACGAATTAGAATGATGATAAATTTTGTCACAAGATGGCTCGTTAAGTTACTTCGATATTTTTTGGTCGTTTGCTATCGCACATGTAACAAAAAAATATTTTTCGATCCGATGATGACGTCACTATTAGAACGATTAGGTATCTTTTTTACCAGCTGTATCTTATCTAATATTTTTAGCTGCCGGCTATAGGCGCTAAATGTCGTAGATTTCAAGTGTCTGTCACAAAAAAAGTTTTTTGGCCGAAGTTAAGCTTTTTTTCGTTCAAAACGTTCATTTTTTGGCAAGAGATGACTTATTTTCTTTAGCCAAGAATTTTCTTTCTTAAACCAAGAAATTTTCAATTTTGCTTCAAAAATAAATTTTTTTGGAGCAAGAGAATTTACTGTCTTGAACCAAAAAAAAGTTTTTGAAACAAGTGTTTTACTTTCATTGAATCAAGAAAGAAAATTCGGAAGATAATATTTTTCTTGAACCAAGTTAACTGTTTTTTCTGTGTACGCTACCGACAGTGACTACAAAGTTTACTTGTGCTGTATGAGATTGAAAGAATACATCACTTTTGAAACTAGTGATGGTATGCGACGTAGAAAATTATTTCAAAAATGATAAAATATATACACTGTATATACACTGACATCAAACTCCCGAAGAGTTTGACAAATTTCCTCTTCAGTGAAACCAAATTCGTTTGGACTAACGAAAACTAGTTTGTCTCAAGAAAATCATTTTTATTGAATGAAAGTCTCTATTCGATTATTAGAAATTGATTAAGCGTTTATATTAAAGTTTTTAAGTTTGACCGTAATTAAATTAACATTTGAACGAATAGGAAAATATATTTTAATTAAAGTTTGGATGTACTTAATTAAAAAATAAAAAATTGTTGAAGCAAACTTTTCAATTTTTAGAAATTTAACTGAAACTCTTGAAACGTTGAGTTTGACAACTTCACATGTTTCAATGAAACAAAAGTAGTTTCCTATAATACCGAACGTGTCGTGTCAACCGACGAGTTTCTTGGAGAGAGAATCCAACGAGGTTGTGGGAATAATTTGACGCACTCACATTAAAACTGAAAAATATTCGACAAGAATATAAATGTATTCGTTACAACATATCGAACTATATTTGAATGAAAGTCTTTATATTATCGGTTAAATAAAAAAATTTATTTATTAAAAGAGTCACATATTTATCACGTTTAGATCAATGTATAAGCAATTGACTGTATATATCCATTCAATACGAGAACAAAGTACTAGAAGCACAACTAAACTCAAACTTTCCTACTGGTCCCGTAGCGTAGCGGTAAAGCGCCTGACTCTCGCGCGTAAGGTGCTGGGTTCGATTCCTCCGGATACCAATTCTACGATTATTTAATTTTTCACTAAAAACTGAGTATGTCAAAATTATTTGTTGAGTGTAATGTATATAATAATAATAATAATATAATGTAATTGTCCCAATAATAATAATAATAATAATAATAATAATAATAATAATAATAATAATAATAATAATAATAATAATAATAATAATAATAATAATAATAATAATAATAATAATAATAATAATAATAATAATAATAATAATAATAATAATAATAATAATAATAATAATAATAATAATAATAATAATAATAATAATAATAATAATAAAAATAAAATAAAAAATAAAAAAAAACGTAAGAAAAAAAATTTTTTTTAAATTAATTATTGATGAAATAATTAAAGGCAATATTCACTTGATGCAGATTACTGTTTTTTTGGATCAATGCAATACAGCAACTTAAAACAATTCGATTTTTTATTGAATCAATTACAAGGACAGTTTCAACGGACCTACAAAAATATTACTTTCAACACTAAAATTCATTTGCTTTAATTAAATTTTGACTTAACTGAAAATTCATACTTTCAATCACCTTACAATTTACTTTGAGTGAAATTTTTAATTATTTTATATAAAACAAAAATCATTATTGTATCAACAGTTTCAATGACTTGAACTAATTTCTATTTTTTTTTAAATGAAAAAAGTTATTGAGTTATATCAAATACTATAGAGTTAGTTCAAACGACTTGGTACCTTCCCTCAAGAAACTCTCAGTTGAAGCAAAATATACTGTCAAACGTAGAGGGCGGTAGACTCAATCGCTTGACGCGCTTGGCTGTATCCAAACGCACGGAGTACTTGAGCCAAACGAATCTGGTTTGACGTCAGGAATCTTTTTTTACAGTGTAAGATTCGTTTGTCAAGTGTTGCGGCTGTGGTGCGGCGGTGTTGCGGCAATCATAATTTTATTTCATCATAAACTTGTTGCAGCGGTGTTGCGGTGGTGTTGCGACATTTGGGAGGTTTTTCAGAGAATATTAATATAGTGCTATCGTGTTGCGGCGGTGTTGCGGGCATTGAGAGCCCGTGCGGTGCTGTTGCAGCGCACTGACCGAAAGGTTATCTTGCTTCAAAGAGAATTATCTTGAGTCAAGAGAATATTTAGGAAAATGGAATAAATCTTGGTTGAAGAAAATTTTCTCTTAATTTTGATTATTTTGATTCAAAAAGTTATTTTTTCGACCCAAAAGGGTTAAAGTTTTAAGTTAAAAATATATGATTTTAGTTCAAAAATAAAAAATAATTAAAGAAAGTAAATTGTTTTTTGAATTAATATTTTGAATTTCTTCATTTATGTATATAGAATATTTTATTCTATGAAATTTAACTTCTCTACGTAAGAAGTCAGATTTCTTAAACCAACTAGTGGCTATTGCTTGAAACAAAAATAAAAAAAATTCAAGTCAAGAAAATCAAGCTCTTGGTTTTTTTCCATAGCAGCATTCGGATAACAGGAGCACTCGGGTCTATGCAGCTTCTCTACTTCGGACACTACTTTGTGTATACACGTAGACGCCCGAAGATCCCAAAAAAATGAAACGAGTCTGTTCAGCGCTGATGGCGCCGTATATGTGTAATTATATATTACACACCAATATTCTAATAGTATTAGTTTATTAATTATACAATTAACTAATTCAAATTGTTTTGAATTGAAGTGCTCGGTAAAAATGTGAGTTATTGTAGTTATTAGTCATTATATCTGGTGTTTTTTCCTGATTCACGTTAAGTTAAATGGTGTCGTTTCAATCACAAAAAAGTAAGTTAATTATTATTTATGCTGTTTTTAATCATATCAGATAGTCACGTTTGTTATCATTTCTGATCCTAAATTTGTATAAAATTGTTTCCTTTTTAGTGTGGTATATATCATGCAGTTGATGCTGTCGATGAAGCCAGGATAAATAACCTAACCTTTCATTTATTTTTGTAACAAAAAAAAAATTTTTTTATTGTAATAAAGAATCAAAATATATTTTGATGATTAATTGTATATACTCTGAAAATTGAATTTTTAATAAAAACAATTAATTTAAAATTGAACTGAATTATTGTATTTTAAAATAAAATTATTTTTTATTTTACATTAATGTATAATTTAGTTTTAAAATGAGTTTTTTATTTTTTTAATCTAAAATTAATTGTTTTCAGATAAAGTCTACAATTATTTTGAACTAAATGTTATCAAATCTTTAAATAAATTAATTTTTACTTGGAGTAAGTTTAATGTGCCTCCGTTTAAAAACTCGATGTATCGAAATGAATCGATATCGACTACATTCGAGAGAACGATGTTTTTAGAATGAGTTGGTATCTTCTAAAACCAAGAGCTAAATTTTCTTGAGCCAACCAAGTTGTTTTCTTGTTCGGAGAAACTAAAAACATTTGAAGCAAAAATTTATATTTTTAAATCAAAATTGAATTTCTTTATTGAAGAGCTTTATATACTCTAATTAAAAAAAAAAAAATTTTTTACCAAGAGAAAATTTTTTCAAACAAGAAAAGAGGATATTTTAATTTAAGAATTTGTTTTTGGAAACGATTTTCTTCTTGACCCAAGAATTCCTTTTTTTCTGTGCGGTGTTGCGGCTATTTTACGTTTTTACTCTGGTTGTCAATATTCAAATTCTAAATTGATCCTCAAAAACCTCATTGAGAACTTTGAGACTTAAATCCGAATTTGATTTTTGACTCGGGCAATTTTCAAAAAATAAATTAGGAAAGAATTTTTATAAGCTCTAATTGATCAATCTAAATCATAAATTTTTTAATGAAAAACGGATGTAAAAAAGTGTCAGATAAATAGAATGTAAGCACTTAGCTTACGGTGATAATGAAAATATATATGTATTTATTATTTGAATAATAGTGTTGATGAATGTGGTGTAGACCAATTACTGGTGACTCTGGTGGATCACATCATAGGGAGATGGGATTTTACTGGTGGAGATTATACAAATCACAGTCCTGAATATTGCCATGACCCACTTGACCTTTTTAACTTAGTCGCCATCGTAATCATATACTGGCCGGAAGAATCATTTAGCACGACTATAAATGAGACAAGAAGGAACAAAGTGTCAATTCATGCTCTTGGCAATGACGCTATACTTATAATTGACTGGTTCATAATACTTTTCAATACTTTAAAATTTATGATTATTTAACATAATAAAATCTTTTTACATCCAATAGAATTTAATTATTTTTAAAGTTATTTAGAAGCATGAGTATGTATGAATATCATATCTTAACCGTTAAAGAGTTTATTCGAACCTTCTTTGAAATCAATGTCATAAATTTTAATAAGTAAAAAAGAGAATTAAATATTTAAAATACGTCTCTATTCAAATTACGACGATAAAAATTGGAATTTTAATGTCTAGTAAATTTTAACAGTTGCCCAGCAAACGAAGTCGGATTGAAGTCCAATACGAACCAACCTGATTCAATGCGATTTTAGAAAACAGTATTTCGTGTTAAAACGCATTGAATCGGATAGAATAAATTCGAGGCAGAGTTCAACTTACCGACCAAGTCGGTAGTCCAGTCGATGCGCACGAAAAAATGTTCAAAGATCATTTTTTCGGTGGGTAAAGATCGATTTTGAAAAAATTTTCTTTTAAAATACCAGAAAAAATATAAGGAATAAAGTTACCATAAATTTGGAGGTGATCATTTATTTTTTTATAAAAAAATTAGATGTAAAATGAAATATCTCTGAAAGTATTGAGAAGTTATCGAGACAAACTAGTATCATTGTTTTTGGGATTTAATATCGAACAAAATGAATTTTGAACGAAGTCTCTACGACGAATAGTTGCTGAGATAAAAATTATTAAAGCGCGAAAAACGAAAAGGCGCGTCATTTCGTCCGCGCGCGGATAAACAAAAGAGTGTAACTCGGCAGCAAATCGAAATTTTCACAATTTTTTTTTATTCTCTTAGTAAATCATATATCAACCATAAAATAATTTTGTAACTTCCAAAAAAATTTTTTCGAATTTTAAATTTAAAAAAAGTAAAAATCACTTTTTGTTAAATAAAAAATAGAAAAAATGAAAAATAAATAAAATGACCTAATGGATAATTTTGTTTGAACCATTACCCAAACAATTACGGGTAATGACAGTTAAAAAAATTTTTTTTTTCATAAAAAAAACCGTTTTGAAAATTTTTGAAATTTATCAACAATTAAAAAAAAAAAAAATTTTTTTTTATTCGACAGAAATTCATCTCGCGAAATTCTGAATCGAATGGTATATACGAATTTTTGTCGATTTTTTGAAATTTTCCCTTTATAATTTTCAATACAAGGACTTGAAAAAATTTCTTGCTACGAGACTTGGAAAAAATTGGACTTCGGATATCTTCGGGAATTGCTAGAGCGAGAAAGTAATCGTTATCCGTAAGAGAAAGACACTACGTCTTATGCCTACTTTCTCTCTCTAGCAATCCCTGAAGATATCCGAAGTCCAATTTTTTCCAAGTCTCGTAGCAAGAAATTTTTTCAAGTCCTTGTATTGAAAATTATAAAGGGAAAATTTCAAAAAATCGACAAAAATTTGTATATACCATTCGATTCAGAATTTCGCGAGATGAATTTCTGTCGTATCAAAAAAAAATATTTTTTTTTTTTTAATTGTTGATAAATTTAAAAAATTTTCAAAACGGTTTTTTTTATGAAAAAAAAATTTTTTTTAACTGTCATTACCCGTAATTGTTTGGGTAATGGTTCAAACAAAATTATCCATTAGGTCATTTTATTTATTTTTTATTTTTTCTATTTTTTATTTAACAAAAAGTGATTTTTACTTTTTTTAAATTTAAAATTCGAAAAAATTTTTTTGGAAGTTACAAAATTTTTTTATGGTTGATATATGATTTACTAAGAGAATAAAAAAAAATTGTGAAAATTTCGATTTGCTGCCGAGTTACACTCTTTTGTTTATCCGCGCGCGGACGAAATGACGCGCCTTTTCGTTTTTCGCGCTTTAATAATTTTTATCTCAGCAACTATTCGTCGTAGAGACTTCGTCCAAAATTCATTTTGTTCGATATTAAATCCCAAAAACAATGATACTAGTTTGTCTCGATAACGTCTCAATACTTTCAGAGATATTTCATTTTACATCTAATTTTTTTATAAAAAAAAAAATGATCCACCTCCAAATTTATGGTAACTTTTTTCCTTATATTTTTCTAGTATTTTAAAAGAAAATTTTTTCAAAATCGATCTTTACCCACCGAAAAAAATGATCTTTGACCATTTTTTTTTTTAGAAGTTTTAGAAGTTGGTAACCAAATTTTCTGTAGTTATTCAATACTAACGTGTCGGGTCTGATCGTATTAAAACGGATTGAAAAACGGAGATTTCAAAAACTGCATTGAATCGTGTTAAAGCGGATAGGATGTTGAATCCGACTCAATCCGATCCCGTTTGCTGGGATGATATCTTAATTATCATTGATACAAAAAGTAGACATAATGTTTAAAGAATTTTTCTAAATTAAAAAATTGTACATACTTAAATTTAGTTTGACAATTGTAAGTAAGATAGAATTTAGAGGGTCGTAATCAATTCTTAGATATTTACTATTATGAATTAAAGCAGAGTGTACTAATATGAATCATGCATAATACATTTAATGTATGACGGCATCTCTCGTAAATAAGCGACAATTGTGAAAATTGGCCTTGACCAAGATCACGTGCGTACACTAGATCCTTTTGTGATTATTTTAATTTTACTTTATTACTGAGACAAACATTATTGCGGAAAAAAAAAGAAATTACTTTAATTATTATTGTCACTGTTTTAATTACTTTAATTTCATAAAATTCATTATTTTTATTTACAACAAGTGTAATTATAAATTAATTTATAATTATAATGGATATGCAAGGTGGAATTACGATGAACTTACATTAGACCGTTCGTTCGCGCTTTCAGGGTCACCTGGGAATCTAACTTGCAAAGCTGTGAGTTCATTGACTGCTCGACACATCGAAAAGAATGGCCCAACTATATAATGGAGTGTGTACAGGGTATGAAGTGAATGTAGAGTATAAAGAGCACGAAAAAAACGAAAAAAAAAAAATAAAATAGAAGGTAAGAACACAAGAATGGTAATAGAAGGGAACAAAAAGACAGAAGAGTCAGATCGGTCTTGAAGCGTGGCCAGAGCAGCGAACCATGTCGACGACACGTTCGCACGTCGAACTAATATAAGAAGAAATGAAAGTAGAAAAATAAAGTAAGTTAGACTTACAATTCTTTTCATTACGATCTGTGATACTTGACATACCAAGACAACTATTATTTTACTTTTCAAAAATTTTAAATCACATTGCGGACATACTATTTTAAATAGGAGTAATTTTTATTAAGAGAAAGTAAATTTTTTTTAATCCCAGCTAAATTTAAAAATTTGTATTGCTACAGTTTCATAGTCTTGAGGTCATTAGGTCAGATTCTAAGTCACTATTCGCCCTCGCACCCAACAAATATAATCGAAGTCATTGTTTCACATTAGGTCAAGTGTATTGTGACTGATAGGTAATATAATGGTAATAGTAAGTGGAGTACATAAAGGTAAAAGCAGAAAGAAAGAGAAAGAGGAATAAGGTCGGTAATTCTAAAAGAATTATACAAAGGGACAAAACTTTACTCATTCAATGAGTAAAGTGCAATTCAATACAATGAAAACCCAATGAAAGAAGATTTTCTATTAGATACAATAAAGAAGAGTCTAAATTATACTGTACTGTAACAATAATTCTATTCTTTAATTTACTTAACATAACTGTAACTCTGCACTCTAATCTAATTTAATTCATTTTTGTTCACTAAATAATAGATATATATTTTTTTAAATCTATAAAATTATTGATACACTTTAACATCACAAAAATAATTTTTCGTTTAAATATTTAACCAACATGTTATAATATTTTTAAAAGATAATATTACAGCATAATTTAGATACTGTTTAAATTTTAAAAATAAACAGTTATAACAATAATATAAATACACGAAAATATTTTTTTTTTCTCAAATATTTGTGGTTTTTGATTACTGCAAAAGTTATTGATTTACTGATAGTTTCAAAAGTTATTTACTACTTTTAAATTTAAATCAATAGTATATGACATAAATAACCATAAAAATATTATAAATATTTAAATGAATTTCATTTTTAAATTTACTTTTTACTTTCAAAACTTATTTTTAAATATCAATATGCTCGTGAATAATATAAAAAAAAAATTTTTTTAATGTAGAACCGTCAATACTACTGCTGTAGTACACCTGTTATCGCTCGTATTATCATAGAAATTATATATTAAAATACAAAAAAAAAACCTATTTGCTTTTTATTATCGCATACCGACGTTGAATAAGAAATATGTAAAACAAAAAGGAAATTCAGTATAATACATATTTATTTAAAAAAAAGTTAAATATTACATCATTACATTGTTTCTCCTCTACGTTTTTTTTTCCTTATTATGGACCCATCATGTTAATGTATGCTTTAGCAATTTGAGATACACGTATACGTGAAAGATATTATGAACTCTGACTTTTATTATTATTATTATTATTATTTTTTTTTTTTTTTTTTTTTTTTTTACTAAAAACGGCACGCGTTGCGTGGTAGTAAGTACTATACTAGTCATATGTGGCTGTAGTCATATCAGTATTGTTATAAAAGGTGCGCCACCCAAAGTGGGGCAAACAAGATGGAGGCACAACCCATCGGTCGATATCAACGCGGCAACTGATGAACGCTAGTATACTGCAAGCTCTACTCTTCTACCCTTTTCATCCACTGACTACCTATATATCTATTTTCTACTACTAACTTCTATTCATATGATTTTCATTCTTTTCATGTCAGAATATGAGAAACTTTTCTCACCCTACCATACTAACTTGCTGTAGCAATGTCATTATCGACTTCACACTGTACTATAGGGCGGCAGCTATTTTAATTATATTAAACAATTTAATTATTAATCCATTTTTAAATTAATTGATTTTATAGCAAAGTAAAACTTTATCTCTAACAGTCAAGCTTTAAGTTTAATTAAAATTGATATAATGATAATATCTTTTATTCAAATAAATGAATTTAGTTTGTAGTAATTTTCAATTAGATTTATCATTTAATTATCATTAAATCGTACTGAAGAAAAAAAAACAGAATGAATTAAAATTTAATTTGCAAATTTAATAAAGCAAAGGTTTGCAATAAAAATTTGTTGAATTGGGTCAGCTAAGAGAACATACACAGGAAAATTTGAAGAGAGGAGAAACAGAAAAGTTTCAAAGTAGTTCAAGTTACCTATTAATCGACCAATAAAAACAATCTAACCAAAAAAATAATTATTTAAATATATATTCGTTTTTTTTACTTAAAATAATAAATCATTAATTTTAATTAATATTGTAGATGAAAGTTGTTATTTACTATTGTGAAGAGATACTGCAGAAGATAAAAGAATGACTTGGACCTTTCTTCTTAAGACCCGAATATTTTTCTTACCATCATAATATTTAAAATGAGACAATCATAGTAATCCGGTTTTTCACATTATTAAATTTAATGTTTTTTTTTATAGTTCCATCCGCCTTGAATTTTTAATATAAACTATAAATAATATACAAACAAAATAAAAGGCTAAATGTACTTATTATAATTTTTATTCTCGCATTGTTCTTTTTTAACTTCCCGCTTAGAAAATTGAAAAGTTTAAAAAATTCGGGAAGTTATTGGGTTCGGTCCGATTTTCGAAAATCGAAATTCTATCAGATCTTGACGTTTTGAGGCTCTATAGGAAGCTATTCCGACTAATTTCAAGATGATGTCCGAGTGTATGCATGTGTGGATGTACGTACACGGAGAAAAAAATCTGATAATATTCGTTAATTTTCAAATAAAAATTACTATTTCGCCGAGGCAAACTTGAAACGGTCCAATAATGTGGAAATTTTCCTTTTAAATGAGTAAAAATTATAATCGCTTAATCCTATGAATTACTAAATTATAAGTAAAATTACTTTCAGTTTTAGAGTACAAAACTAAAGCATTCAATAAAATTTACCATTTGATTTAGTAAAAAATCTATCTTAGAATAAAACTTTTACTGAGACTGCTATTGAATTTTTACTAATCCAGATAGTAAAAATTGTCTCCTTGTGTGTAATAATAAATTTATATATATACTGTATATTAATAAATATATATACATACTGTCGGAATTTATCTGTATATATATAAATGTATATATCTCAATACCAATTTAAAATCCACCATCTTTTTTTTTTTTTACCAGTATGGGATTCGAACCTACGCCTTCCGAATATTCCAGTTTAAGCGCAAGCATGCTAACCACTCGGCTACAGGTACCCTTCCAATATCTCAAAGTATATGCCAAATATAAATAATATACAATGACCTCTATATTATATCTTACGCATTAAAAGTCACAATGGCAAATAGTAATTTTTACCCGCTAAGTAGCAATTCACGTTATCGATGTTTTAAAAACTGCAATACCTTAACAAAATTTATTTGATATTATAATTTTTAGAATACCTGAGTTCTTTTTACAATGTTTTCAGTAATAGTTTTAAAATGTTATAAAATAAAATTAATAATCTTACAAATTGTAATAATCGGGATATCAATGAATAATTTTTGCGAAATTCATGTAAACATAACTTGAGTCATGAGTGACTTTTCTGTTGTTTCCAAATGAAAATCACTATCTACTCTATATACTAATATTTTTTATTTTATCTACTGAATTTTATGGAATAGATAAAAAGAAATATAAGTTTTATAGTAATTTATTTTTAATGAATTGTAATATTCAATTTATACACTTACAAATGTTTTTAACGAAGAATTGTAATATTATCAAAAAGATTTTTGAATATTGTTATTTTCAGAACGATCGTTGTAAAATAATTATGGATTATTACCATTCTTTATTCAATTTTTGCTAATCTGTATTATAACTTTTACAAATCGTAAAATTTACAATACTGATTGTAAGAATCAACAAAAAAATGTAATTTTCCATTGATAATAGTAATTTTTGGTTTGGGATTGTAAATTTCTCTTAGGAAAGTAATTTTTATTTGACGACTATAATTATTAGCTAATTTTGAGCTGCGCTTTTTTCCGTGTACGTACATACGTGTACGCATGTAAATATCTGTAACTTTTGAACGGATGAACCGATTTTGATCGTCAATGTGTCATTCGACGCAGCTTGTTAATATCTAAAAGCTGTGAAAAATTGAGCTTGCTCGGTAGGGTGCGTTCGGAGATGTTCCAAAAATAAAATTTTTTCAAAAATGTTTTTTTTTTATAACTTTTAATGTGCTCAGTGGATTACTTCCAAAATCTAATCAGCTATAAAACTTCATCAGCCGCGTCGAATGCCACCTCAACCATCAAAATCAGTTCATTCGTTCAAGAGAAACCGTTAACGAAAGAATTAAAAAACAAAATTTTTTTTAGTTTTTTTGAAATTTCTCGAAAACCACAATATAAATCAATTTCAAAATCTGATCAGCTCTAGAACTACATAAAACGCGTCAATTGCCACCCCAACCGTCTTAATCGGTCAATTTTTTTGAGAGATATTGTTGGAGAAAAAATGGTAAAAAACGTTTTTTTTTTCGAAAAGACCGGCATACAAAAGTATTATCGAGCACGAAGAGCTCGAAAACAGTGGGAAGTTTCGGAGCTGGCCCGCAGGGTCAACCGATAGACCGATTTCTTTATTTCTGAAAAATATGAGCTTACAAACATAAAAAATGAATTTAATTAAAAAATGATAAGTTATTTTTGTGTATAGTAATAAAAGTAAATTGTGAAGTAAAGAGTAAAACAATAGAGATTTTATTAAAGAGGATTTTTATTTAACGAAGGACGCCAACCTCAATACTCAATAATGTATACAGATCGATATTGTCTGCATGTCCAGTACGTAGAGAATTTATTTTCTACACGCAGCGAAAATAATATTTGATTGTCATTGAAGTTTCTTATGCAATAAATTGTTGATCAACCTCGATCGTCACAACAAGGGTTTATCAATACGACCGCGTTTACTAACAATAGTACAATGATTTTATAGACGGCGAATCATTTTGAAGCCAACGAAACGCATCAAAAACGTAACTTATTATTTTAACAAAAAATATACAGATGTTTATTCGGTATCGAAAATATATTTAACATAAATAATAAATTTAAAAAAACGAAAAAATTCAATTTATGGAAAAAAAGCCGGTCGTAAGAATATTGAATAATATATATATATATATATATTAGAGTGATTCGATTTGAACGACCAATTTTTTGTTTTCACTCCCACTTGAAAATATTGTTATAGACATTGAAAAAAAAATTCCCTGCGAGTTTCAGCCCTTAATTTTAATTTTAAGTACTTTATATTTGATTTTTAAGTTTTCCCATTTAAAATACATAGGAAAGTTGGGATTTTTTTTTTAATTCTCTATAACTCAGCCGCATTTTAAGTTATCGGGTCACCGTTTACGCCATTTTTTAGGCGATTTGATACTCTTCAAAAGTCTCTTCAATAGTTTTACTCGAACTAATTGTTTTTTCTGTATTGGTTCTGAAAATAATTTTTTTAATAATAATTTGGGTTTTTAGTTGATATTAACTAAATAATGAAATTTACAGGAAAAGTACAGATAACGATTTTTTAGGAAATTTTATTCGCTACAAAAAAGGTCCTCTTAGTTAAGTGGCTCAAGTTCTTTGTCCATGCTATTTCATTTCAATTTTAAATCAGTAAATAATGTTCCTTTTATTAATTTAATCCAGTCATTAAAATCAGAAGGGGTCAAATTGATGAACTTCGGAAAAATTTTTGACAAATATTTTATGTACAAAATTACTAAAATCTCTATATCACGTGAACGGAGAACTTAAGCCACTTAACTAAGAGGACCTTTTTTGTAGCGAATAAAATTTCCTAAAAAATCGTTATCTGTACTTTTCCTGTAAATTTCATTATTTAGTTAATATCAACTAAAAACCCAAATTATTATTAAAAAAATTATTTTCAGAACCAATACAGAAAAAACAATTAGAGTCCGAGTAAAACTATTGAAGAGACTTTTGAAGAGTATCAAATCGCCTAAAAAATGGCGTAAACGGTGACCCGATAACTTAAAATGCGGCTGAGTTATAGAGAATTAAAAAAAAAATCCCAACTTTCCTATGTATTTTAAATGGGAAAACTTCAAAATCAAATATAAAGTACTTAAAATTAAAATTAAGGACTGAAACTTGCAGGGAATTTTTTTTAACAACGTAGACTCGGGTCTACTTTGTACCTTTGTCACTCATCTTATTTATTAAACAAATTAACGAACACACACAGGTAATTACTACTCACAAATATCGTATACACTAAGCAATAAGATTACAAGCAATAATATCAGTATCGGACAACTACACAATATCAAAGTATCCAAGAAAATATTAAAGATTACAAAAATATCAAATATTACACAATATTAAATACACAAATTATTACAAACGATTAGTTTACTAGAGAATAACAACTATTGACAATATTCTAGTTACTGTTGTGAAATGTGCGCGGCGGTAAAGTTAAAATCGAAACGAATACACGATCGGTCGGATAGCAATGTCGTCCGTTCCTTTGCTCAATTAGAACTAACTCTCTGTACCCAATATTCTTGAGTCCCCGAATCGACCAAAACTATATCTCAGGTAATTTTTACAAACTCGTACAATTACTTCCATATGTTTGAAAACTCATTATACCGAAAATATTGCTATCTCTCGATTGTGTCTACGTTGGATGCCCAGGCGGGCTCCTTCGACTTAAGTCTACCGTCATAAACGTAAATATGAAAACTAACAAAATCTTAAGCGGATTAAATTGTAAAATATTTTTACTAAGTTTTTATTGTCTAAAAACGAACTCAATATAGTTGGGACTTCCCCAAGTCAGGAAAAACCCAAGTATTATTTTATCTCCGACATATATATATATATATATATATATATATATATATATATATATATATATATATATATATATATATATATATATATATATATATATATATATATATCTATATATATATATATATATGTATATATATAATCTTATAAGAAAGAAGTAATTCGTTCTCAATTGAATACGATTATTGTAGCGTTGAAAATCCTATTCTATAAGTTAGGTATATACTAACAGAGTACGCTATGAATAATATTAAAATGAATTTATGTTTTAATTAATTTTAGATAAGATAATGTGATATTAATCTCTCTATGTAAACACGTGATGAAATATATATGTTTTCCAAGATTTACAGAAAAAAAAAAAGATGGTTTTGATTAAGATATTAAAAAACTTATTTTAATTAAAAAGATGTATGTTAGGAGTATTAAAATGAGTTAAATCAATGTTGCAATAGTAGTAATATAAAAGCGAAAGTGAAACCAATTTTCCTTTCAAGTCATCTCGAATGTCACCAATAGATATCAGTTTCGCATCGCGTGAACGTCAAGGGAAGACTCACAATGTTTGTCTACTGTACTATATTCGGATTCATATCCCTTTGTACAGTCAATATTCGCTTTTACGAACATAAGAATCATATGATATCTATATCTTTTAGAAACAATCAGCCACGCCAACCCCAAACATAAATATCCCCCTCGAGTTTTTGGGGTCGTTGTTACTCTGTTCAAAGCGTGCGGAAATAAAGTGAGGGTAAAGTTTCTTTGTATTTTTTTACCCATAAACCATTAACTATAGATTTCATAAATGTATATATGTATACATATATATTAGTAGAAAATAAGATAATTCCAAGTATACAGCAGTGAAAAGGACACTTGAAGTAATTTTTTCCATCCTTAAAATCTGAAGGGTGATATTTTAAACGAGGGGATGATGAAGCTAGTTCATTCTAGTGGCAAAAAGTTGTAGACTTAACTTTAATGTAAACGCAGTCTTTGTCCGATTTCATGGGCTTTTACTGCTTCTGTTTACTTCAAAGAACACTTTTTTGTTTTTCTTTTTTTTTTAAAGTCTGGACTTTCTTTTTCACCATCTCGTAGATGTTGACTAGTATGTATAGTCTGAGAGGGAAAATAATAAGTGGTGAAGTTCAACGACCTTATTGCACGCATGCGATGTGGAATAAATGAGGGGCTCTGTCTTTATACTACACGGGGATACATTGAATCTTTTCTAAGACAAGTTAAAGTGAAGGCAATAGAAATGATGTGAAGCGGCGGTCCGAGTCTGGAGATCATTGACCTTGCCTAAAACCTATAATGTGTACACTAACACTGAAATCGATAATGACCATGATAGATTAATTGATAGATAAGTTAACCAAGTCTATTACAATACTGATTTACGACTTTCTCAATATACGTAAACCTTGATCTATCTAAAATAAAAAATTTTTGTTCTTAAATTATTTAATTGACGAAATGAAAAAGACGGCAGAAGGAAAGATATGACTCTTACGATCTACTAAATTAAGAGATTTTTTAAACACTCGATGCTCAACCGTTTAAGCTCTTAGGAGTGAGGGTGGCTCAAGCACCATATACACATGGATACATACATACATACATACATACATACATACATACATACATACATACATATATATACTAATGCTCTTGAAAAAATAAAATGAAAAACGAGGGTCGAGATGAAAAATACGAAATACTCATATAGGATGGTCACAGTGCAGTAAACCGAAAATTATTCCTCGAGTTTGCGTGTGTACATGTTGAGATAATCACACAAAAATGTCGTCGGCAATTTTCTAAGTAAAAAGAGCAACGAAATAAGAGTAAAATTATAATCAAGTAGAATGAATAAATATACCTAGCGTGATGATAAACGAATCTCGTCATCACTTGAGTCATCAATTTCATCTTTTATTCCGTGATATATATTTTTCCTCTTATCTCTTTAACTACTTTTTTTTCGTTATTATATCATTAGCTCTTCAATTATCTGTATACTTATTTATGTACAAATAATAAAGAAAAAAAAACACTATACTGAAATAAAATTTTAAGACAACTTGATTGTGAAAAGAAAAACAAAATTTTTAATTTGATGTTTTTATTTCAGTACTTATAAAAAAAAATAAAAAAAATAAAAATAATCCCAGACCTAGGCTAATAACGGATGCAATTTACAAAGGTAAACTAAAGCGGTTTTTCTTTCTTACTTATTTTCTTACTTTAACTCGCAGGGGTTCCTCTCTCATATATATTCTGTATTTTACGCTATTCTACTACATACTATGTATATAATACTCGTATCGTGAGAACGACAGCTGCTTAGTTTTGTCATGCGTACGATAAATATTAATACGCACGCTCGTCTTTAAGCATCATACACACGCACACTCATACATAAAGATCCTGACGTAATTATTTCGTGCTCATGACACTTACTAAACATACCTATTTACATTTATCTTACATTTTTTTAACAGCTGGGAATCATTAAAATATTTTTAAATTCAAATATCTCAATAACATCGCCAGTGTACCGAATGATAAACATATCAATCATACTAGTAATTATTATTATTTTTCCTATAATGTAAAAAAGTATGTACATATAGTGTTGAGTATTTAAATATACATAAGGTATGAGACCCAGTACCCGATCAGGAAACTAGTACCCGATCACTCATGTATTTGTATAAATATATTTACTAAATGTATCTATACATATACATGAAGTGATCGGGTACTAGTTCCCTGATCGGATACTTGGTCTTTTACCTTATATATATATGAATATATGATAGAGTGAGACTCACCTGTTTTCCAGGACGCGGGAGAGTCTCCATGTTAGTTCCCGTAACTACAGGGGCTTTTTCTGGAGCTCCATTTTGCTGAACGACTTTATCGGTGGCGCTAACATCGTTGTCTCCACCCCCGCCTTTTCCTTCTTCGACACCCGTCATTCTGCGACCTTATTTTTAACCACCCCCGGGAATACCCCCTGCGTACACTTAATAAAAGTCTCCAGCACAATACACTTTGTTCTTTCTCAGAGTCCAGGGTTCTTGTTCAATTTACTATTACTATTAATTTCTTGTTTTTGTTTTTTTCATTCACAAATAAATAATGAAAAAAAAAAAAAAAAAAAAAAACTTAGTGTCAAATACAATATCTTCACTTTTGTCTTTTTGTTAATTTATTTTTTATCTAATCACTGAATCTTCACTCGCCGATCCTTAAGAGGTTCCGTTACCTGTAAAATTAATTTATATATTGATGATAGCTATAAATATGTATAACATGAATGGTATATAATAATAATTAACTGAGATGAATATAGATTAGATATAAATTTTAATTATGCAAATTTAAAGAAAATATTACGTGATGGACCAGTTTATTTATTTATTTATCTTTTCTAATTCAATTAAATTCAAGGCCCTGTTAAACATGTATAAGTTTTACCTATTAGTCCCCTTTGAAACGAAACCGAAAAATTCGTTAGGTCAGAGGGGAGATGTTTTAAAACACACTGCAGTGATGGTGTTGTGTAGAAAGCAACACACAAGGGAGACAAAATTTATAGCTTCATAGCCAATGACAAGCAAGCGTTTTCCTTCTATTCAGTAAAATATAATATCGTCCTGGAGTTTCTTATACGTGTTTCGATATATAGTTTTTTTTCTTTAAATTAAAAACCGTATGTTCAGTAGTTAAGAAAAATATAAATATTAAATGTATGGAGTAATGTAAGAGAGTGAAATAGATTTTATACATATGTATTACGTAGTCGATTGGAATTTTAAACGTTGTAAAAATGAAGCTTCGCTCGAAATAAATTCGCGGATGAGAAACCTTGAGTGAATAAAACAACGCAGGAGTAAAGAGAAGAGAGAAACCGCGCCCGTATTATAACCGATACTTCTCCAACACTTTTATTATATGTATATTAATAAAATTATCGATAAATTTACATCTACAGTATCACGATAGAAGCTACATGTGTGTTTATTAAAAATAAACAAATAAAACTAAAAAAATTTTGCTGTGAAATTGGATTGGATGAATGATTGATGAATAACAAAAATCCAATAACTCTGAAAAAAAAATTTGAAAGTATTTGGTGAATGTAATTTAACTAATTACAAAATCCATTAAACATTTCCGGTTTGCAAAATAATCAGTTAATAATAATTATAAAAGAGAAGAGTATAAAAAAAATAACCGAACCGTAATACCGGATCAAGGCAACAATCGCGCACCTACGGATCGATTTTGGATTCGTCCTCTACTCTCGGTCCCTCTTTCCCCGATGAGTACAAGCAAACTAGCTCAAATGTACCGAAAAAAAATTTTTCATCACTTAAGAAATATTAACAATATTACCAATTATATTCTAATACAATACATGAGACGGTAAATTTATTGAACGTTTAGTCTAGTCGATAAGTTGAAAATGGTCGAAAATAGAGATACTGCCCTTAAAATTAGGTGCGATAGCTCATTGGATCCGGAATGACGTCTAGAAAAATGTGCCAAAAAATTGTATTAGCACATAAAAAATTGCAAAAGTTATAAACAAATTAAGATGAAAAAAAACAGGCTTTTCGTTTTTTGCCAATATTTCATAAACTATTAATATTTAAGAAATCTAACAAAATGATTCTTAAAGAGGAGGAAATTTCCAAAATAAAACTCCTACTTCCCGGATTTCTATCTCCATTATTTATAATTTTAATTTAACGCTGAAAATGGGTCTCCGCGCGACATTCTTACGTTGCGCGCGCAGCGTCAAAGGCGAGTACGACACATTAATTAATTTATTTAAGGTATTAAATATTTTTTTTTTAATTTTAAAAAATTATGGTGTATTCTGAACACTTGAAATAATTTATTCCCGTTGGAAATTTTACTTAAAGTTAATTTTTCAACAAGTTGAACGATTGTTAACTAACAAAATTTTCTCGAACTTACGTTTTCATTGTAAATGAGAAAAAATGTTTAAATAATTGTCGTATAAATTTTTCGCTTCGTGGAGCCTTTCTTACATACATACTCAACAAGATCACGCGATAAAAGTTAAAAAAATATTCATACTTTGTTTATAATAATTTTTGTACTTGAACAAAAACTGAAAAATCCAAGTAATGTTGCTAAAAAAATTTTTTTTTTTATTAATCATCATATTATCGTTCTTTCATTAGTACAAGATATCAATTGATTTGCAAGAAAATTTTTTTCCGTCATTTGTTGATAAATTTTTTATAAACAAATTGATTATTTCAATATTTTAAAAAAATTTTTTTTCACAAATTCATTCTATTAGAAATATTATGATTTTTAAATAAAAAATTTTTCCTTAATAACAATTTTTAATTGTTTATAATCGTTTTATTTATATTTCGATGGTTTAAATAATTAGTTAAGAAATTATTTTTTATCTAAAAATCATAATTGACAGTCCTCTATAAAGTAACAAAAAAAAAATTTTTTTTTATCAACAATTTCATTGTTTATTAACATACCAATTTGTTATAAACAAATTTTCAACTTTGTTATATTTTTTTTCTGAATCTTATAAAATTTACAAATACGACTACATATAACAAAGTATAGAAAAAAATTTTTTTCAATTTTTTATTGTACTTTTAAAAAATACATGCTACAAAAGTTGCAGCGGCTGCTTCATTTGTCTATTAAAAAACTAATATAACTTTTAAACTATTAGAGATACGAAAATAAACATTCTGGCCGATTTTATAAAGGATTTAACGATCTTTCAAATGAGCTATTATAAAAATTTTTAGTCATTGCTGATCTTTTGCCTTGAAGGTCTATAACCGTTTTTGCATTATTTAAAAAGTTAGAAGTCACGAAAGTTCGAAAAACATGGAAAAAAATATCCTTTTTTATAAACAAATGCGCATAACAATAGATCAGCAATGACTAAAAATTTTTATAATAGCTCATTTGAAAGATCGTTAAATCCTTTATAAAATCGGCCAGAATGTTTATTTTCGTATCTCTAATAGTTTAAAAGTTATATTAGTTTTTTAATAGACAAATGAAGCAGCCGCTGCAACTTTTGTAGCATGTATTTTTTAAAAGTACAATAAAAAATTGAAAAAAATTTTTTTCTATACTTTGTTATATGTAGTCGTATTTGTAAATTTTATAAGATTCAGAAAAAAAATATAACAAAGTTGAAAATTTGTTTATAACAAATTGGTATGTTAATAAACAATGAAATTGTTGATAAAAAAAAATTTTTTTTTTGTTACTTTATAGAGGACTGTCAATTATGATTTTTAGATAAAAAATAATTTCTTAACTAATTATTTAAACCATCGAAATATAAATAAAACGATTATAAACAATTAAAAATTGTTATTAAGGAAAAATTTTTTATTTAAAAATCATAATATTTCTAATAGAATGAATTTGTGAAAAAAAATTTTTTTAAAATATTGAAATAATCAATTTGTTTATAAAAAATTTATCAACAAATGACGGAAAAAAATTTTCTTGCAAATCAATTGATATCTTGTACTAATGAAAGAACGATAATATGATGATTAATAAAAAAAAAAATTTTTTTAGCAACATTACTTGGATTTTTCAGTTTTTGTTCAAGTACAAAAATTATTATAAACAAAGTATGAATATTTTTTTAACTTTTATCGCGTGATCTTGTTGAGTATGTATGTAAGAAAGGCTCCACGAAGCGAAAAATTTATACGACAATTATTTAAACATTTTTTCTCATTTACAATGAAAACGTAAGTTCGAGAAAATTTTGTTAGTTAACAATCGTTCAACTTGTTGAAAAATTAACTTTAAGTAAAATTTCCAACGGGAATAAATTATTTCAAGTGTTCAGAATACACCATAATTTTTTAAAATTAAAAAAAAAATATTTAATACCTTAAATAAATTAATTAATGTGTCGTACTCGCCTTTGACGCTGCGCGCGCAACGTAAGAATGTCGCGCGGAGACCCATTTTCAGCGTTAAATTAAAATTATAAATAATGGAGATAGAAATCCGGGAAGTAGGAGTTTTATTTTGGAAATTTCCTCCTCTTTAAGAATCATTTTGTTAGATTTCTTAAATATTAATAGTTTATGAAATATTGGCAAAAAACGAAAAGCCTGTTTTTTTTCATCTTAATTTGTTTATAACTTTTGCAATTTTTTATGTGCTAATACAATTTTTTGGCACATTTTTCTAGACGTCATTCCGGATCCAATGAGCTATCGCACCTAATTTTAAGGGCAGTATCTCTATTTTCGACCATTTTCAACTTATCGACTAGACTAGTTGTGTCCCAGTTCGAATTGATGAAATAAAACTACCCGGGCAACAGTGTTATAAAGATTGCCCCTTCGACACTAACTCCTTTTTATATAAAATCCATATATGTATAGATGAATAAATAGTGAATAAAAGTATTTATATTATATTAACCCTTTTTTTAAACACTTGTTTTTAATTTGGAGCCACTGTTAAAACACACGCATCTTTCACTGCATCCACTTTCTTTTTTATTTTTTTCCGTTATTCGTTACTTTTATTTTTATTCGATACTAATGTCGCTCTCCGATATTTTTTCTCTCTGGTTGTCGGCGAGCGACTGCCTCCCCGCAACTCTAGGCCGTTTTCATCGG
This sequence comes from Microplitis mediator, assembly GCF_029852145.1. NCBI lineage: Eukaryota > Metazoa > Arthropoda > Insecta > Hymenoptera > Braconidae > Microplitis > Microplitis mediator. The sequence continues at coordinate 10,233,976 of NC_079978.1, read as the reverse complement.
ATTTCCAACATTCTGCGACTACAGCGCCTCTTCTGGTTTAATTCTATTTCTATTTTCTTCTACTTTGAATTATTATTATTATTATTTTATTTATTTTTTACTTTTATGTAAACCAATATACTTTTGGCGGTACAATCTAAAATATAAAATATTTTTTCATAAACAACAGCTTCCATAGTTGTTCATAATTGATGATCTATTTCGTGTGTATTATAAAAAAAAAAAAAAAAAAAAAATTTATAAATGTACATATTATTTCGTTGTTAAGATTAACACTATTGCCTATAATAAATATCATTTTCATTTACTAAAAATAAATTCACTTTGAAGATGAAGTTTTATTAAGGATGCCATGTATTATAGTTAATAATATAATATAAAGTATACTTAAAGATTTTAAGATTATTTTTTTTTTAATTTTTATGTCGGTTAAAAAATTATGGATTAAGATTTTAAAAAGCGTGTTATTGTAATAACGGTCATTTCAATCCTCGACATGTAATTTAAATAATAATTCACTATTATATGCGTTTTCATCCCGGCATATATTGTATAGTATATTGAAGAAATAGATTTTATTGGCAATAAAAAATAAATATAAGGTATAACTAGTGAATTCTTTAAAGATTTACCTGTAATAAAAAACATACATTTTTTTAATTCAACTATGAATTTATGGTTATAATTTTTCGAACTATTAAGTAGTCACTTCAATTTAAAAAAAATTTACATTAAATATATAATAAAAATATGAGTGTGAATGTAGCTGACAGCTGTCAATTTTTTGAATTTTGAAATAATCAAAAAAAATGTGGGTAGAATAAAAATTTTAGAATGCGTAGGTATTTAGATAATTTAAAAATCTGTACGCGATTTCATAAAAATCTAACTATTGTATTTGTCCTCATGATGGAATTTTCGAAAAATTTTGCTACCTCTAAACTCAGCTCGACGAGCTGAGTCAGGAAATACATTTGGTTCAAAAGTTTATAAATGTATTTATATATATATACGATATAACGCGCCGTTCTCCAACGATAACGTCCACAATTCTACACCGATCTTAATGAAACTTAGTATCCTTATTCTATGGACGATTACCTTGGATGAGTTCGAAGATGAGCCAATTCGGCCAATAAGTTTAGAAGTTATGGTTAATTGAAATTTTCTAAAATTTAAAAAAAAAATTTGCTTACTGATTAACTGGATGTAATTTTTAAACGGAAAGAGATAGCTTATTTTTGTTTGTTCTATGTGAAAGCTCGTTCGATTGCCTTCAATTTTCACTATACAGCTCATTGATATAACCATTTTTTCTAATAGATAAATGGTTTTGAACATTTAAAAAATATCATAAAAACTAATTTTATGCAGGTTTTCACTTTGATTATAGCCATAATTTTAAACCGATCGCCTTGAAACATGGTATACATATTTTGTGGGTAACTACCTTGATCGAGTTCGAAAATGAGCTCAATCGGTCGATTAGTTTAGAAGTTATAGCATTTCAAAATTTTCAAAATGTCCAAAATTTATATTTTTACTTATTCTTTCTTCAATATCTTTTGAATGTGATAACTTGTTGACTTTCTATAAAATTCATCTGAATGCTCTTCAAATAAGCTTTAATTTTCATACCTATATATGTGCCTAGACCAATGAAATTACTTATCTTACCGTCCATTAAATGAAATTTTGTTATTGCATTAGTTCTCTGACTTTTAAGTAAATCCATGGAGCTACTTAAATTTATATTATTGCAGTGCAACACTTATAAAATCCAGACATCTGAATTCAGTGGGTATATCCAATTTTGTTTCATCGACAGTTTAAAATAATATGATATTTCAATAACAAGATTAACATTAGTTATGATGATAATATTCTCTATATCTACTGGACGTTTGATATTCTATTAGGCTTTTTATTTCAAATATTAGTACTAATTTCAAGTACGATACTTTGATATATCACAATCAAATTTTAATCTTATATTATTTTATCAGTGGATTTAATTGAAAGCAAACTATTGCCTTTTTCCTTATGGTAGAATTTTCGAGGAATAAAACCATAATCTATCATAATTCTTCGAATAGGATCCGAAATACCATTGGTCCGATAGTTTTAATATATGCATAGGTATCTTTAAATAACTTCAAATCAAAACATATAGTGCATTATCATCAAAAATTCTTCTGAAGCTCATTCAGTTAGCTTCAACTTCTGGCATTAAACTTAAAATTTTTTGATTTTTTTTGTTTCATTATCTTTAGAATTTTTAAAAATGTCAAAAAAATTTTATTTCGTTATTAACTTTTGAAAGGTGAAAATAATCAAATAATGAGAAATCTACTTTCATTTCGGCTGCCGAATGGCCTTTTTTAAATTTCATTATTTTAATTAATTAATTAATTTATCCAAAATTTATAAAATGTCTCATGCCTGCTACATTCACACTCATAATACAAATTATTTTTTTATTTCATCATTGGATATTTATTGTGTAAAATAAATTTTCATATTTACTTTTTGTGGAAAATAAAATACTCAAGAGAATGGAAATGATTATAACATATTTAGATATCTAATTATGTCTATGACTCGTATTTGCTCGCTTACAGTTGTAATTTATATTTAATTTGACAGTTCGCTCTGATCATTTGCATTTGATTGGCTAGAAAAACAGCTTTAACAGTTTACTACATCTATTTTAAAACGTAAATAATAATATAATAGATAAAACAACAGATGACAGCACTAGTTTGTTTTGTCTTTTACTGCACTTTCACTTGATATAATCGCATATCTGCGAATTCAGTATGTCTTGTGGCGGTATTTCCGGAAGGTGGGTGAGAAATTTTCACCAAGTAGTAGACTGCAGTGGACTGGTGCGTATTGTATAAATAAGTCTTAACGTAAATATAAATTTTTAATTTCAACGTATTGAAGGTAGAATTTAAATAATTTTAAATTTAAATAAATTTATTGAAAAAGTAAAATACAATAAATATAAATAATTCAATAAATAAAAAAATAATTCTTAGAGTGAAATGAAATATTTGGTCCTTCACTGTGGGAGACAATCTCCTATTTAAAGTGATCACGTCAGATTTGAGCAAATTTATAGGCATGAGTTAAACCTGATCACGTTACCCTCTTAATCAAAGTGACATCAAATTTAAAGTTAACTCTCAGTACAATTAAAAAATGGGATTTTCAACGAGTCTCCAAGGACAATCTTCTCACGAAGCTTTGTTAGGAAGACAAGATGCTGAAATTAAACTTCTGGAAACTATGAAGAGATGTCTTACCACCAAAGTTAAATCTGATCGCGAATATGCGTCAACTATTTCATCTTTGAGCATTCAAGGAAAGAAAGTTGAACGTTATGATGACCTTGCTGGCAGTTTGATTACTCAGGTAATAAATATTCACCTCTCAATATTTTATACATTGTTAAATATACTACATATCTAAAAGTTTTGTATTTATTATTGTATATTCTATAAATAGAGCTGGAGAGATATTATGGATTCTATCGATCAGACAGCTAGATTAATTAAACAACAAGCTGATTCTATGGAAAGTCTTGTTGTTGAACACATTGGTAATCTCTATGCGGAAAGAAGAAAAGCTAGGAAACTTTATCAAGAAGAACAAACATGGCTTAGTAATCAATTTCAACAGGTAGTCATTCACATTCTTTGTGCATGTTTACCTTTTTTTATTGCTGTACACACAATATAAACGAATTATTTATTTATTTAGCTAACTGATGATGTCGCAAGGAAAAAGACAGAATATCAAAAGAATTTAGAGGCTTATAAATTGACTAGAGCTAGATTTGAAGAACACTATGTTAATCGTAAGTTTTATTAATTACAATTATTAGAGTAAAAAAAAAAGTATGTATGTCTTAATCGTTTTTTTTTTTTTTTTTTTTTTTTTTTTTTTTTTTTTTTTTTTTTTAAGGTGGAAGAGGAGGTAGAAAATTAGATGATGTGAGAGAAAAATATCAAAAGGCTTGCCGTAAGCTTCATCTTACTCATAATGAATACGTACTTTTACTTGGAGCTGTTGCTGAGTGTGAACACGATTTAAGAAGTTGTTATCTTCCCAGTCTTCTTCGTAGGCAGCAAACTATTCATGAAGAATTCATAGTAGCTTGGTAAGTTATAAAAAAATATTATTATTTTTTATTGATATAGAAATAAAAGTAAAATTATTTTTTAAACTAATTATAAATTACTTAATACATTTCACCTGTTGCGTATTTTGAAGTTAAAAGAAAGGTTGTATTTACATTTAAAAAAACAATGTATGTGTTCAAATTTAAATTATTAATATATTTTATAAGTAATTAATTTATAGGAAACGCATTCTTCAAAATACGGTTAAGTATTCGGACTTTACTTCAGAAAAATTTCAAGAAATCCATGCAAGAGTACAGGCAGCTGTCGATTCAATAAAACCACTCGAAGAGTATAAAGATTTTATTGGAAAATATCGGTAATTAATTTCTTTTCTACTTTATTATTTAATTTTTATTTATGAAAAATTGATGACTCGTAAAATTTAGAACACGACCGGCATCCCCACTACGTTTTACCTTCGATGAAAATCTGGTCGACGACACATCTGGCAAGCTATTGCCAAACAAATTAACCGTAGACAATCTAACGATAGACTGGTTACGTAGTCGCTTAAATGAACTAGAGAATTCGTTGAAAAGTACTCAACAGAATCGTCTAGCTGCTCAGTCATCAAACGAAAATACCAGTGACCCGAGGTACTACAAAAATATATAAATAATTTAAAAATTTTTTTAAATATTTATAAACAAAATAATTATTTTATTTCAGAATGACGATGTTAGATTATTCGCGAGAAAGAGAAGAATTACGGTTAAGGTGTCAAGAAAAAAAATTACAAAGACAGGTAGAAGTAATTCGTGGAGCTTTGAATGAATTAGGATGTGAAGAATTACCATCAGGATGTGATCTATCCATGGAAGGATCATTTGCAGAACCGCCACCAGTACTTAAGGTAAATTTAATGACAAACTAAAATATTAGTTATAAATATATTTATAGCCGTTAATTGTAACATATTAGAATTATAAGAATTTGGTAGATTGGAAGAATAAATTGAACGTTGCAGAGAAATACAGTTGCAGATAATGGTATGTTTACGCTGAGACGAAATCAACGATTCATGACAATGATAAAGACTCCATTTAAATCTATACCTGCTACGAATGTTAATGGTATTATTCGAGCAAACAGCGTAGGATCATCAGTTAAGCCAATTCGACCCCACCCGCCAGTATGTTTACAATTGCCAGTGTGACAATAATAACAATTGGCTTTGAAATTACTTACACAAATATTATTCCTTCCCCCCCCCACCCCCTTTAATAAATTTTAATTTTTGACGTGTGAATATCTGTGTGAACTAACGTGACTTGACAAATAATTGCATTGAAATATTAAAAAAATTTTAATTTACATATGATTTTTGTCACAAATTTAATTTTTGTTCATTGAAATTGTTTAACAGGGTCCATGCGGGATGAACAATTCGAGTAATGATCAAAAAAGTAACGGAGGATTAATAGAAGAAGAGTGGTTCCACGGAGTATTACCAAGAGAAGAAGTAGTGAGACTTTTAGTTGTCGAAGGAGATTTTTTAGTTCGGGAAACCATGAGAAATGAAGAATCTCAAATTGTTTTGTCAGTTTGCTGGGACGGCCATAAACACTTTATTGTCCAAACAACTCCAGAAGTAATTTTGAATCTGTTATTTTATTTTCAAAAAAATGATTAATTTTATAAATAATTAATTATTAAAAGTATGTATGAATGTATGTATATTTTAGGGACATTTTAGATTTGAAGGGCCGACTTTTCCAACTATTCCAGAATTAATAAAACATCAATGGCAATCAGGATTACCAGTAACTAGTCGATCTGGTGCAATATTAAAAACTCCTATTCCACGTGAACGATGGGAGCTTAATAATGATGATGTAATTCTTATAGAGAAAATAGGACGAGTAAGTGTTGAAATAATCTAATCTAAATATTTTGATTAGTGTAGAAGTAAAAATAATATTTTGATTGTAGGGTAATTTTGGCGATGTATATAAAGCTCAATTGAGACCATGTAAAACGGAAGTAGCTGTAAAAACATGTAAAGTAACGCTACCCGACGAACAAAAACGTAAATTTCTGCAAGAAGGTCGAATTTTAAAACAATACGATCATCCAAATATTGTCAAGTTGATTGGGATATGTGTACAAAAACAACCGATTATGATTGTAATGGAATTAGTTCCAGGTGGTTCTTTATTGACGTATTTACGAAAAAATTCAAGTACGATATCAACTGGAGAGCAACTTAGTATGTGTAGAGATGCAGCTGCTGGCATGAGTTATTTAGAATCAAAATTTTGTATTCATCGTGATTTAGCCGCACGTAATTGTCTTGTTGGCTATGATTCAAATGTTAAAATTTCGGATTTTGGAATGTCAAGAGAAGAAGAAGAATACATTGTATCTGATGGTATGAAACAAATTCCCATAAAGTGGACAGCGCCTGAAGCTTTAAATTTTGGTAATTTAAAAACCCTTTTTTTTTTTTTTTTTTTTTTTTCAATCAATATTTTTTCTTCTTTTAAATAATTGATGAAATGAATTATTTTTTTTAGGCAAATATACTTCACTTTGCGATGTTTGGAGTTATGGAGTACTAGTGTGGGAAATTTTTTCTAAAGGTGGTAACCCATACAGCGGAATGTCAAATTCACAAGCTAGAGAAAAAATAGATGCAGGTATAATAAAAAAAATACGATAAATATTAAATTTTGGTATAAATTTCGTTCTATATTAATAACTAAAAGTAATACTTTAACATCAGGTTATCGATTACCTGCACCTGATGGAACACCAGAAGAGGTCTATAGATTGATGCTAAGATGTTGGGAATACGAACCAGAAAAGAGACCTCATTTTGACCAAATTTACACAATTGTTGAGACGTTTTGTCTAGCTTTCAATCCTCCAAATATCGTTTGAACTCTTGTAATATAATAAATTAATAATTTTTCAAATCTTAATATTTAAAAAAAAAAAGGGAAAATTATTCTTAATTTTGCCAAATACAATAAGAAATTGAGTTTTAACTTTGAATCCGATCCATCGACTAACAAAAACAATGTGCAATTGCATTAGAACTATAAGAATTCATTAAATAAGCAAGAAAAAAAAATGATTATATTAATATCGTATGTGCCAATCAATGTGACTTTGCAATACATATTTGTTTATAGTTCTTTCATTATCATTTATCGTAATACTTAAATATCTTTATAATTTATTTCAAATCAAACGTACGTCTTTAAATGTTTTCTCGTGATATTCATCTACATGATCATGTTATGTTTATACAATAATAATAATAATTTATACAGTTCAACTAATAACCATAAATTATTAACATTATAAAGATATTGATTGTTTATATTTACAAGTATTTTATTTTGTAAGAAGTATTTTTTGTTTTAATTCAAGTGGCAGCTATTTTGATTAATTAATAAATATTTTTTTTTGTCATTTAACCATTGTAAAACTGTTAACTTTATTTTTGATGTAATAAACTCTTATACTACGTTAAGATTTGTATAAATATTTATTATTTTATTTATTATAATAATTATAAAATTTATAAATAAAGTTTTATAAGTTCATCGCTTACCGCCGACGGTGTCAGTATACCCAAATCAGTAAACAATAAATTAATATACTGGGGTGGAGTATAATCTACCAATGGATGCTCATTCTTTAAATTTTTCGCTCTTGTACTTGTCGTATACTGAAATTAACCAATATCAATTATTAAAAGTAATCTTCATTACGTATACATTAGACTGATTAAAAAAAATCGACTATATTTTTTTTATTGAAATCTCGCATTGAAATATCTTCAGAATAACGAAAAAAGACGCCTGTGAGAATCAGAGCTCTTAATTTTAATACTTAGAGGTCACGCATCGCAGATTTCTATTTTTTATTTAAATAACACGGGAATAAAAATTTTTTTTTTTTTAGAATTTTCTAGCTCACAAACCAATCAACGGATTTTTATGTACCATGTTTTTGTAGGAAATTGAACGCTCTACAAAAAATGTATCTTATCATTTTTTGATAAATTCATCTGTTCAAAAGTTGTTTGAGCTTGAAGTCAAATTTATATTAAGTTTTAAGATCTTTTTGCTTTACCGGCGAAACTATTAGACTCATCACAAAATGTCATAGGAACTTTTTTGTCGGTAATTTTATTCCTGACAAATTATTACGAATAAAGTTTTTCGAAATTCCGCATTGTTTTCTAGTTATTTTAATTTTAATACCGCGCTCTTAAAAAAATAATTTTCTCATTGATTTTAATGCGGGATTTAAAAAAAAAAAATAGTCGATTTTTTTTAATCAGTCTAGTATACATCTATTAGCAATAGTTATAAGTAAGAAAACTTACTTTGAATTCATCTGGAAGATCGATTTGATTGAGAGGATATATTCTCGAGAATTTAAAACTTTCAGTAAGAACATAAAGTGGTTTTTTTATTTCTTTCGCACACATTGCCAAGGTATAAGTACCAATTTTATTTATGATACCTCCACTTTCAGCAACACCTTCAGCACCAACCATCACCATATCAACTTGTTCCATAACATAACCAATTGCTGAGTCAAGAATCAAAGTACAAGATACTCCTAGTTTTGTTAAATTATCATACATTTCTTCTCTGAGGAAATAATAAAAATAATTTTAAATAATTATTATTTGATACTCAAAATTAAGTTATTGATCAAGTGAACATACCCAATATTATCTGGAGCAGATCGTGTGACATAAACATGAAAAATTTTATTATTTGCAGCAGCTTCTTTTAATGCCAGTAACACAACTCTGGATTTCGAATGTGTTAAAATTTTCTATTAATAAAAAATATTAAAAATACTTTTATTTTGTTTCGATAAACAGTTTAATAATAATATTTTTAAAACTTACACAACCATCAGTAATAAAATTAGAAGCTAATTTAGCAACTTTACTACGAGCATTTACTAACTTTTCATAAAACAATTTTCCTCGGCGAAGCATTATACCCTTACATTCAGCAAACGACTAAGATAAAAATAAATAAAAATATTTAAATTAAATAATATTATTTAAATAGTTAATCATCATTCTTACTGGAGTGTCTAAACTTGCTAGGGTAATAAATCGTAGAAATAGTTCAGATCCAGATGCTATTGATGTTACTGGACAATCTAAAGATCTCATGGCATCAATGGCATTTTGTAAACAATTATGAACTTCTTGTACGGTCACAGCTATAAAAAATTAATAATGGTAATTGAAATATCTTAAAAAAACGTTTAATAATTTATAAATAAAATTTAATTACAAATTAATTGAACTTACATTTAGAACGTTCTAAAATTGTTAAAAGAGTACGTATAGCTGCCATTCCTGCTGATACATCTTTTTCATTTTTAATTATTTCACCAAAGTACTGACAGATTTCTGAAAAAAATTAATATTTTATGCATTTTAATACAAAATAAATGAGCGATCCTGAAGTTAGCAGACAATTAACAATTTTCGAATTTTTTTTTCAACTTAAATTGCAAAAAAAAAAAAAAAAAAAAAAAAAAAAATGCACATGTAGAAAATTGAAAAAGCCATAGATGAAATTTTTTACAATATTTTTTTTTTATAATTTATGATTTCTAAAATAATTCAAAAAATAATTAGACGTCGGCTAACTTGAGTATCATAATAAATGAAGAAATATTTACAGTTAATGTAATCAGTTTAAAAAATTACCTTCTCTTTCCATATTATACATCAATAACCTCAATAAGTAGTTGAATTCTATTGTTGTTTATTATTTATATATATTTTTTTTTAAACTGATTAAAAAATATTTTCAAATGCTATAATTATAAATTATCAATACTTAATACTTCAAAACACCATGACAGTAAAAATAAATAACTTATTGTTCACTGAAGTATTAAAATATTTTTAAAAAATGTACATACGAACATGTATGTATAGTAAAATAGATAAACACACTCAATATGGAACACATGTGCTATCTGTTTTATCAGTATTAAATAAAGTTGAAATATTTTAAATTGTATAATGTACGAGTGTGAATGTAGCAGACATCAGACAAATTTAATAGAGTAAATAATAAAAAAAATAATATTTATAAAAAATTCACTTATTAATTTCAAAATTTTTTTAATGCACATTTTTAAAAAATTTAATTTTATTAATTATTTACTCTATTTATATTAATAATTTCAACTTGGTCTGATGTCTGCTACATTCACACTCATATACTCGTGAGTGTGAACGTAGCAGACATCAGACAAATTTAAAATTATAAATAAATAGAGTAAATAATTTAAAAAATAATATTTATAACAATACGCTTATAATTTCAAATTTTTTAAGTGCGCATTTTTTAAATTTAATTTTACTAATTATTTACTCTCTTTATTAATCATTTAAAATTTTTCTGATGTCTGCTACATTCCCACTCATGTATAATGTGTATAAAAAAATTATAAAATTCTTCATTAGTTATAAATTCATATTGAATAAAATTAAAGAAAATTTAAATTATTTAATTTTTAAATAATTGTAATCAAGTAAATCAATATAATGATTATTGTTTAATAATTTTTTAATTCATAGACTATATATTCAAGTGCCATCTTCCATCATAACTATCAAGACTAAAAATCACATGAAATAAAATTTTCAAAGAAAGTTTACGTTCTATATTATTTATAAATTTCTCTCATACAATAGCATCACATCTAACGATGCTTCCCTACTTTGTTTTGTACGAAACTAATATTTTTGTCCGAATGTAAAGTGAAAATTATAGTTGTTAGTAAAATTTTTTTTTTACATCTATTTAGTTAAATAATATAGTTTTATTGTGGAATTGACTACAAAATGTTGAATCAAGCAGTTGTAGAAGCTCTTTATTCAGCAGGTTACGTTGATAATTATCTTGATTGCGTTGAAAACTTTCCAAATGATGTTCAAAGACATGTTTCACGTCTACGAGAATTGGATTCCACATGTCAAAGTAAGTCGCTGCCATAAAATATCCGTATAAAATTTGTAAATTGAATTATTTATGTTCAAGTTTTTTTTTATATTATTGTTTTTGTTATTTATAAAATTATGTTTGTTGATATTTATTAATTATTGTTAATTATTTAGCGTACTTGCGAGAAGTTGATCAACAACAAGAAATGTTAACTAAAAATGATACGGATGTAGTAAGTAGACGGCGAGCTCTTGCACGAGTCCAGCAAGCCCTTATTGCAGCTCAAGAAATTGGTGATGAAAAACTCCAAATTGTTCAACAAATTCAAGATCTTATAGAGAACAAGACACGTCAACTTGATCTTGACTATCGTAATCTAGGTATGTATATTTAAAAATTATTTTATTTTCGCTTGATATATAATAAAATATATATTTTTGTAAATTATTTGTTGAAAACTAAGTGGATGCATTTAATTTTTATAGATTTTGGTAAAGAGCAAGAAACCAATGAACCAAAATGTGAAGCAAATACTAATACAAATTCAAATACATCAAATAATTCAAATAATGTTGAACGGCAGCCAAAACGAGCACGTAGAACTAGAACTGAAGCTCTTGTTGAATCAGCACATGCTATGGATATGATCGCATTGTCTGAAAGTCGATCAACAACTTTGGCAAATACGAGTAACGGAAATCAAAAGAAAACAGCAGCTGCTGCAACGGGTAAAAAGAAAAAACGAAAGGCCCGTCAAGGTAATCAACACAATCAGCATCGTGAAGATACTCCACCACCACCAGATGATGATATAGCTATCGATCCTGATGAACCGACTTATTGTTTATGTGATCAAATATCTTACGGTGAAATGATTCTCTGTGATAATGATTTATGTCCAATTGAGTGGTTTCACTTTTCCTGTGTCTCGTTAAGTACGAAACCTAAAGGCAAATGGTTTTGTCCAAAGTGTCGAGGTGATCGGCCAAATGTTATGAAACCTAAAGCACAATTTCTCAAAGAATTAGAACGGTACAACAAAGAAAAAGAGGAAAAATCGTAGCAGAATTTGAATAAGAAAAAAAAATAAATTAAAAAAAAAAAAACATATATATATATATATATAATTATTGATACAACACTGAATTAATAATTCCAGTGAAATAAAATAATAGTGAGAATATTTTTAATATGTTCTAAAGCATTCGATTAAATTTAAATTGAGATTCAGGCTTAATTATTAGTTTTTTGAAATATTTTATTTGAATCAAAGAAAATTTATTTGTAATTTGAATAATTGTAAGATAACAGTATTAAATAATATGGGTTTTAAATATTGTTTTGACGAAGATAGTTTTATTTTTTATTATATAAGGAAATATGAGGATTATTTAAAATTAAAAACATTCTAGATGTAAACAAGCATTACATGTATTTGAACAAATTTTTTTAAACTCACAACTAACATTCTAAAATATTAATAATTATTGTTTTCAACTAAATAAAAATTTTATTGTCTAAATATAATCAAACAAAATTTATAGTAATAATCAAATTACTTACGTTAGGTTATTATTTATTTTTATTATTATTATTATTATTATTATTATTATTATTATTATTATACCAAATATCTATATGAAAATTGAATAGTGTATTACATCATTTTTATTTTATTAAGTAACTGAGATTCTATGTGGCGTCTGCAGAGATATCTCATTTCTATACTAAATGATTAATTAATACGTAGTAATCACATAAATTTCATGAGAGCATGTATTTAAATAGAATTTAACAATTAACTCATTACGTTTATTTATTATTATTATTTTTTTTTTCTTTTTAATGTTGCTTTAATGAGTGGAATGAGGATAAAAATTATTTGTATATCATTATAGCCCTTTTAAAATTTAAATTAAAAAATTTACTTTTAACTTCAGGGCGAATTATATCATCTTTAATGTCAACGAGGATCTTCTACGTGGCTATCTTGGAAATTTAGCCAGGATTGTTCCACAACCGTAGCGACACGTTTTTCATATTCACGTTTATTTTCTTGATACAATTGTGCTGCCAGAGAATTCGCTGGTGAATTTGGGTTCGGTTCGTCCAGTAGTGACTGAAATAATGTGAGTATTAGAAAAAATTAATGATAAAAAAAAAAAAAGAAAAAAAAATTAGATGATTAACATATGTAAGAATAAAATTAAAAATCAATCTTAGAATTTACTAAGAAATAACTAATAAAAACGATTTAATCGCACAAATTTGGTTTATTAATTATTTAATTATTAATATTCTTATTATGAATTTTAATACGTAGTTTTGTTGTATATATTTTTTTTTCTTAGTGTTTAAATAATTTTTGTACGTTAGAGTACTCAAATTAAATTTATAATAACAAAGTAACACTAAATTATATATATCCATAAATCAAATAAGTTAAAAACAATAGTACGAAGTTATTTTAGTAAAACAATTAAATGATCTCTGATTTCTTTAGTTTCGTTCTCTATTTTCATTATGATTATTATGATTTTTTTTTTTTTAATACATCGTTGTGTATTATTTGTTTGACAACTGATTAAATAATAACATAAATTTCTTAACCATTTCTATAACATTGATCAAAAATTCTACCTTATGTTGACCTTTGTTATAATTTAAGATGCTTGTAATGGTTTATATTTTTGTTTAAATTAATTGTTAATGCTTATTTACTTGATTATTTTTAATAATTATTTTATATTGTTATTTTTAATTAATTTAGGATTTAGGAGTGACAATGCTAAGTGATTAGCGTTAACTCCATGGTAAGGCTGGACATCTTCTTTCACAATTGATGTAGGATGTTGTTGATGGTTGTTGGTAATAGTAGCTCAACCTAAGCACATTGGCCAGCAACTAATCCACAAAACTTTGTTCCACGCACGCCTTCACTCGTTTCTCGTACTCGCGTCGATTCTCTTTATAAAGTTGTGCTGCCATTGAGTTGGCAGGTGAATTCGGGTTCGGATCACTTAACAGCGACTGCAATCATACAAGCCATTTAAAAAAACTTGTTACTCATCTATTTCAAGTTTTAGAATATTTTTAAAATCATTCTATTCAATTAATTTAATGTTAAGGGCATTCTTAGATAGTACCCCCCATTTTTTAAAAATATTCAATAATCTTGAACTGTCGTAACAGTATTAAAATTTTATCAATTAATTTCAAAAAATTTAAAGAATTAATTGAAAAAAGGACAACGCAATTACAATTTCACTGAGATATAGATTTAAAAAAAAAATTACTCACAGTTGCTATCAATTAGGAGTTAAACGAAATTTGGTAAATGAATTTTAGCCTAAAAAATTTGACGTTTCGAATTATAATGTTGACATGAAGATTTTTACTAAAATTTATTTTCCAAATTTCGTTCAACTTTTAATTGACATCAACTGTAAATAATTTTTTTTAAAATCTATATCACAGTGAAATCGTAACTGCATTGCCCTTTTTTCAATAAATGCGTTAACTTTTTTTAAATTAATTATCAAAATTTTAATACGGTCATTACAATTGAAAGTCATTGAATATTTTAAATAAGTGGGTGGCAATGCCTGAGAATGACCTTAACTTATACCAATAACAAAACAAAAAAAAAGTAACAAAATATTCTATTTAATTACAATAAAACAAATGATATAATTTTAATAAAGATACTTTGATGATTTTAGTAACTAAAAATTACTCTACACTAATTAACGACTCTGATGAATTGCAACCGCTGTTAAGACGTTCAATCAATTTATAATTAATTAAGATACTTGTGATATAATACAATAAAATATATAAATTTTTTTAATTATAAAAAAACCATAAATTTTTAAAAAAATATTAATTTTAGTAATTAAATATTTACCTGTATTGATGTTAAGATAGCCGAAACATCATAGGTTGGACTCCAACGATTTTGTAAAATATCCAAACATATTCCACCATCAGCATAAACATTTGGATGAAACATTTTACTAACAAATCTAACGGTCGGTGGTTTATTTGGATACTCTTCGGTGAACTCAATAGTAAGCTTGAAGGTGCCATCCTCAAAGGGTGTGTCGTGTGGCCTGAAACACATGTCGAAATAGTCAGTTTAATGAATATGAAATTTTAAATGCAATAAGTAATCATGGTGGCCACAGATTTTTGGGATTGAAATTCCCTGACTTTTTCAGGTATTCCAATCAAATAATTCAAAAATTCTCTGACCATATGTAGTTATATAATAAATCCTTGAAAATATTTATTTAATTCAAAATAAAATGGTATAAGTCAGTTCAATAAATAATCAATCATTGTCGTTAAATGAAACTTTATTTTATTGTTTGTCAATGTTCATTGTTTTTTTTTTATTTATTAAATGAATAATTTTTTATTTTTTGTTTTAAAGCCATGTTTTTATATAACTTACTCTATGATAAAACATAAATAAAATTTTCATTTTCACTAGAATAAATTTCATAAATAAAAACGTTTTATAGAATATTAATAAAGTATTAATGAAGTACGCGAATAATAAATATAGTGAAACTTATTAGTTCAATACTTATATATACATTTAATGTTTTTGGTTTTTTAACTTGTCAATATGCATGTTAATAGCTTGAAGGTCCTAACGATTGGTTTCTACTCACTTTTTATTTTTAACAGCCTTTTTAATTTTAATTGTTTCGTTTTTTCGCTGTAGGAATCAATTTATAATTATTTTTTTCGAGATGGTATTACAATCGCATTTGCACCGCGCCACTTTTTGAACAGTTTTGACGAAAAAAAAAATTTATCAGATTTTTTCAATCAAAAAAAAGAAAGTGTAAATTTTTCCAGCTTTGTGACGAAATTCCTTGACTTTTCCAGTATATTTATATTTTCCTGACATTTCCAAGTTTTTTAGATATGTGGCCACCATGGTAATACATAACAAAGTATAATTTAACAAATAACAATATTTATTTATTGGCTTACCCAAATATAACAGCATTCCATATCATAATATTGTTATCAGTCGGTGCTCCAGAAACTCCAGTTGGTGGATCCTCTTGTAGTCTTTAGAAACAAAAAAAATTTCACTATCAACAATTTTTTTACGTCATTAATTATTATTAATTTTTAATAAATAGAATCAACCATGCTACGTTGACCAAACAATTCAATTTATTTAAGTTAATTGTTAAAAACTATTTCGATAAAATTTTTTTTTTTTTTCAATAATGACTTTAACAATCATGTGACAGCTGGCAAATGTATTGAATATAAAATAATACACAATGCAACTTGTGTACATTATACATTATTCGTAGCACGTTATCAATGTCACTCGAATCATCGATCGTTTAGTAGGTATACGACAACTGAAACATCATATTAAACGAGTAAAAGTCCAAGATAAAAATATAAATAACGAATTTCCAACAGCGTACAGTGATTTCTAATAATAAATCCGCCCATGGCAACGTAAAGATGCTCTTTAAGATGACGTTCTCAAAAGGTCTATTCATGTTAGCAATAAAATTAACCCGTATATTCTCAAGTTAATTTTTACAGTAAATTTATAATAAATGAATAAAATAAAATAACAATTAACTGGATATGTAAAAACCTTAAAATATCATCCATTAATGAATATATATGTATAATACGTTACCTCTTGAAATCTCTCATAAGTCTCCGTCTCGCTGGAGTCGACATATCTAATATGAGGTGTCCTTGTCTCAATTGGACAAAATCTGTTAATGCTTCCGATGACCTCTACGTACAGACGCACTTTACACTACGTGTTCACCCGTCTTGTCAGAATAAAATAATTTTATAATATTATTATTTAGTTAATATGTGTATGCACTTAAGTGAACTTATATACTACGTATTATATATAAATAAATGATAATAATAATAATAATAATTATTGTAATTAATCAACTGTAATGATAATGCATATATGAGCTTTTGTTAGTACTGAAGGTCACCCTCTTTACCACGATACCGTTATTTTTCGTTCTTTCCAAACTCTCTTTTCCACTTCCGTGATAAAAAGACACTTGCTCTGATCTGATCACAATGATTCCAACTGATTACTAAGTTTTTTTTTTTTTTTTTTTTTTTTTTTTTTTTTTTCAATAACCAGACGATATCTAATTTATATAAAGTTTCAGATGATACAAATATAACACCTTTTTATGATATTTGTACACACAAAAGACTAGTTTGTTGTTTTTTAATTATTTTATTGTATTTTACAATGATGATAAATGAATTTTGATGTTATTGTTCAGATAATTAAGACTGAAATAGAGACTCACGACTTAATGACGGCCAAAACGATCTATGAACGTACGTATTTATATATATATAAATATATATGTGTATTACAAGTGAAGTACAGCTGGACACGAATCACTCAGTATTCATAGAAGGGAAATTACTAGTACTGACGTCACATACTTTAATTTATCCACGATATCCAATAATATGTCAGTATGTGCATCGTATGCACATATAATATATATGTTGAAAATTTGTGTGAGCTGTTCTGTAAATTTATATAAAATGGCTGTGAACGAAGAGAGGAGGAATTTAATGCCAAGACTTAGCGCTACTAGAAATTTCTAGCTCTGTCGATATTATGTAATTGTTAATGCGTGTGAATGTAGCAGACATGAGACAATTTGTAAATTTTAAATAATGAAATTTAAAAAAAATGCGCGTACGGATCTTGCAATTTTTTAAATACGCAATTTTTAATTTTTACTCTACTCACATTTTATAATCCTAAAGTTAGACAATTAACAATTTTCGAATTTTTTTTTTCCACAATTTAATTAAGAAAAGAAAATGCACATGTAGAAAATTCAAAGAACTATAGGTGGAATTTTTTTTAATATTTTTTTTTTATTTATCATTTTTAAAGAAATTCAAAAATTATTAGATGTCGGCTAACTTCAGTTTCTTAAAATTTTTGAGTGTGAATTAAGCATGAGAGAAAATGTAGCAGACATACGACAATTTTTTAATTACATTTAAAAAAATTAAATAATTAAAACAATAAAATTTAAAAAAATGCATGTACTTCATTTTGAATTTTCTATACATGCATTTTTTTATTTTTGGTTTATAAACATTTTAATTTATTATTTCAAAATTTTTAAAATTGTCAGATGTCCGCTAACTTTATTATCATGAATTAGCAGACATCAGACAAATTTTAAGTTATAAATAAATAGAGTAAATAATTAAAAAAATAATATTTATAAAAAATGCACTCATTAATTTAAAAAATTTTTAAATACGCATTTTTAAAAAATTTTATTTTATTAATTATTTACTCCATTCATTAATATTTAAATTTGTCTGATGTCGGCTACGTTCACACTCATAGTTGCTATAGGAATGAAATTTTCCGTTATGTTGGTAAAAAATAATGTTCCCTAAATAAAAATGTGTTTTGTCCTCAGTGGCCTCAGGTGCCTCCACCTGTTAATGAATTAGTGAACTTGAGATCCACAAATAGGCGCGTATTTAAATTTCATTTGAAATTATATATTAACATCTTACAACACTTATTGCGTCTTATCAATATTTAGTCAATAATTTAAATAATAAATCGTCGTGGCACATACTTATTAAATTATATATTTTTATTATAAGAAACTTTAAATAAATAGATAAATAAATCTTTATTTTGTATTCAGAGAAATATAAATACAGTTTGAGTGGTCTTGGAACGTTTCCTGTCACTCGATACTTAAAACCTAAACAAAACACACGCATAATAATCATGAATAGGCCCTGTTCTATAGTTAACAGTAAATATGGTTATAAACAAATGCATACTCTATAAACAAGTAAGAAAAAGATATATTTAATAAATAAATGTCACTTATAAATGAAAACCATATCACAAGAACTCAACTATTATTGTTAATATATATACATATTAAATAAAGAGTGACTCGTATAATAAATAAATTAATAGAAATATAGCATTAGAATAATTATAATGGTGTTTCATGATAAATAATAATGTCAATCGTATTGAATAATTAAATATAGAATAATTAACTAAAAGATAGTATTTAAGTACAGGAAAATGGAATATAAATAATATAAGTAATAAGTAAAATCATAGAACGGATAAATAAAGAACGTAGATGTGTAAACTCATATCTCGTACGTGTATTAGTAGGAAGTATAAATGTATAAGTATATAATTAGAAAGAACGTTGATATGTATAAGTACATATATTGCATAAGTATGTGTATGAGTATGAGAATGGTGGGAGAAGTCGAAGAGTGGAGAGTCAGAGATCTCTCTGCCGGCTGATGTAACTTCACTTCTCTCCGAGAACTATTGGCGAGCACAACTGTTATTACTGATCAAATCTTATCTATACTTTATAATAAAACTCAGTCTTCAGATAAAATTTATTTCATCAATTACATCTATCCTTATCCATAACTTCATAATTTCATTAAATAATAATAATAATAATCATCATCATAGTCAACAATAAATTTATCACTGTTTTCAAATTCAAAATTGGTCCCGCGTGACAACGAACTGCCTACTGTCCAGGAGGTGGCGTCAGCTCCGATCCTAGTAACCTCCCAGGACATAACAAATGAAACTATACTCGGCCATTTTCTCGATTGGCTTGTACGATAGAGCATCGTGCACCTCAAAAAAGCAAGATGAAGTAAGTTTCATTTGTCGACAATTTATAATCTATAATTGTCAATACAATCATTCAATAATTTGCAAAAATAAATAAATTAAAGTATTATCATGTTTAATAATAATAATTATCTTATAATCTTTTTAGGATCAATCTGTGTGCATACAGTGGATACAAAATTTATCCAGGCCATGGCAAAACTATGGTTAAAGTTGACGGAAAGGTTTGTAATAATTTAATTACTTTATATTTTTTCTTATTCTAAAAAGTTATTATAGAGCATTTGAAACAAATGTGATTGTTTTAGTTTACAATTCTTCAATGCTCGTCACAACGTATCCTGTCAATTTAACCTCAAATACTATTGTTTTTTGTTGCCAGACTTTTACTTTCCTCAACTCAAAATGTGAATCTGCTCACTTGATGAAACGAAATCCCAGAAAAGTTACATGGACCGTTCTCTACAGGTAAATTTATTATTTATCAATTTCTGTTGATTTTATTCATTCATAACGTCGATAAATGTTATTCCTACTATTTGATGAATGAATTTTCCTAAAAACGGTTATCACATAATTTTGTCCAAGCTTTTCTCTGAAATAAAAGCCCTGAATGCAAATTAAAGCACATACCTGTTGCTTTGCTCTATGAATTAGCGAAGTGCACTTCAATTTTTCGATAATTTCCATTTGTTTACGAGAAAAACTTGGACAAAGTTCCCATTTACCGTTCAAGTGCAACAAAGATAGTCCGTTCATCCTCTTGAGTGTGAGTGGAAAAACAAATGAAAACGCGTCCTAAACATTTACATTTTTGTAATTATAAAAGTAAATCAAAATAATCATGAGCATTTAAACATCATTTAGTGGAAAATATAACAACATTTTTTTTAATAACAGAGTGTGTACTAAAAAAAAAAAATGACTTAATTTATTAGGCGTAAACACAAGAAGGGTCAAGAAGAGGAACAGGCCAAAAGGAGAACACGAAGAACTCAAAAATTCAATCGTGCTATCGTTGGTGCATCCTTATCTGACATTCTCGCCAAGAGGAACATGAAACCTGAAATCAGAAAAGCTCAACGAGATCAAGCCGTAAAGTTAGTATTTTTTTTTTTTTTCCTTCAATAATAATTTAACACTCCAAAATTTTCTCTATGTTATACTTTGATTAGACATCTGTTCCTCAGACACAACCAATCACTTTGTGTTTGATTTCAGAATGTCTTAGAGTAAAAAAAAATGAGCTGCTTCACCCAGAATTGTAATTTTTTTTATAACACTGTTTGGCTTTGCGGGCTCAGACATTTTTCTTTTTATAACAAATTTGATTGTTTATTTTATTAGTAATATAAAGTTTCAATAATAATCTTTAAAATTATTTATCTTTACAGAGCTGCGAAAGAACAGAAAAAGGCCGCGAAAGCAGCAAAGAAAGCAACCGCACCACCCAAACCTAAGCCAACCAAGAAGGATAAGGCCGCTAAGGTGACGCAAAAGAGTGCGCCACGTGTTGGTGGAAAACGATAATTTTTCGGTATTAAAGCTAATAAATAATTCCGTCAAATTATTAAAACTTTCTTGCTTATAATTTACCTCACACTACGATCACTTTTTTTAGTTCTAAAAACAATTATAATTAAAATAGCAATTAAATCCAAACAATCACTTTTATTCCCTTGAATTAGTTTCCCAAAAGTTATACATATTCACAAACTGATATCAAATTCAAAAACAAAACAATGTAAGAATATTCTTACGGACGTAAGATTTGATGATTCTTTTTTATTTATTACTTATTTTTAAGCTCTTTCTTTAAAATGGATAATTTCGTAAGAGCTACATCTCTCCATGCTCGACGTTCTTGTAATTTATCCAGTGGACAAATTTCTTCAAGCTGTTTTGAAATATTATCAGCAGCAGCTCCGACGAATTTTGGTGTTGGTCCAAATGTTTGACTTACATCATAAATTGATTTATTATAAGTTTCACAGTATTTCTTCATACCTAATACAATAGTTATTAAATATTATTAATCAACAATTAACTAAAAATTACATAATATTAGAAAACTGAATAAGACCTTCTGCATTGAGATGAGCTGCTTCAAATGCACCTAAAAATGCATAACGCATTCCTAAACCTTCACTCATAACAGTATCAATGTCTTTGACGCTGATAACTCCGTCATTCACAAGTCTCCAAGCCTCATTGAGAATAGCATACCTAGTTGGAAAAAAAAAAAAAAAGATTGATTAATAATGATTAAATAGAAAGAACACGAAAAAGAAACATTATTAATATGTACTGTATTCTATTCAAAGCAAATCCATCAATTTCTCGAGTGAATACAACTGGTGCTTGACCAATTTCTGTCATAATTGCTTTGGTTTTCTCAGGAATATCAGAACGCGTCCATGGACTTGGTACAATTTCTACAAGAGGCACGTAATAAGGTGGATTCACCTGTAATGTTAATTAAATTTAAAATAAATTTATAAATAATAAACTTTAGTAAATATTTTTATCATTCGTTATCTGAATTTTGTTTTTCATCAGTTGAATTATCATTGCGACTACGTAATAGACATTGAAGTTATTAAAACAACTTTGTTTTGTTTTCATTCTTTAAATAATAATACATCAAAGATAAAATATATTTAAAAAAAAAACATACAGGATGTGATACGATAACTTGAGCACGATGTTTAAGATTTTCGCTGAACAACGATGGTTTAAATGTAGAAGTAGATGAGGATAAAATTGTATTATCGTCTACAACCTTATCTAATTCTCCGTACAACTTTTTTTTTAATTCTAAATTTTCTGGAATACATTCTTGAATGAGCTTTGCTCTTTTAGCAATTTCAGACAAGCTTGATGTACCTATTGAATTTAATTAATTAAAACAATGTGAACAAATACTTTTTAAAACATTATCAACCTGTTAACATAAATAAACATGCCTTTTATAAGCTCGAATTGTTGTTTTGCAGTAAGACTACCTCGAAGTAATCCATCAGACTCAAGTTTTTTTAGCTGTTGATTAATATCTGCTAGTGCATTATTAATTTGTTCTTGTACTATATCATAAACAGTTACTTGATACCCAACACTGGCAAATAACATAGCCCAACTACGTCCAATAAGACCACTGAAGCAAACAACATACATAATATTTATCAGAGTTATCAACAAAAATTTATCATTTAATTTACAACATACGCTGTCGCAGTTATTTAATTCATATATTTTTTTTCTCCATATAGTATGATAAATATTATATAATTCATTTTTACCTGCCAATTATTCCAATTTTTTCATTTTGAGCCATTTCAAATAAATAAATAAAAAATATTTTTCAACTTCAAGAAAAATTAAGTCCGATCAGAACGACTATTGAATCGTAACTAATTTTAATTTCTTGCAACTATATTCTCTTATTCCCCTTCTATCGCTCTTGATTACATATATACATGTATGTCAGTATGTCATTTATCAGTTATTTTTCGTCTGCGCATTTTTTTTATCTTTTCTTTTGCTAAACTGTAAATAGATAGTAATAGTATTAAAAAAATGCTATCATAGATATCAAGATATTTAAAAATAACTATTAATTTTTATTAGATCCAAAGTAGAACAGAGACAACTTTAAGATGTTACAAAGACGTCTTTTAAAAGGACAAGACAAATTTTTTTTTTGTTTCGAAGCCGTTTCTTATATAAATAAGACATACAGATGTTGGTCCTAAGAGTCATAGAAAATTTGTGTTCTTTTTTCCATCCCAAAAAAGTCATTTCAATTAAAAAATCATTTAGATAACTTGACTTATTTGGAATTTACTTTTTGTCATCACTTGAGTCAAGTATTTTAAACAGATATTTTTTTGGTGACATAAATTCCTGTTTATTTTGTCAACATATTGGTGCCTTATCAATAGATCAAAAAACAGCTTCAAAACACACTGCTATCTTATAGGTGTCACAAAGCCCAGTGTGCTACTTGGGTATATTTATTCAATTTAAATTCAACTGTTTAAAATATTCCATCAAGTTTTTGACAACTGAACTTCGAAAAAAAAAAGTATCAAAGATTATTTATGAAGTGACGACTATTCGTTTGTTAATTTATGACACAATAAGTCATAATTTACGATAGCGTTTTTCTGAGTGATTTAATTTAAAGGTTAATTATTTATCATTATTATACAATAATATTAAATATTATTCTATCTTCATTAGCTTGTTGATTCATAAAATTAATTACAAATGACTTTTAGTTATCAAAATTAAAGAACAAAATATTTATCATGAAAATTGGTCACTGGCATCTTATCATTTTTTTTCGTAAGTCGTATTTTTATTTTTGTTAAATTTTTTTTTTTTAACAATAATTAAATAAAAATAAATTAATTATTTAACAGCAATTCATTTTGGAGTGTTAGCAGAAAATTTAACTACCATTAAAAATGTAGAAGTAACAACTAAAAAGTTCGTCCAAAATATTATGAAATTACAACCTGCGATCAGTTTATCCCAACGTATGTTTCATCATTAATATTTTTAGGGTACCTTTATTCTAAATCTTATAATTTAATTACTCCATTATAGCTGAAATAGTTAATAACTCATTATTACTAAATCATTGGAGGAAACATATACATCATGGTAAAAGACATCGTAAATCAATAGAAAACTCAAGGAAACGTCATGTATCATTATTATCAACTCAAAAAAATAATAATTTATCTATCGTTTTACCAATGAACTGGAAAAAAAATAAATTAAATATGTCATCATCTTTGACAAAAGATCCCCAGCAAACCATAGCCAATCTTATCCAACGACTTATCAATTTAAATCACATCTCAAGTTTCTTATCAACACATTCACCCATTAATAACAAGTCTCAAATAATTAACACTGAGAATAATCATCATGATGAAAATAATATTACAAATGCCATCGTTAATCACATATCGAATTATTCTGGTAATTTAATTATTTAAATGTTAAATAATCTAAAGTTAATATTAAAAAAAAAAAAATCATTTTCAATGAAACATTTTTATAGATTTGCCAGTAACGCCAAATTTATTCAAAAAAACTTATAAATCATGCAATCCGGCAAATAATTCAAGCAATGGATTGTTGTGCAACGAATATCATTTTTCAAATTTTTCAATCTTCAAAACCCCACTATCATTGAAAGATAATTTAACAACTCCAAGTAGCTTTTTAGCTCGACTCTCAATTTTAAACGAATCTCTCAATAAATCTGAAGATTTAAAATTAAACCAACAGTTTACTAGCGATCCTTTAAAAATATTTAAAAAAAAATTGCCACTAGTTACTTCAGAAATAATAAATGCAACTACTGTTAGAAGTAGTTTCATTATTATTGATGAACTTGGGTTTTTTGGAGATCCTATTGAAGATACTCCAGACGTCAAACCAAAAGAAAGTTACCACTCACGACCCTCATCTATTTTTGATTATATTTTTGGTGAAAATAATGACAAGACTGCGCCTGAAATTGAAAATCAATTGAAACATGTTGATTTATGGAACATGGAAATAAACAGAACTGAAAGAGTTGAACCTGAGTCATTTACTATGAAATTTAAACTGATTGGGGATAATAATGGTTAGTAAAATTTTGTTTTTTTGTGTGATAAGTAAATAAATACTTCGTAATGCTCATCAGATCATTACTTACCGTCTTGGAGATCTAACAATAATGTTTACTCGTCTAAAGTCTCAGAGCCACAATATAATTTACGAATGAATAAAAAAAATGTTGAAGAAAAAATGAAGAATAATTATATTCCTTTACGGAGCATTAAACAACCAAAATCAAAAATATTGAATGAAGCAGATTTTCAGTCCGCATTTCTGTCGACATTTTACAGTATATTTAAAAAATAAATTACTTATACCCAAGTAGCACACTTGCCTTTGAGACATCTATAAGATATCAGTTTTTCTATTAGAAATATATTTATTTAGAAAAAATAATTAGATGAAGTTACCCAAATAGCACACTTGCCTTAGTGGCATCTATAAGATATCAGTTTTTAGGCTACTCTTTGACATATCGATAAGGCACCAATATGTTGACAAAACGATCAGAAATTCATATGACCGAAAAAATATCGACTAAAAAGATTTGACACAAGTGACGACAAAAAGTAAATTACAAATTTAGAGCGATCATAAAGCACCCTCAGCGCTTTCGCGCTTGAGGTGTGCAATAGTGGTAAAATAAGTCATCTAAACGACTTTTTAATTTACATAAAACAGGAAAAACAACACAAATTTTATCTGTCTCCGGAACCAACATTTGCATATCTTATTTATACCTAAAAAGGTGACTGAGACAAAAAAAAATTTGTCTTTTCCTTTTAAAAGACATCTTAAAGTTGTCTCTGTGCTACTTGGGTAATTTAAAATATTAATTCTTATAAATTAATTGACTATATTTTTTTATCAAAGTTTCAATAGCTATGTGTGGAATTTTTTTTGCCATCGTAGTATGGTGGAGAAGATTTTCAATTATTAAAAAGTCAAATTTCACAACAATAAGTGACTCGGTGCATTTACCGCCAACACCATCGTCACCATTAGCAGCTCAACGAGCTGGACAATTAAGAGTATAATTTATTAAACAATAATATACATGTTTAAATACAACAGAGTAAATGTATTGATCTACTTATAATTATTTATTTTTTTATCAATTTTATTTATACATAAAAAAAAATTATTATTTTTATTATCTTTATATTTTTTTTAAATTCACAGTACTTTAAAAATAATAATAATTTAATGCCATTAAATTTAATTAATAAAGTAAAATATAGATATATACAGACGATAATTTAAACTTTTTACCGGGGATTTCCCGATGTAAATTGTTGTCTTTCCTTTTAAATCCCACTCTTTAAAAAACGACTGACAAATACTAGCGACTTCGTGAAACCAGACGATTTCATTGGTCAATCATCCTACGTTTATAATGCCAAGTACCGGGGAAGAACCTGCAGTTTTTATAATCACAAGGTTATTCATGACGTATAACCGCTGATAACTTGATCATACAAGAATATGGTAAGTTATTAAACAACAGTTTAACTGTCAACATTATTAACTTCACTATTAACTGCAATTTATATTTATTTTATAAATTATACTTTAATATCAAAAGTTTAATATCTCAGTGCATACAAACATCAACTCTTATACTTAATTATTAATTTTATTGTATACAAAAAATTTAATATGCCTGTTGCTTATAAAAATATAAATGCATTACAATCATTATTAACAGATTTATCAAATTATTATCAGTATAGTCCGGGTAAATGTTTTAATAATTTAAAAATAAAGTTTTTAATATTCTAGCCTCTATCACGTGTTTCTTTGTCTATATATACATATAAATATAACATCCAATGATCGACTTGGTCAATTCAACTACAAGGATTCCCCTTGTTTTAAACTAATGCGCAGTATCTTACTAAAGAAAAAAAAAAAAAAAAAAAAAAAACAATAATGATTATCAGATTGAAATTGATTACGATCGTGTATAAAGTATAATAATTCACGACAATGAGGTTATATATACATTTTTTTTATTTGCAGACTCAGCGATGGTTACAGTAAATAGTCCTTACCAAAGTTCGACAGCATCTCCGTCAGTAGAAAATATGGAATCACCTTTGTCTACAGTCTCTCCTCTGAGAGAAGAGGATAATTTTACAATTAATATTAATGAAAATTTTATGTTTGACAGTAATATAGGTAAAATTATAAATTTTATTTAACAACTGCCATTTAATTTAATAGTAATTATATTTAAATTTATTATAAATATTTATTATAATTATTGTAGAAATGGAATTAGGTATTCCAGAACTTGTTATTCTCGAACAGCCGATAGACAAATTTCGATTTAGATACAAATCCGAAATGATGGGTACGCATGGTAGTCTTGCTAGTGCAAACTCTACAACTAGACGAAAAAAAAATGCTCCTACAGTACAGGTGAATTTTTAATTTTATTTAAATATTTTAGTCAGGCATTAGGGTAGAGATACCATTTGTGGCTACCGCTACATTTTTTGACATTAAATACTTTATTTTAATTAATGAAAAAGTGTAAAATAAAATTTCCATTTTAATAGTGGAATAAAATTATCTTTAAACATATTTAAAAAATTAATTACGTTATTGCGTCTTTTACAAATTATTTTATTAAAATTTTTCAAGTGTCTAAACTGGCCAAAAACGGTATCTCTACCTTAAATAATTTAAAATTTTTTTACACTATTATTTCTTATTATTAATTTAGCTCCGAAATTTTTCTGGAACTGCAATAATACGTTGCATAATAGTCACAAAAAATGAAGAGAAGAGAATACAACATGCTCATCATCTTGTAAAAAGAGAAGGTAACAGTGAGACTGATCGTCCTTATGAAGTTCCAGTTGGCCCGGAAAATGATTGGACTGCGACGTAATTATTTATTAAAAAAAAGTTTTAAAAAAGATTAAATATCAATTATTTTACAATGCAAATTTATTTACTAGGTTTCATGGAATGGGCATTATTCATACGGCTAAAAAACACATTAAAGATGAATTAATTAAAAAATTGAAAGCAGAGGCTCTTGAACGAAATCGACGCACAGATCCCACTATAACTACTCTAAATGTTCGAGAAGAAACGAAAATTAAAATGGATGCAGAGAGTGCTCAAAAATGGATGGATTTGAACAGTGTTGCATTATCTTTCCAAGCATTTGTTCTAAATGATAATGGAGTTATGACACCTCTTACTGAACCAGTTTATTCTTGTACAATTAATAACCTAAGTAAATGAATTAATATTTATAATATTTTGATGTTCATTGAGAAAATAATTATCTAATAAATTTTTTTATGTATTTTTCAGAAAGTGCCTTAACGGGAGAATTAAAAATCTGTCGTATTGATAAATATGTTAGCAGTTGTGATGGTAATGAAGAAGTATTTTTACTTGTTGAAAAAGTTGGCAAGAGTAAGTTGATTGTATTGATAGATTAATAAAAATTTAAACTAAAGTTAATCCGATTGTTATTTTTTTGCAGAAAATATAAAAGTAAAATTTTTTGAAGTAGATTCTAAAAATAATGAAATCTGGTCTGCATATGGCCGTTTTTCTGAGCTTGATGTTCATCATCAATATGCTATAGTATTCCGTACACCGCCGTATAAAGATCGTGAAATAACATCCCCACGAGAAGTATTAATTCAATTGGAACGTCCAACGGATGGTGATTGCTCTGAACCAATGAAATTTACGTATAAACCATCGGATAGTATTTTAACCAGAAAACGACCGAGAATGTCTTATTCTGAAAGTTTTGATTTTGGTGATTCAATTCTTCCTGATACGACAATGTCTAAAAATGTATTTGCTATGTCATCAGACAACCCAACACCCAGTGATTTATCAGCAGAACTTAAAAAACTTGCCTCAGAAAAATTACCTTCTGATGATTACCGCGACTTCCTAGAAAATATAGATCTTGGAGAATACATAGAGCTGGCAAAAAAAGATAGTTATGATGACAGTAATGATGGAGATTTGTGTACCGATGGTAAAAAATATATTGATAATTTAGATGGACCTAATTATGCGATGAATGTATTAAAAGAAGCACTTAAGCAAGATAAAGACAGTAACGACGTTAGAAAATGTTTAAAAAAACTATTGGTAGAACGTACATTGTATGGAGATACCCCGCTTCATTCTGCTCTTCGTCATGGTAAACGTGAAATAGTTAAACAAATTTTAAAAATTATGAGCAGTGCACCAGAATTCAATAGTCTCATTGATATGCAGAATGCTGCTGATAAAACCCCATTACATTACGCCGTTATGCTCAATCAACCGGATATTGTGCGTACTTTATTATCACTTGGAGCCAATCCAAATACCAGTGATAATCATGGTTCGTATCCACTTCATGAAGCTGTTAAAAGACCACAATCTTGGGAATGTGTTGATGCACTTTTAGAGGCAAAAGCTGATTTTAATGTAAGAGATGACACGGGTTGGACTCCACTTCAATTAGCTGCTGAAAATGGTTCCTTACGAGCTATTGATTCTCTTATTAAAGCTGGTGATGATGTCAATAGTACTGAAAGATCTTTTGGACGAACAGCTTTACATATTGCCGTTGAAGGTGGACATATTGAAGTCGTTAAATATCTTTTAGAGAAGGTAATAAAAATTTTATTAAATAATAAGTCATTTATATAAAATGTAAATATAATTGATGTAAATTTACAGACTAAAATTGATGTGGATAAACCTAATCTTGGTGGAAATACAGCACTTCATTCAGCAGTGGTAAATACTGGATCTAGAGCTAAAGAATTGTGTGCAATTCTTATAAAACATAATGCTAATCCCAATATACCAAATGGGCATAGTCATATTTATGATAATGACGATAATGATGAAAGAGAAACACAAAGTCGTTTACATGAGCCAGAAATTAATCTTTTAAATAAAGAAACGAGGATTAAACAAGAAATCGAAGATGATGATCCATCTCATGGCCAAACATCCTTTGATTTAGCTTATGACAACGAGGAGGTTGGTTTTATTTCTTTGATTTTGATAATTCAATTATTTTTAAAAAAAGAATAATTAATTTGATTGTAAATTCATTTATTTGACAGATAAGAAACCTGTTAAATGGAACAGATAGAGAGAAAAGGAATAATACATCAGCGCATAATATTAAAGAAGAAGAAGAAGAAGAAGAAGGAGGTGAGGAAGAAGAAGAAGATGAACCAGAGGAAGAAGAGACAACAGAAACATCTGATATAGAAAAAGAAAAAGAAACAATCACTGAATGGTTAGATGTTGATCAAATGGCTAGACTTGGGAATATATTAGACAAAAATGATGGATGGAAACCTCTTGCCAAAAATTTGGGTTGTGATTATCTATGGTCTTCATTAGATACACGTGGAGCCAGTCCAGCATTAGCTATTCTTAGTTACGCTGATGTAAGTTTAAAAATTCTTTAAATTTTTTCTTATTAATACTATTAATTTATTTACTAAATTGACGTAATAATTGATTTTTAGGTCCAAGGAAATCTCACAATGCCAAAACTTTTAAATTTGTTACATCAAATGAAACAAACAGAAGCAGCAACATTTATTGAAGATATAATCAATAATCATAATCGTAGTCATTGTTAATTATACATATTTATTGTCACATCATGATTTTAATTATTATTTTTATACAAAGAATTGATATATTGAAATGTTTCCATTATACTTATTGTAATTTTTATTACAAAGATTAAAACAATCAAAGTACTCAATAAATTTATTTCAGTAAAAAAAAATATTTAAATTTATTTTATTATAAAACGTTGGGTGAAATCCATTCAAAATAATAATTATTTAATAATTGAATATTTTATGAATAAATGTCCTAGTAGAAAAAGGAACGTTTCATTGTAATTGAGCAAACAAAAACCAGCATGTCTACCAACACAACAAGCGGAATTTTTTTTTTAACATATGTCAAACGGTAAATAAATCAGCTGATACATCGTGCGACGTACAAAAGCAGCGTATAGAGTGTAGGATTAAAAAAAAAAACCTATTATTATTAACAAATACAAAAATAGATAATTAAGAAATGGGACGAATAGTGTATGCAGAAGAGTGTTTATTTAATTATTTAGAATCTTTAGCTCAATCAGATGCTTACACCGTTGGACTTATTTTAGGACAGGTTGGAATTTTTTTTGTTTACTCTTTAATTTATTTTATCATTCCAGCTGTTTCGTATATTTATTATCAATTAATAAATTTAAAACATTACCTTTAATTTTATAAATATTTTAGAGTACCGGAGAAACTGATTATGTGATACACTTAGCACGAACACCTCCACCAGCATCAAAAGACGTTATCGAAGAGACTTTGATAGGTTCGACGACGAATCTTCATCAAGAATCACCGGTTCAGTTTATAAAATCAATTAAAGATGTGCCCAGCAGTTGGGTCGCAGATCATGCAAAACATGTATGACATTCAGGGATCATCAAAATTTTTTTTTTTATTCTGATTTTATAAACACGAATTAGTTGTTTAATTTTTTTTTTTTTTAGGTAACACGAATGTTACCAGGTGGTATGTGGGTTCTTGGAATATTTATTGTTGGGCCGGATGATTGTTTAAATAACAGTGACTCGACTCAAAGACTGAGATCAATTATTACGACAATACATCAAAATTTAGAATCCGATCCATATCTATATGGCAATAATCCACATGATAATATTATTCTTGCGTATAATAGCAGAACTAAAAGGCAATATTTTATATTTATTAACATTTAAATATGATTTATTATTAATTTTTACTATTCTTATTGATAGATTTTCATGTAAATCTTTTGAAGCTAATGGTAATGGATCATTAAAAAATGCAGAAGTTAAATTTCAATCAAAGATAACTAAGTGGTATCAATTAGATACTCATGTTGATTTTGATCAGATGTATCCAGTAATAAAAGATCACGAGTCTGACTCATTAAAAAAACAACTTCAAAATATTCTTGAAGATATTTCAAATAAAATAGGATCGTCGATTGTTGTACTTGAAGGTGAATCAATGTCTCTTGATGATCCTATTGAGATTTTAGGAGAAAAGAAGAAGAAAGACAGACAAGAATCTAAAAGTAATGACACTAACTTTAACAATAGAGTTCTTGAAGCCGTTATTTACATTCCAAGTGTAAGAAAAATATTTTTAACTAATGTAGATATTTTAATTGAAAGAGTATATGATTAATTACTATGTGGGTTTACAGTTGCCTAACAAGTCCACGAGTTTAGAAATAAAACGAACGAATTTCTGTGCGTCTATTCGGTTACAAGGACGATTGATTAGTAGAACTTTTGTTCATCAATCATCAACAATTGGTGAAGCTGCAAGTGCAATAAAACATGATATCATGAGATCAATGACCAGTAGATTAGAGATGCACGCTGATAGTTTAATTGAAGAAGAAAATGGTTTACCAGAAGGTAAAATTGGTAATTATATAGAAGTGGGGCTGCCTACATTTTAAGGCCATGCTCAGACAGTGCCCCCGACTTTAAAATTTCAATGGCTTTCAATTGTCATAACCGTAGTCAAATTTTATTAATTAATTAAAAAAAAATTAAAACTTTAATTGAAAAAGGGAGAACGTAGTCGTAAATTCGTTAAGATATAGGTTAAAAAAAAAATTACTTGAAGTTAACATCAATTGGGAGCTGAACGAAATTTGTAAAATAAATTACAGTAAAATCATCATGTTAATTTTATAATTCGAATTTAAAAATTTTGTAGGCTAAAATTTATTCAACAAATTTCATTTAACTTCTGATTGATAGCAACTGCAAGTAATTTTTTTGAAATTCTATATCCCGGTGAAATTACGACTACGTTCTCCTTTTTTCTATTAAAGTTTTATTTTTTTTTAATTAATTGATAAAATTTTAATACGGGTATGACAGTTGAAAATCATTGCATATTTGTAAAAAGTGGGGACACTGTCTGAGAATGCCCTTATTTTTTTTATTTGAATAAAAAAAGAATTTATTCATTTTTTACTTTTAGACAATATCACACTCCATGAACCACCACGAAGAGTACTTGTTGCATTACCAAAAAGTAGGATAACTTTATCGGACTACTTATTCCCCGGTGAAGGTCCTCAAGAAGCTCTAATATCACTCCAAGAGCTTTTAGATCTTGAGGTACAAGAAAGTAATGTTCAAAAAGATTTTGAATTACAAGCAGATCCATCTGAATTTTATTCACAAAATGAAATAATTACTGAACCTACTGAACAAAAAAAATATTCCGATAATAATCACTTATTTTTATATATGTCCGGGTTAATTGTGGCATTAATTATTCTCATTATTTCCATTTTAATACACTATTTTTACTAATTTGACAAAAGTATAATTATCATTTATTTTGTATTGATAAAATTATGAAAAATAAATAATTAAATATATTATTGACAAAATCGCTCTTATAGAGCTCTCTTTACATATCACACAATTTTAAATTTTTAAATAAATCTAAATCCTGCTGTTGTTTATTTTTCTAATTATATTTTTACACTGTTATTTGTAAATAAAATTTGTAATTTTATTAAATTTTTTAATAATATCAAAAATAATACACAAGGTCAATTAATTAAATTAAAACGTTTAAAATTTTTTCGTTTAACTTGTGTTTTTAATATTAATACTACAAATATTTACATAAATTTTTATTTTCCAATAACACTGTACAATTACAAACAAAAAATAATAATTATACTTAGTATAATTGTTATTTAATTTTTTTTTTATCCATTATTTAAACAAATTTTTTTCTTAATTATTAAAACAGAAAAAAAAATTACAAGTAAAAACGTAATTAGATTGTGCGTAGCTATATATATATATATATATATATATATATATATATATATCATGTACGTAAAAGACTCCCACAATTAATACCTGTACACGACCAGTTATCACACTGGTACTATAAACTTCTTTATCAAGTCTCCATTATAGACGACGTGTACATGAGTTTATAACTGCATAATAGTCCGCCGTAATACAGAAATGTATTATAAACTTCAATCTTATTCTCTCATGATAAAAATGCGAGTTAATTTTTTAAACTTGTTAGATTTATTTAATTACTTTTATTTTTAAATTATTTTATGTGCATTATAATCACTCATAATAAATTTATTAATATCTAAAAAATTACGTAGCTTAAAAAATAAAAATCGGTTCGTTGTTACTATTATTATAATACAAATTATATGATCAATTATTATTATTATTATTATTATTTCTTTTTAGTTAAATGCTCAGGGGGTTATCCCCGGTAGTCCGACTCTACCGAGGGCCTCAGCTGAGCGCCAAATCGTAACTGCTGCGATGCATCATCAACAAGATGATCAGCATGCGCAGCAGGCCAAGTTTCGTTGCCTTAGGAGCCTTATTATTATTATTATTATTATTATTATTATTATTATTATTATTATTATTATTATTATTATTCAAATTCAAAATGAACGAAGCTGCTCGAGAAATATTATCACTTTTAAGTCACATCAATCATTTGTGTTGATATTAATCTTGACTATTTTTACACATCTTAATCGCGAAGCGTTGAATGTGATCAACTCTTGGTCATAAACTTATTTTTTGTCATAACAATAAACAATGTAATTAAACAATACCTATTTTAATAAGACCTGTTTGACTGCCACGACCGACACTTGACTCTTCTAAAGAGTCTAAATCTAATGCAGATTCAATCATTGTTGTGTCTTGGAGTAATCGTAATCGTGAGGCCGATAAGGGTGTTGTGACAGTCATTTGGGGAATTGTCGTATCTAATACAGGTGGAATAATTACACTCTGTTTCGGTGGTAATGGTGCTATCTCATCAATGTCTATTGGCGTTATATTCAATGAAGCCAATGGCATTTCGTTGGATACGAGGTGGCTTACGCTATTTGTCGTACTACCTAAAATAATAATTTTAAATCCATTTTATTATTTACATTTTATCATTTATAAATATTATTAAAAAAAATAATAATAATAGTAATAATTGATTAATTAAATTAATAAATAATTGTTATAAGGGATCTAGGAATACCTTGGCTTTTTAAAAATAAAATTAAAAAGCCGCATACGTTTTATGTTTTTATAAATAACGTGACAAATGGGTCAAAAAAATAACCTCATCCCCCCAAAACATATTTACAAATATTTAAATAAATGGAAAAAAATTCAAACCAAAATCCTCGTGAATTAGTCACAATCCAAAACAAGCTTATCAATGCATGGTGCACTGAGGGAAAATGCTGATTATAAAGGTAAAAAATAAAGGTGATAAAAAAAAATACTGTCGGTTTAATGTTAATGCCAAGTAAAAAAAAAAAAAACCAAAACAAAAAAAAAAACTATTTTTACCAATGGATTAGAAACAATAAAAAAAAATTTTTTTTTTTTAAATTGATTGTGCACGAATATGCAAGTGGTATGATGGACTTACCAAAAATCACGGACTTGAGCCCTCGATAATAGGTCGTAATTATAAACAAAGAAACACGTTTTATTGATTTATATAGCATTAAAAGTTTGCGTGTATGTTTATCTATAAAGATACTAAACTATTGTTAAAATAATAGCTATTATATTTAGTTTAAATATGTTAATTTTTTTAAATCTCTTGGAAGTTTTTGAATATATTAATCTCTTAAAACGTTTATACATATCATATAAATATGTATGTATGTAATTGTTTTCTTTTTTAATAAGTTTAATTACTTATTTAATGTCATTGGTGTTATGAAAAATGCGATTTCTCGATGAAAAACGAGGGACGTGAGTGCTAATATGCCTCGGAGTAGTGAGTAGTCATTGTCAATCGTTATCATTTAGGGGGCTGACAATAAAATGACTATTCATTAAATTATCCTCGGCATTTTTCCCTGGGCAAATAGAATTATTATCCATAAAAGCCATATCATAATTTAAAGGCGCTGAACCAAATCTATTAACTACTAGACCAATTGCATTTTGACCAATCATAGGAATATTACCAGAGCCTAATATTCTATTTGGTAAAATATTCTTAGTAATTGGATATTTAAAGCCATGTTGATTACATCTAAGATTATTGTATTTAAAAGTTTGTGGTGAGTGATATTGTCGTGATGGATCTTCAGAATAACGTTGAGGAAATTTTTGTAAATCAATTGATTTTCTGTAATTATCATCATCATCATCAATACCACCATATCTTAAATAATCTTCCGAGTATCCACGTCGATATTTTTTAAGATCAATCGCGTATTTTTGTTCAACAGTATACTGTTGTTGATTGTGTATTAAATTATTTTCAGAACAACGTTGATACTCTTCACGGCATCTTTGTGGATATCTCTGTAAAGTTTCCTCACATTTATAATTAAATTTTTGAACTTCTGCATTAAGACGTTCAATTTCGGCAGCATAAGCATCACCAGGTTGTACGCGATCTTGAGCACAACGTCGCGGCGTTGAATATTTTTGAATGTATACTTCATTTGTGTACTGACGATACTTGGGTAATTCAACGGGACAACGTGGTAACTGGTTCATAAGTGTTAACTCACCGTTTAATGATTCAATGCGCGGTGAACGTTGACCTGAGACAAGATTATTCATTGAACCAGTCAAATCATTATCTACATGTGATGGAATATTGTGACCATTAGCCTGTATTAAATAATAAAATGATCATTGAATTTTACAATAATTTATTATAAACAATTTCCATAATAAAAATAATATTTACTTGTGGCTGCGTAATTTTAACTGTACCATAAGCTTTGTTATTGGCAATTACATAATCATCACCAGTTCGTTCACGTTCAGCTCTGTATCCGGGCGTGACAATTCCTCGTCGATCTATGATTTTATATATAAATATTTAAAAGTAAATTTAATGATTCATTTTAATTACTACAGAAAGATAAAAAAAATAAATACCGATAAGGCTTGGTGGAGCTGGTCCACAGAGTACGTAAAAACAATTACCACAAATATTTCCATGACTATATGGATTAAAACTTTCTTGTTCTCTTTTACTTGAAAATGAGCCTTTTATCTACAACAATTCAAATAGTCATTAAAATAAAATAAAATATATATCAGTTAAATAAAGATAACAATGATAGTAGATGATAAAAATAATTTACGTCTTCGTTTGTCGTTTGATTGCTGCTTGTAAGGTAAGTATGAAATCCAGCAAGACCTAAAATACTCCAAACGGAAAAAAAGCAAATAGTACCAACGAAAAGACTTCCTGGTGAATTTTTAATAGCATCTAAAAATGGTCTATCATCTCTCGTAACTGTTAATTAAATTATTAATTTACTATATTAACTGAATCAATAAACTAAAAAATTACATATATTGTTATCAAAACTTACGCATAATGAGATGTGTTGTTGCACAAGCAAAAAGGAAAACACATAGGAAGGCTAAGGATACAATGAATGCATAAAAATATCTATAATTTCTTCGACCTACACAATTGCCAACCCATGGACAATGATGATCAAATCCCTCTGTAAAAAAATTAGGCTTTATTATCAATATAATATATATGAAAAGCAAAAAAAAATTAAATTGACCTTGAATAATTCAGCAATAAATATTAGACTAATAGACTCACCAACACAGTTGTCACATAGACTACAATGAGACGCTCTTGGAGGTCGAAATATTTTACAAGTAAAACAATATTTTAATTTAACTGGCTGGCCCTTCACCAAAATTTCTTTTGTACGTGGAGGCGGTCGATACGTTGGAGAGTTACCATTGTTAGGAACTTCTGTAAATGTAACATTATTAATAGCGAGTGTGTAAATAATGGCAAAAAGAAAAAAAAAAAACAATTTTATATAAAATTATTGCCTATTTGTTTTTCAATATATGCAGCCTCATCAGGTGTCGCCCTAGGTATAACACCAGGGTCACTAAAACTTGTTCGTAATAATGCTGACATTACAAACATAAAAAGTAATCCACCTATCACTGGTATTGCAGGAGTTATGTGGAGCGCCAAGTATGGACAACTGAAAATGATGAAAGTGTATTCATTAGTCACGCTATCATCTATTACATGCATCGCAAATCTTAACAATTATTAGAAATGTTTGTTAATTAAATGAATAAATCTTACTCAAAAATAAAAAATACAGCACTCGTTAAATTAATGAGGCACAAAGTTAAGTAAAATACACCAGTTTGTGGTGCCATCATGACTCTACCATCACAGCAGAATTTATTTCGTCCTGGGAATAATTCCCATTTTCTTGTAACATGTGGCATCGTGATTTATTTGTTATTTTTTATTTTGTACATCAAAAGATTATTTTATCTAACCACAAGCCTGCAAAGGAATCTGTAAAATGTAAATAACAAAATTATAATGATTTCAAGGGTGAAAGTCTTTTCGTTCTTCATTAACATAACTCGCATACCATTTAAAATATTACATTATGCAATCACCATAACAACCGAGGTCACTAAATGACCATAAATATTTATATTTATAGTTTATAATACTTTTTACTTCCATACATTTATATATCTATTAAATTTATTATCGGAATCATCAAAAAATCATGATTCATTGGAGATTATCGACTTAACCTAAGTGATTTTACATTTCAAAAAATAAAAACTATACCATAATTAAATAGCATTGTAACAAATAGCATCACGTGAATGCTTATCGTACTTTAAACCCTAAAATAAACGATGAACTCACGTTCTGTACACCATCTTCTTCACCTTGCTGGAGGCCGTTGATATCATCAAGAGCACTCACTCCGAAATCATTTTTTTTTTTGGCACGTATGAAATTAATAAAATCCATGGGAAATTAAAACTTTAGACTAATTATTTATTATATTTTTTATTATCATTGTTAAATTAATAATTCAAAAATTCAAAAAATAAAACTTGTGTCATTCGAACTGACCAGACAAAAACTTTTGACATTACCACACAATGTATTTAATTGTAAGCTATTATATCTCTCTCACAACT
The DNA here is from genome assembly GCF_029852145.1 of Microplitis mediator. Lineage (NCBI taxonomy): Eukaryota > Metazoa > Arthropoda > Insecta > Hymenoptera > Braconidae > Microplitis > Microplitis mediator. The sequence continues at coordinate 10,194,415 of NC_079978.1, read as the reverse complement.
TAAAGTGATGAAGAAAAAAAAATAAATTAATCTTTTTTCTGTCTCTTTAATAACACCATTCAGTATTTATGACAATACCTGACGTGTATTTACGACTGATGATCTTGGAATTCAACATGTGTGTGCGAGTGTCATGGTTTAGTGTGCTAAATAATAGATACTAGAGTGGGGCAAGAGTTAAATAAATGTATCGATAGTGTGTTATATCGATATATTTTTAAATCTTTTATATATCGATAGATAATAAAACCCGCGAATATAAGTTGTATATAAATTAAAGATAACTTTTACATGAGTGTGAATGTAGCAGACAGACAAATTTAAAATTATAAATAAATAGAGTAAATAATTAAAAAAATAATATTTATAAAAAATGCACTTATTAATTTCAAAATTTTTTAAATGCGCATTGTTTTTTTATTTAATTTTATTAATTATTTACTCTATTTATTAATAATTTTAAATTTGTCTGATCTCTGCTACATTCACACTCATAAATTTTACTTACTTAATATTAATAAGGTAAAAGCCCCTATACCCGCTCAGTACCATTAGTCGCTCACTTTAACTGTTTAAGGCGTTTTTTTTATAATTTTTATAAAAAAAAATTACAACTAAAAATATTATTATTGATAAATAATTATTTGTGAATCTAAATATATTAAAATATGATGTATCAAATTATTTTATAATAGATTATAAATTTAAATTAACTATATCTTATTAAATACATTTTTAAAATTCATGAAATTTTATATTATGAAAGAATAAAGTAGTATAATTTATAAATTATTTTCCAAATCAATAAACTTATCATAGTTTAATTGATATTGTTTTGAGCGACTCTATAGGGCCATGTGTTGATCGAGTAATGGTACATCACAACTTTTAGTGAGCGACTATGGGTACACTCAAGGACCTTATTTAAAAAATTAATAATAATTAATTATCAACATTATTCTTCAAACTAAAACTTTATTCTAATACTCGAAACTTCAAAAAATAACTATAAAAAAAAAAAAAAAATATGGTTATTAATTTTATTTATTAATTTATATTGAGTGATTTAATCTCACTCCAATGAAAAGTGAGCGGGTATAGGGGCTTTTATCTTAAATAAAATAGTTATTATATTTTTTTAACTTTATGAAAATATGAGTTTTTTACAATGTTTTTTATCACATCTAAAAAAATTAAATAATTAAAACAATCAAATTTTAAAAAATTCGTGTACTGAATTTTGAATTCTCTAAACATGCATTTCTTTATTTTTTTTTTATAAAAATTTTAATTTATTATTTTAAAGTTTTAAAAATTATCAGATGTCTGCTAACTTGACTATCATTTTTAAATTAACTTATTTTTATATATTTATTTTTACAAATAAGTAAACAAGTAAAAAATAATAATGTTATCCATCATTTAAATCTATTAATAAAGTTCAAAGAATTATAATGTCATCATTTTGTTTCGACATATCAAACTAAATAATTAAAGGTATAAGTATGTAATTAAATATAATTTAAAAAATTTTAATAAAAGTTCGAGAACATACTGATATATGAGTGTGGATATTCATACATATATAACTGACCAGTGGGAATTTTTCAAATTTTTGAATAAATAAATAAAATGTAAGTTGAATAAAAATTAAAAAATGCGCATTGAGATAATTTAAAAATCAGCGCGCGCATTTTTTAAAATTTCATTATTCAAATTTATCAATTTATTTATTTAAAATTTATAAATTGTCTGATGTCTGCTACATTTACACTCATACTGATATTTACATTATTTTTTATATCAATAAATTTTTTAATTGTTGTGTTTGTTGATAGTAGTGTCGCCATCTCAAAGAACGCGTTCATTCCCCGGATTAGCACGTGATTGAACGCCGTTGCTGGTGTTGACAAACACATGCGGCTTATGTAGATCATGTAAATAAAATGGGAAAAAGTATTTAAATAATTAAAGCAATTAAGTAATTAATTATCCGATTATAAATCCGGTTTAATAATTCAAACACGTTAATTTTTTTAATTCTGTTGAAAAAAAATAATTCCTGATCCATTCTTCAACAAATCACGTGTGAACGTTCGATATCACAACCGCATTAACAATCTCTGATCCCTTTAATAAGGTCTATTGGATTCTCTCTGAGGTCAGACGAAAGAAGGCTTTAATAGTATAATATATAAAAAATAAATGTATGTTATTAACTTAAATAAAATCTATGTCTAAAGTATATTATTACAACATAGTAAATTTCCCGCCATTGCATTACTCCCATCATTACATAAAAAAGACAAACAATAAAACAATAATAAAATTCGTCGCAATGCAGCGAGTTAAATAAAATCATTAACTTATTATTTTATCCTCCATTTATTTCACAGCATGATTTTCTTTTATAATTCTTAATTGAGCATCACAATTATTATTATCAATAATTGTTGGATTAATGTGAGTAAATTTCATGAAATTAGTGAGTGTGAATGTAGCAGACATTGGACAAATTTAAAACTATAAATAAATAAATAAAGTAAATAATCATAAAAATAATATTTATAAAAAATGCACTTATTAATTTTTAAATTTTTTAAATGCGCATTTTTTTGAATTTTTTTATCAATTATTTAATCTATTTATTAATAATTTTAAATTTGTCCAATGTCTGCTACATTCACACTCATTTAAATTAAGTATTAATAATTGAAAAAAAAAAAAAAAAAAAAAAAAATTAAGAGTCGGATGTAAATCGTTGCTGTATCATATTTAGAGGGTGGATGTATCTGTTAGGCGGGAAAAAAAACGGCAATAAGAGGAACAAGTTTTATATTTTATGAGCAAGAATGATGGCAATAACTGAATTGGCACTAGGGGTTGTTGATACACATAGAAGTACATGTGTGGATGATATTGGCAAGTTGGATATAAAATATAAGAGAAGAGAAGGGCAGCATAGTTAAGAGCAAGACAGTTAATAGCGAGAGTACAGATAAAGGTAAATATATAATGTAGAGAACAGATGAAAGAAAGAGAAAATAAATATAAAAGCAGTAGCAGTAGTATATGTAATAGGGAGAGTTTGTTGGGAGAGACGCAAACGCTAAAATCAGCTCGAGCGATCGATGGGATAAATGGATGCGTGCGATTGGTAGCCGGGGAAAATCGATAATGACAAGGGGGTACCCTACACCTATACCTACATACCCATCCTCTGTGAAACCAACATCGCACACTGTCGCACAACCGCACCGCACACCCGGAGGATGGAGCAAAGACCGAAATATCGATTTTTAGGCCCCTACGCCGTGGTTCGATGCTCATATTTGCCCCGTACCCCGTCCGCGACACGCCATTCAAAACACCAACGCGTGAGCGAATATTATTCACTGTTTCCTTCTTGTAATACGTTTAAAAAAATAATCATATTAATTGTTTTTAACTTAACAAAATATAGTTGTGTGATCAATAAGTGAAATTAAGCAGAAGATCTTGAAGATCATTTTGAAAAAAATTATATTTAAGGTGACCATCGACCGACTGTAATCTTAATTGATGTCGTCAGGTAAAAATGAGAACATTTGGTTTATTATTTTATTTTCTTTCATTATCATATAACATTACTAAAAAAAATTATGTAAATATATATTTACGTTTCATAAATATAAATTTTCTGGGTATAATAATGTGAGATCTACATAATATTTTATAAAAAGTTTTATTTACAAATTTAAACGTAATCGAATTTGTGATTAAATAATTTTGAATTTAATGTTGTAATATTCAAGTGATGACGGTGGAATTTTATGACAATAAATAAACGCATATATTATTGTGATAATTGTTTGAGTTTTTAAAGAAATAAAATAGTTGGAGATGGATGGATGGATGGATAAATGATTGCGTTTGAAACGTGTACGGGATCGATCGCGAAACAATAGAGTCGGTCGAGCCTGGCGGTTGTACCCCAGAGGGAATAATTTTACGTTCGATAATAATTTATAATATTTTTTTTCTTTCGTAAAACCAGTTATATATTTTTTATTTTATTTTATTGAATTCCATATGCTAATAAATAATGATGTAATAATATTGATTTTTATTATAGAAAAAATGGCTATCGCAGCTTCAGAAAATTATCAACTGAAGTGGCACAGCTATGGAGCTCATCTTCATAGTTCAGTAGCAACTTTGCTACATTCAGAGTCGTTTGCTGATGTTCTACTGGCTACGTCTTGTGGACGTCATGTTGCCGCTCATCGCTTCGTACTTGCCGCCTGTTCATCTTATCTCAGTCATATCTTTCAGACTTGTCATTTTGGTGCAAATACCAATTCTCCAATCATCGTAGTAAATAATATATTTATTTATTCATAACTTTAGCTGAAAAAAATTATTATTTTTTTTTGTTTGGATTTTAATAAATCAATTGTGTTTTTTTTTTTTTTTTTTTTTTGATAGGTCTTACCAATAGAGATCGGCTACCGTACATTGAAAATATTAATTCAATATATGTACAGTGGCGAGGCAACAGTTACTAATGATCAACTGGAAGGTGTATTGAAGGCTGGTGATATATTGAGAGTTCGTGGTTTATGGAGATCAAATACATCAAGTAAAAAAGAGAATATTCAATCAAATAATCAGAAAGTTGATCGTGATAAAAGAGAACAACAACCAGTACCAGGACAAATACAAAAGATTAAATTGGTTCAACCAAGTACTGAAAAAGTTATTCAAGAAGCAACAACAACACCTCAACCAGTTCCTGTGCCACCTACTACTCAGCCAATTATAACAGCAACAACAACAGCTACGACTACCATGGCAAGTACTACAATACCATCCCCTGTGCCACCAGTCCCGACACTACCAGAGAAAACTAATGACAAACCTGATGAGATATTAATAAATGCTGATCCGAAAAAAATAACAGAAGAAGCAAAAAATAATGAACAAATTAAAAATAAAGAGAATGTAGAAAATGTAAAGAAAAAAAGATCAAAAGACAACGAAACAGATTCAAATAAATCTAGAAGTGAAGTTGGTGATGGTGAATTAAATCTGGGTCTTCTAGTAAAAGATGAACCAATTGATTGGGAAGAATCTATGGATCCTACTGAATCACTTACGATAGATCATGATATTGATATTAAACCAGTAAGTATTCATATTTTTATTTATAAATAATTATATTTATGAATTATTAATTATTGAATATGTATACTTTGAATTATTTATTTAGGAAATCGTACATAGCGCTGATGAAGATGGAGATTTAGAGGAAGAAGAAGAAGAAGAAGAATATACACCTTTAACTTGTGATATGTGCAGTCAAACTTTTAATCGTCCTTCAGACTGGGTAAGACATATCGAATTTACGCACGCAGATATGACGGAAAATCGTCGAAAGAAACGTAAGGTATGAATAAATAATTAAATAGTAACATTATATTTTGTTTTATAAAACAATTTTTCATAATAATTGAATATTTTTTAGGGTGACGATGATGATAATAAAGATTTTCCACCATTAAAATGTGACCTCTGTGGTAACATGTATCCAACACCTCAAGAATGGGTTCGTCATATTCAAACAGAGCATACAGAAGAACAATTAGCCTTGATGAATAATTCAGCACCACCAAAACCTAAACGAGTTCATAATCATCAAAAACTATGTAATATTTGTCAAAAAGTATTTCCAAGTCATGCATCAATGGTAATACATCAGCGAACGCATACAGGAGAAAGGCCATTTCTCTGCTCTTACTGTAAAAAAGGATTCAATGTAAAGAGCAATTTGTTGAGGCATCTTCGAACACTTCACGATAAATTTGTTCATCCAAGTCTTTATGGTAGTAATGGCAGTAAAAATGCCTAAGTAAATTCTGTCTCTATTTAATTAGATAATAAGAAACAGAAAATAATAATAATAATCAAGAAAAGCTCAATTGCGTGGTAGTGATTGCGTTGATATGACATGTATATTTATTATTACATTATTGAGAAAGTTATTAACAGGTCAAATTCAACGGATTAACTAGAGGTATTAAAGTCTTTCTTCACTCTATTTTTATTCCCCAACTTTAATAAGTCTAAACAATAATGAAATATAATCAAAGTCATTTTACATTTTAAATCATTTGATTTTATTTTTTGCTTCTTATTAGATATCATTTAGTGGAACTCAATAAGGTAAAAGACCTAGTACCCAATCAGAGAACTAGTACTCAATCACTGTATTTGTATAGATAAATTTAGTAAATATAGATGTATAAATACATGAGTGATCGGGTACTAGTTCCCTGATCGAGTATTGGGTCTCTTACCTTAAATATTAACACAAAAATAATAATTTTGTTTTTTTTTTATAAACTGATACAATTACACTAATTTAATGTCAATAACAAAAGCAATACCATTCGTATTTCGAACCAAAGAGGCTGACTGATATTGCCAAAATAAAATTATCTTATTTTTCATCTAATCATGAATTTTAAAAATACATTACGTAATTTTGCTAATTAAAAATATACTAATTACCAAAGATTGTACTTACTACATTGGATAGCAAGAGTACCTCAAGTATGTGTGAAGAATTTAATTAAACAAAAAATATATGATAAAAAAAAATGAAGCATTGAATGAATCAGTAATTCGTAGCTTTTCATACAAGATAACGGTATCTTGTAACTTGTAATATATTCCATATTTTTTTGCTCCTTCATTTATTTAAATTAAAAAAAAATTTTTTTAATTAATATTATTAAGAAACGATTTTTAAAAATCGAAAATGATTTAATCATAAATATATTAATATATATAATTGTGGGCTATTCCATCCATAATAGCCAAAATAATTCCTTCGTAAGTTAATTATGTATTTTTATATTAAACTAGCTTATGAAATTAGTATTGAGACTAATCAGAAATGATTAGTATTTGAGACGTAAAAATAAGATGATTAAATATCTTTGACTAGGCTAGGTAGATTAAATAACAAAGGTAATTATAATAAAGGTAAATAAATAATAAAAGACAAGAATTTAATTTTTTTTTCTTCCAAAATGTATTAAGTTCTTACATGTTACAAAAAAAAAAAAAAAATTAAAAAAAAATACGTGCATCTTTAACAAAAGAAGAGAAAAGAAATTACAATTACTATTGATAATAATAAAAAAATTATTATGTATAATGAAAATTTATTCGTACTGATACGATCTATATAACTAATTGTAAATTGTCACACTATTACAAAAAAATGCGTCGATTCAGCGTTATTCTCTTCTAGCACTGTGACAAGCCAAAACTTTTAAATGTAAAATTTGAATAATATATTATCTTGAAAATATACAGTTAATTTTCTTTAATTCTTAATCTCTGTAATTCTCAATCAATAATTACTATTTTCTTATTATTATTTTTTTATTTCTTTATATGGAGGCACTGAGGAATTTAAAAGCAATAATTTACACAAACGCATGTAAATAAAATATTTAACTTATTTTTACATTCATTGAGAAAAAAAAAATTTAATACTAAATATTCTCAATGATAGGGAAATGACGAATGTCTTTTAGGAAAAAAAAATATTTATACAGTCGCTGGTATTTATGAGTTTTCTTCTTCCTCATCGATTTTAGGCGCTAAGTAATATCTAATATGCCCGATGTCTCCTATTTTATATTCAACAACAAGAGGAACATCGGCTGATAAAGATAGCACTACTTGACTACAGAGAGGTGTTGCTTTGACAAAACTATTCAAATAACGACAGGAGAATGATTGTTTAACAGTTTCTTGCATTTCAATAACAACTGCCTCCTCAGGATTTGAATCATCTGCTGTTTGAGCTAACTTCACGTTTGCTAAAAACAATTTATACAAATAAATTTATAATCCTTTTTACTTATTATCATTATTTGTAAAGAAGATTAGTATCGACAAATGTACACCGATATAAAAGAGATTATTACTAATCAGTGAAATAAAGTATAAAATTATTATATTTGAAATAATAATTTTGTAGTAACCCCGAGTTAGAGATTGACGACTGTCAGTTGAACAATTATCGTCAAGCGGTTCAGTTGTTGACTAAAGTTTGTGCGACTAGTATAAAAACAAAATGTTTGCAGCAAAAAATTATGTATGGAGATGTAAGGTATTTATTTATTTAATAATTATTGATATTATATTTAATATATTACCATTTCCGTAATCTCCGGCTGCGGAAAATTTAATTCCTTCTTTGGAGCATGCAATGGCGACAGTTTCTCCAAATTGAGAAAGATCACGTACTATTTTAGCGAACTCAGCTGATGGCATTTTAACGACACATGAGTAAAATGTTTCCTAGAAAAATTAAAAGAAGTGATTAAATAATTATTCAATTTTTTGATCCTGAAGTTAGTAGACAATTAACAATGTTCGGATTTCTTTTTCAACAAATTAATTTAAAAAAAAAAAGTAAAACTAAAAACATGCACATGTAGAAAATTAAAAAAACTATGGATGCAATTTTTTTTTTAACATTGGTTTTTCATAATTTATAGTTTTTAAAAAAATCAAAAAACTATAAGACGTCGGCTAACTTCAGTATCATTTCAGCTTTTTTTTTTCATATTGTGCCGAATTTTATTGTACCGGAATTCCAAGATGTTCCTGGTCCATGTTGATGAGTTTGACCTCATACTCGGCTAATTTTTCTTTGCCGGATGGCTCAAAAATAAATGTTATTGTGTCGGGATTATCAGCAGCTCGTAGAGTAACGGTATCTTCAGATCCAGCTCCTTTCAGGACTTTCGCCATGCTATTTAAAAAAATTATTTATAAATTCATTAATTACAACAACTAAATCGGTTGAGTAAAATCCAGCTCATTATCTGTAATGTGTAACCTCTATAAAATAATTTCTTACGTTGGAATACTCATTCCCATTGAGAGATTTCTGTCACATCGGTATTTGTCAAACCCATCACTTCTCAAATTTAACGAGACCAAGGAAACGTGAGCGTTGTCCATGGCTTGGACTTGGATGCCTGAATCGGAACATTCAAAAGTTGCTTCTGACAAAAGATCTTTTACTGCATCCAAAACTTTTTTCAGAATAGCACTCTGAATTAATCTTGCTTCAAACATCTTTGTTTATTATTTATTTTTACACTTAATAAATTAATTAACTGTAATATACGTGAGATAAATTGTTAAATTTAGCCGGACAAGCAACTCGACAAAGAAAGCAGCCCACCAGGGGTAGGACACTCAATGCTTTGAGATGGGAACGAAATTTGTCCACTTTGCGAAACTTATTGTCAAACTTAACAAAATGAAACTCAAGAATCTATAGATTTCGAAGGAAATTTTATTTCTGACTATATAAAAGTTGGCAGTATGTTGAGATAAATGAATCTCCCTCTGCTGGTCATTAAATTTGGCGCGAAAAAAGCAAAAATTTAAAAAATAAAAAAAAAATAGGAAATATTTTGCAGAATAAAAGATGCAAGTGTACGGTTCATTAGGATCTATAAATAAATATTCTTAACAATAATTAAAATAAAAATATTAATTTATTCTCATACACTCAATTCATATTTTTTATTAAAAGCAACTCGATTTGTCATACTTTATAGTAGGTTAGAACGGAATGTCCTTTTTATCACGCCGCCAGGTAGGATTCGATTTTTTTCTCCGACATATAAAGTATTGAATAATAAAAAATTAATAAATATATAAGTAACAAAAAAAAAATTAAGTCGCGTAGAATAGAAAAAATTTCATTTTTAATATTTAAAAAGAAAAAGAATAATTAAGCAGGAAAATGATCAATTATAGCTTTTACAGGTATTTTATAACGAAAATAAAATAATCTATTATTTAATTAAATCTACATACATTAAATAAAAAAAAAAACAGTTTAATTTTTAATATTTGAGGAGATTAAGAATAATTAAGCTGGAAAATAAATAATTATAGCTTAAACAGTTTTTTCGTCCCAAAAGTAAGGTAACTTATGATTGCAACCAATCTATATATATTAAATAAAACACAGAAATTATAAAAATATATAAATTAAATTTTATTGTATAACAATCAATCACGAACAAGATATGAAAATAATTGAAAATAAATATTTGTAATATTAAAATGTCTCATATAGGGAAATCACTCGAAGCCTGTACATTAAAATCTTCATGAGACAACGTAACGCTCCAAATTAAACCAGCTAACAGTTCTGAAAATAAAAATTAATAAATTGTAATTATATATAATAATTTCAATTCGATTTAAGAGATTATAATTAATGAAAATCTACAAACCATTTGCCTTTACCACTAAGTTCAGAGATTTTCCTGTCATTTGCTGCCTTTTGTTCGTCAAATTTCACTTGTCGGTTTAAAATATTACATTGTTGTTGAATAAGTATAGTAACAACTTTACTAACAATTTTACTATTCAGCGAGACTTGGTGTTTTGAACAAGTCAGCCAATTATTTCTAAATGCAGACGTCATAACTGTAATCGCTAACAAACCAATATTTTTTTCATGGAGTTTAGGTTTTACAGTTCTGTTGAAAATATTAACAGCTTCAGCAATTGCACTTTTTAAATTTTCAGACATAATCTGAATAGATGGTTCATTCACTTCATAAATATTTGACTGACAATTTGTACACTGTGTATCACTGATTGAGCGTAAAACATTCCGAAATATTTTCTCCGGTATTTGTTCCTCAGTCAATACTATACAGTCATCATTATCATCTATGTCATCATCAAAAAAAAGATTTAACGATTCAAGAAAATTATCATCTGTGTCTAGCAAATGTACTTGAGGAATATTATCATCTTCTTCACAGTCTATTTGATTTGATTCGACATCTGCTTTAGAAGTTTGACTCGTATGTTTCGTCACTAAATCATCGCAGCTGATTATTGGTGAAAAGTAATCATTTTTACAATTTGTGCCTTTTATCGTGAAGCTTGAATATGATGTAAGCAGAGCAGCTTTAAATGCACTTATAAAGTGTAAGCAGATTAAATTCCTATTGCAGCCTTGCAAACTTTTAACGACACCGAAAAAATTTTCCAATCCGTCTGTAGATAGATGTCGCATGTTAATTGATTCAAATCCAGCAGTGTCTAATAAATAACGACATAAGTCAGTGGCAGATGAAAGATTGTTTAATATGGCTTTTGGAGTAGTCGTTTTAACGTGATTATCTTTTTGATTTTCTTTTGAAGCACTTTGTCTGTTCCCTTGTACTTTTTTGTTAGGAATAATAAATTTAAATGATGCAAATAACTTGCGATATGAAAACCAATCATTGAAATGAGAAGAATTTTTTGTCACCAAAGCTCTCGAAGTAGTGATTTTCGGGTCGTTTCCAACAATTTTACTCCCATTTAATGAATCAAACATTTCATCAATTATACCTATAACTCGTCCGGTTTCTTCAGCTGTTGGGTGCTGAATGGGATTCGATCTACCTCGTTTAATTAAGTTTCTGGCAGTTGTCGCGCTTAAAACTTGAGCAGCCTTTCCCACGTTCATCTTCACTTTGTTGTTCGAATAAATATGATCTTCAGTTAAATGACAATTGGGATCAGTCTCGTAGTAATCAACAACATCCCGCCAATAAGCCTTCTCACTGCCCAAATGAATGATTCTGCCTTCGTACTCGTTTCTCTTGTTATTAGCCTGGTCTTCACGGACCCAATTGTCGAATGCTCCGGAAAAACAAGTTTTTGTAGTTTTCATTAAATGCGCACCATCATAAAATATGTAAATTTTTTCTGTCGATGTTGAGACAGTGAAAAAATTACGAGTATAATGCCCATCTACAGTATCGTTGATTAAAAGATTGAAGGCTCCTTTATTTGTCGAACCTTGGTCAGAAACCATTGCGACAATTTTGATTTTATTAGCAGCTACAATACGTTCTATCAATTGAGTAATTAAGGATTTCAAAACTTCTGTACTCATTGGACCTTTTGTAAAGTGGAATGATAAAGGTTGTTTTCCGTGGCCATGAAGTTGCTGCAGCATAAAAACAGTGACATGGTCGGCTAAGTCTGGCTTCCGGCAACCATTACCATCGTCGTGAAACCCGGTTACAGAGTCGTCACCTTCTGTGAACGTAACTCTCTTTTTTACACTCGTTTCATCAACGAAAATTGCACAATATGCATCCAATTTATCAACACTGCGACTCGTAGCTTTGTCAAGTGCAGAAAAAATTATATCGTTGAAACCTGGATGCAATTTTATATCCGCAAAAGACCGCTTGAGAGTCTTTTCTGATGGCAGTTGAAATAAACTCTGCAGAAATCGGTAGCATTTTGGTGATCTTTTAAAAATATTAAGAGAAAATATTATTTCGTTTTTGGTGTAGCGTTCACCACCGCTTAGTCGATTGTAATTGCGTTCTTCAATAGCCATTAACAACGACAGACCTTGAGAAAAAGTTGACTTTTGCGAGCAATTGCAAGATCTCTTTTTTAATTGGTCCTCCAATTGCTCACACTCTAATGTTTTTTTTTCTAAGAGATTTTCCACTTCCTTCCTTGCTTTTTTTTCAGCTTTCAGAAACTCTAAAATAGCTTTAACATCCGGTGTAGGGTTAGCATTTGTTACTCCTGCTTCTTCCATAAGTCTTCTTGATGTCACGTACGATGTTGCTCCTTTAAAACAAATACACCAAATTAAATATTTTTTAAAAATAGTAACTAGTAAAAATAAAGTTGTAATATATAAAATGATAAACAACTGCTACGTATTATTGTGTCGTTTTTTTATTTTTTACCTGAATGATTTAAAAGGATGATCGAAGTTATCGCAGCTCGAGGAATAATTGAAAATATGTTTATAATTTAAATAATTATAGTGCATACCAGCACGCGTGATTCATTATTTCTGTTCGCGATTTATAGATAATTATTTCAAAAGTTATTATATAAAAAATGTATTATTTGTTAAAATAGCTTGCAATAACATAATGAATTATTAGAAAACCGACATCAGTTCGATGAAAAAAAACAAATCGCGCGTTCGTAATTTAATCAAATATTTACAACTTTATACCTAATAAATGATTGACTGCCAAGAAATGTAAATTCGCGCGCTAAGATTAATATACATATAATGCGCTTGCAATTGTATAAAATATTTACAATTTAGTGTTATTTAAGTAATTAATGAAAAAAATATATATAAATATGTATACACACAACACGATTATAAATTCAAAAAATATTTACAATTCAAAGTGCGCGTACATTCTGTCGCGTTACTTATTCAGAAATGACTTATTTTTATACGCCCTTATAGGTTTAGAAAACTTTCATAGGCCAAAAGGGCGTATAATAATATGTTTTTTTGGAATTTGTGACGCGACGTGCTTATAAATTCAGCACACACGTCGAAAATTAATGGGTTTACAATAATTGTTTAATAATGAATCAATTTTGGAAACCAGTTCCTCAGCGGGTGAAGTCTCCATATATTTTAAATAACCATTCAATCTCCTTAATAGTGCTTGATGAGATATCCCTTTTTTTTTTTTTACCACTTGCTGCATATTTACATACTCCAAGTCGTTAATATTGCTGCTTTCATTGAATGGGAACGGATAAACTTTCTGAACTGTTGAATTCGTATCCAACATTTCAAACGCTAATTCTGTAAAAAGTTTTTGCGTAAATCTTACAATTCCTATATGTACCCGATGAAATATTCAACCGATAGTAATGAGTTCGTAACATAAGTTATTCAAATTGTATATACCTGATGAACGTGTTCTCTGCCTTCTAGGAGTCGCTTCTCTAACACTTGTCGCGATAGTACCCATATCTACCGATCTTCTTTTAGATTTTTGTTGAATCACATTTAATGGCGTCCGGCTTGCTTCAATATCGTCATTAATAAACGTATCATTTTCAGCAACTTGTAAGTCACAAGTATCAATTGCATGTGATTTTCGTTTATTCAAACTATTCTGCCAGTCATCGTGGTCCACTGAAACTCGAACAGCTATAAGCCAAAGATTTTGTTTCATTGAAATTTTCAATATTATCGGTGTTTAATTAAAATGTATCATAAAAAAATACCTATGCTAGATTCAACCACATTATTTTGAGGCATAAAAGACTTCATTTGCTCGTCATTTAAAGGAATGATCTCCGTTGCAAATATTGATGGAACCGCATCACTTTTCAGTTTCTTTCTTTTGAAAGAAACATAATCATCGTCCGTAAAATGACAACCGCAAACGGTTCTTTTTTGATACAACATTTGTGGTGTAAGGCCCAAAAGGTCCTCATCTCCTAGAAGACGAACCCACTCTTTACAACTAAAAAATAAAAAATTATTATATATTATTTTATTATAATAATTTATAAATTATTTAAAAATGATTTAAATATTATAATAATTTATTACATTATTTTATTTATAAATTATTTTATTATAATAATAAATTGATAAAAGTATTGATATAACCTCAACTTTATAGTATACTTACATTTTTTCATTCGATGTAAATCGATGTAAAATACATACATCATTTTTTCTGGAGTGTGTGCAATTATGAACACTACAAATAGTCATGTCTATTATCTTCTTTTAATTTTATTCAATTTTTAAAAAAACACTTTATAAAATCACAATACAGCGTGTCACGTTGCTTCAGTTTTGTGATAAAATAAACCAAAATGGCTGAAAGGCTCACTGTGGCTTTACTTATTATTATTATTTTCAGTGCTACCACGCTCATAAAACTCTTGTTAAGGAATTTTTTTTGTCGTTGGGTTTTTCTTAAGTTTCGCAAAGACGGGACAAAATTGGGCATGGTGGGAGGTCAGAGTGTCCTACCCCTGCAGCCCACTAAGTGCGATGTAAAAAATGCTAGCCTTAGTTTTCCCTCGTGTTCTTATTTATTCTCCCGCGTTTTATTGATAGACGCCAAACTAAAAGGTTATTTACTTATATTTGCTGTCACTAGACTGCAGTAAATGTTTAAAATACTCGCGGGATTTTTTTAAAATTCTAAATTACTAACTACCCAAGTAGCACAGAGACAACTTTAAGGAGATTCGAGCGAATCTAATGTAAAAAGGATTTTCCAACTTTAAGATTAAAATCTTAGTATATATATATAAATAAGTGCTTTATCGATGTATTATCAAAATTTGGATCTGATCCACCGTTTAGTTTCTTAGAAATAAAGATTTAAAAATAACGTTTTCAAAGTTCTTATACCGGTATGACTTCTTCAATTATTTTCATTATTAACCTCTCAAGTTTAAGAACTAAAAAACCAGATATTATAAACTTGAATGTTTTTAGAATATGATAAGATTTTAACAATACTGTGTTACCATTGTAGTTATTTAAATAATTGAAGTTATACTTTATTTCTTAATCTCATTCATCGACAGAGATACATATTATTGAGGGTTTGGCAACGTCGCGGAAGCAGCTGAGAGAAAAAACAAAGATAGAAATACATTAAAAAGAGGACAAGATTAGAAATAAATTTTTCCCGCTTTAATTTGAATATCGATGTTTAAGAAGTTAGAACGTGTTGTTGCCACATCTTTTTATAAAACCATATGAGTCAAAAATAACCAAGTCATTCCATTACTTTCTTTCATTAAATAAGTAATAATTATTAATTTATGAATTCACTATGATATTATAAATTAAACCCTATCCAAAAATTCCCATAGAACCCACTCAACTGCGACAAAAACCGCATAGAATCCTATAGACTGTATTGGTTTCTATGCGGTTTTTGTCGCAGTTGAATGGATTCTATGGGAATTTTTGGATAGGGAAGTAATGGATTTTTATAACTTTTAGGAGAATTTAGCAAACAAAAAAATTCAAACCCTACTTCGACTCACTAGTTTCGCTCTAACCTCCTTAAGATGTCTTAAAGATGTCATTTAAAAGGATAAGACAAATTTTTTTTGTCTCAAAGTTATCTTTTGGTATAAATAAGACATGCAAATGTTGGTCCCGGAGACAGATGAAATTTGTGTTGTTTTTCCTGTTTCATGTCAATTAAAAAGTCATTTAGATGACTTATTTTACCACTATTTGTAATTTACTTTTTGTCGTCACTTGAGTCAAGTCTTTTAAGCAGATATTTTTTCAATGACATAAATTTCTGATCATTTTGTCAAAATATTGGTGTTTTATCGATATGTCAAAGAGTAGCCTAAAAACTGATATCTTATAGATGCCACTAAGGCAAGTGTGCTATTTGGGTAACTTCATCTAATTATTTTTTCTAAATAAATATATTTCTAATAGAAAATCACTAATTTTTTTTTAACATCTACACTAGAAGAAATAGTTTGACTTCAAAGAAGGGCATAGATCGTCTGCCGTAATCAAAAATGATTAAAAGGAATAAAAATAAATAAATTTGATTTCATTTAAAAAAAATCACTTTTAATTTGCAGTTAAAATACTTGTACATATATCACGATTTCCAGAGCTAGCAATCTATCAAAGGATTGTTAGTTTAGCTCGATATATTATCATTATTCATTATTATTTAGATATCAATCGATAAATCATTAAAAATAATATAGGTAACAGGTATTAGTCATACATAAAAATATTTACAACTTCATAAAAATGGAAGTCCATTGTTTTTAACATCCACATTAAATTGAAAAGTCATATTAAAATAAAATCAATCATCTTATAATAAAAATTTAATTTAAAGTTCAATATCACCGACAATGTTTTCTAATTCATTGAACATTCGATCCAAGTGCTAAAACAAAATATATAAAAATTAAAATTATACAACTTACAAGTAATAT
The DNA here is from genome assembly GCF_029852145.1 of Microplitis mediator. Taxonomy (NCBI): domain Eukaryota; kingdom Metazoa; phylum Arthropoda; class Insecta; order Hymenoptera; family Braconidae; genus Microplitis; species Microplitis mediator. Next base: position 10,177,570 of record NC_079978.1, on the reverse strand, counting down.
ATTTAAATGAAAAATTAAATATAATAATTACATCAGGTTGTTCAACTCTGCCATTATTTCGTCTGCTCTGTAATTCACTTTCAATGGAATCGGTTTGATCTTCTGTATCATCCTGTTGATTATCATTTTCATCAACATCATCATTCGAGTCATCTAATTCATCTGGCTCATCATCGTCATCATCATCGTCCTCATCATCCATCGGAACATAAGACATTTCTATTTCATCAAAATCTACAGGTTCTTCTTTTATTGTTGTTATGAGAACTGATTCTGAATCATCTTGAGGAGGCGGTGGTGGAGCTTCAGCTGCTGATGGAAGTGGAGGCGATTCCTCCGTCTATATTTTAAATATAAATCAGTCGATTTATTAATTTTATACTTAAATTTTTAATGCTACTGATTATTTACCCAAGGTTGTTGTTGTTGAGAGGCTTCAGTGGGTGCCACCGTTGTCGGTGGATTATCTAAAGAAAATCGTGAGTCTATTTTCTTATTATCAGGTTTATTTGAAACAGCTCCAATTGTCTGTTGATTAACTTCGAAAATTTTATTATTTTGATCATTTCCTAGTACTTGTTTATTACTACAAGAGGATTGTTCTGTCTTTACAATATCATCACTTAGTTCTTCTTTTACTTTTTTTGCATTATTTTTGGGTTCACCAGGTAAACAAGTATTACCACGTTGTCGCCTAAACCTTACAATAATACTTCTTGTATCCCACATTAAATCGTGAGCTTGTTTATAGGCCGCTATAGATTCTTCAACAGATGTGTAGCGAATAAAGGCATATCTATAAACAATTTATAAATTTAAAATCAATTTTTAGTAAGGTAAAAGCCCCTATACCCGCTCAGTACCATTAGTCGCTCACTTTAACTGTTTAAGGCGTTTTTTTTATAATTTTTATAAAAAAAAATTACAACTAAAAATATTATTATTGATAAATAATTATTTGTGAATCTAAATATATTAAAATATGATGTATCAAATTATTTTATAATAGATTATAAATTTAAATTAACTATATCTTATTAAATACATTTTTAAAATTCATGAAATTTTATATTATGAAAGAATAAAGTAGTATAATTTATAAATTATTTTCCAAATCAATAAACTTATCATAGTTTAATTGATATTGTTTTGAGCGACTCTATAGGGCCATGTGTTGATCGAGTAATGGTACATCACAACTTTTAGTGAGCGACTATGGGTACACTCAAGGACCTTATTTAAAAAATTAATAATAATTAATTATCAACATTATTCTTCAAACTAAAACTTTATTCTAATACTCGAAACTTCAAAAAATAACTATAAAAAAAAAAAAAAAATATGGTTATTAATTTTATTTATTAATTTATATTGAGTGATTTAATCTCACTCCAATGAAAAGTGAGCGGGTATAGGGGCTTTTACCTTATTATAAAGTTTTTAAAAAATATCAATTTACCTAGTATTTCTCATTTTTTGAGCGTAACCAACATCTACTCGCGTAGCTGTAGGAAATTTACTTTTAACTTCATTAACATTTACAGATTCCGGTAAATTACCAACGTATAACGTATAAGGATCAATCTCTTCGGGCATAGGAAAATCTTCATCTCGTAGTGATTTTCTTTCAACTTTAAGATGTCCAACACCAAATGGAATTTTTTCTAATTCTTTAATTGCTTCATCAATATTAACATCCTCAGACATTTGAATAAAACAATAACGTGGTCCGCTGGGGCTTTGAAAGTGTATATTTTGTATACCAGGATGAAATTCACGTACAATATCTTTATTTAAATCAGGATCAGGAAATTTAATAATTAAACTTTGGGCACGAACTGTTTTATTATATTCATTTTCAACTTTTAATGCACTTTGAGCATCTTCACGATTCCAAGGTCTACTAGGATAATTTTGTGACATTGGCTTTCTTTGTTTACCTTTTTTAACTGGTACTTCCTAAAATAAATAAATATTAGTAATATATATATATACATATATATATATACACACACACACACACACACACACACACACACATATATATATATATATATATATATATATATATATATATATATATATATATATATTATTATGTTAAAAACATACAGATACTATTTTTATGTCTTGATCGCCCTCTTGTCTATCATTAAGTCCAGACGATTGATTAGACATAGATATAGCCATATGATTAACAAGATTTTGAGCATCATTATGAGCAGCAGCAAATCCTCTTTGCCAATCAATACTAATACCACTAGCTGCTAAAGATTGACCAAAATAAGCCGCTGTTGTAGGATCAAATGGAGTTTGAGGTTGATCAAACCTAGGTCTACGATTTTTTCGATGAAAATTTCCTCTCGGTGGATAAACATTATTACGATTATGTGTAAATCTGTCACGTCTTGTGTAATTTCCTCTCGTTGAATTCATGTCACGTGAAGTTTGAGCAGCTAGTGCTGTTGCTTGGGGTGCTATCCATTGCCAAGTAGGTGCTGGTGCCCAAGATTGAATTTGGGTAACTTGTGGCATCGGTGCAAATACATGAGGTAAAGGTGGAAGAGTTCCTGCTGGTGGAGGCATTGGAGGTAACGGTGGTTGACCTGGAAGAGGCTGATTTGCAGCCGATGGGGAATTGGAGCTTGGATAATATGATGAATATGTAGTTTCATATCCATAAGTATTCTCTTGTTTATTCATCCCATTCTTTACTTCACCATTTTCATTGTTAATCTAAAAATCAAAGTTCGACAGACATTATAAATTAATTCTTCAAGTATTTTAAGTTGTTTATATCGAGGTGCATCATTTTATATGCTAGTCACATAAACGCGTCTTAATTACATTCTAACCTCTAGCATTATTTTATTTATATGAATATTAAATAAGAAATTTATAATTGTTATTTATAAAAAATTACGTTACATTACCATTTTTTTTATAGTGATTTACGTGCTTGTATTCAATGTATAATTAATTAATTACATTTATTTAAATTAATTTTATCAGAGATTATTATAAAAACACACAACATTGAACGTGATATTTACAGGAATACCAACCCCTTATTTTGGGGATGAATTTTTTTGAGAGATTTTTCTAGGATAGAAAACAGCCGTATAACGGGGTGGGATTAGAGTTTTAAATCACTGTAAATTTATTCAATAAGCAACATAAAATAATTATTATATTGTTATTACAATATATATTACTTACATATTATTATTATGGAAATTTGTTAATAATTCATTATTCTAGGATTTAATTGAAAGTAATATAAAATAAATGATAAATATTTACATACAACGATGGTTTGTTGTAGATTTTTTAAAGCTCTTTTGAAAATTTTTTGTAGCAAATAATTTCCATCAGCAAAAATTATATACAAATAAAATAAGAATAGAAATTTTAGTTCATTTAGAATATAAAAAAATAATTAACTAAATGTAAAAGCTTACTAAATATTCAATTTATTTACTGACATTTTAAAATCCAAAGTTCATTTCCATTATGTTAATTATTTTTTCAAAATTGATATTATTCATATTTTACTTGATCATTATATGTAAGTACTGAATTAAAGTTGTAGTTTTGTTTTTTATTATGAAAGAAAAAACTGCGCATAAGAGGTATATTTATATTATGGAAATTATATAAATATAATACGTTGCTAAAATATATTTAAATGTTTTTCTATAATACATTACCAAAAATACCTACATGACAACTCCATAAAATAAAAAAGTATAGAACGTAGCCAGTAGATGCCCCCACAATTCGTGATCCACATTTGGTTAGATCTTTCTTTTTTTTCGTCGATGGTTTTGTGTGACATGGCTACGATGGCTACGAATAATACCGATGAAATTGAGGTAAATTAATATAAAAAATAATTTTTAAAAAACTTACATCATTTTATCAATGCTTGTGTTTGTTTGTGTAAAATTAATTCACCAGATTTACTGGTAAAAAATGATTAAATTTATGCAGTTACAAGACAATCTTGTATCTTGCTTTTTTCCACCCCATGCAGCTATTGCATTTCGAGTTCACAGATGGCCATAACCTCTTAATTTTCTACTTCAAATTTATCCAGAACGATCTAAAATAATTTTTTATGTATCCCACAGTATTTAATAGATTACTGCTGATTATTTAAAAATTTGTATAATTCATTAGTACTTTTTTATCGTAGGAAATGGAAAAAAAGGAACAGGAGTCCACTAACCTAGAAGAGTATCCACCAGAGCTTCTGATCAAACATCCTCTTCAACACACATGGACTTTGTGGTATTACGAACCTGATAAACAAAAATCTTGGGAAGAAAGTCAAAGAGAAATCACGAGCTTTGACACTGCTGAAGATTTTTGGAGGTGGATAATTTATTTGTTTATATTGTACAATAGTAAGATTAAAATTAATTTTTTTCTATTATTAATGAAATAATATTTTGTTGTTTTTAGTTTATACAATCATATAAAATCCGCTTCTGAATTGAGACAAGGATGTGATTACAGTATGTTCAAACAAGGTATTCGTCCTATGTGGGAGGATGAAGCCAATAAACATGGAGGAAGATGGCTCATGACATTAGAAAAGAAACAAAGAAACTCTGATCTTGATCATTTTTGGCTTGAAATTCTACTATGTATGATTGGTGAAGCATTCAATGAACACTCTGATGATGTTTGTGGTGCAGTAGTTAATGTTAGACCTAAAGGCGACAAATTAGGAATTTGGACTGCCGATTCTAGCCGAGCAACGAGTGTCATTGAAATTGGGTAAATATTATTATTATTTATAATTAATAATTATAAAAATTTATTAATTAAAACCGGATTTTTATTTTTACTTAATTTTATTTTAGAAAAAAACTGAAAGAAAGACTACGAATTTCGCCAAAACAAATAATAGGATATCAAGTACACAAAGATGTTATGGTAAAAGCTGGAAGCATCACTAAAAACACTTATCAAGTTTAATTTTTTTTCATTAAATTTATATTTAATTCACTTTCATATTTAATTATTCATTTGCACTTCTATGAAATTTCATTAGATAGTTGGACAAAAAAACTAACAAAAATTAATTATTGAATTTATTACTTTTGAATTACTGTTTTATAAGATTGAATACAAAAGAAAAAAAAACATTTGAAGTAGACATTAAGATTTAGATAATGTTAAGTATTCTATCGTTGTTAAATATTTCTTAAAAACAATATTAGAAATATTTCAAGCAATGCATAGATATATAAATATAATTAAATTAATATAGATATATAAAATAATGAGGTAAAGGTTATAAAATAAATTTTCGATATAACATACAAAAAATAACAAAAATACGTGCAGGCTGCTGTATTTATTTGTTAAAATAACAACGGTTGTTTTAGTTCTTATGTAATTACATTATAAACGTTGAGTCATAAATAAAAAAAACATAATGTATTCACTTTAATTCAGCCTTTATCATTATTGTTTTTTGTTATATTTATTTAATTGATTCAATAATGAAATAATACAAAAGTTGTATAGAAATATATTTCAATTAAAAAAATTTAATAAAAAATAGTTACTAACTATTTTGAGTAAGTAAATCTTCTACCATTTCTGCCAAATCTTTACGGCGAATAAACTCCAATGATCGTATCAACTTTCTTTGCCAATTACATGGTTCACATCTTGATAAAAATATTTTTAAACTCTATAATCATAAATTAATAATTAGTTTATTGATAAATTCAATTAAATAAATACTAATTAATATAATTATATAACAGTATATTACATGCCTAAGCCAGTAAAATAAGAAAAGTCTCAGATCACATGTAACTGTTAACCGAGGCTGACAAACATGTGGTCTGAGGCTTTCTTTTTTACTGGCCAAAGTGCATATACTATTTTTCTGCTCGACAGAGCCGGAAAGTTACAACTTCGTTCAGGACAGCAGTCCGAAAATTGCTACTTTTCGGACGGAGGGCAGAAAATATAATTATATAAATATATATATATAATTAATAATAAATAAAAATTACTTCAAAAGATTTATCTTTGATTGCTCCGTCTTTTAAATCTATCGAATCGATTTCAGCCTCTTTGACATTTAAAATTCTAGCCAAGTCTCTCCAATATCGTCCAATGTTTTCACTTATCCGATATAAAACTGAAATAAAATTTCATATGTAGTCATTAATAATGCATACAATAATAATAAATTTTAAGTAAAATTAATAACTTTTTGTTTGAAGATCTGTTAGGCGTAAAGTCTTCGCATCAGGTATCGGTAGATTGTAAGATGAAGTAGTGACGTAACGAGTCTCATGATAAGTACTCGTAGATCGATGCTCTGGTTGAGTTGATCCCAATTCAGTTGATGTTGATGCTGCTAACGCTGATGATTTCATATAAATTGTAATAAAATACAAAATAATAATAAGAGCTATCACCAATGTTGAAACACTTATGCAAGTTATAAAATATTTCATAAGTGGCATTGAGTTGTCTTTTGAAACGTTAATATTATTATTATAAGTATATTGATTTATTTTAATTGTCTCAAATGATGATTGTTTTATTTCATTGTTTGATTGTAATGTTAATATAGCTTCTGACGTTGCTTGTAAGTAAGTAATAGTTGGTTCTACGTGCAAAAGGTTCATACCTTCATAATCATTAAGCTCTTCCAATTGATGATTAGCATTAGCACTATTATTACATAAATTATCGTCATTCGTAATTATGTTGGAATACTCACCACTTCGGCATTTATAAACATTAAAAAGAGGTAATGTTTGATGGCTATGTAGTTGATCTTCATAATCTTTTATAATTTTGTCTAGCACTGGATCTTTAACATAAGTCGTAGCTATTTCTTTTAACGGTTCAATTTTATTGTAAGACAACACTGACCGATTTTCTAATATTTTTAATAGACCCGCAAGATCTTTAATATCATCTGTTGCACGTTTTGAATAAATATCACGATTATAAGACAATTTAATAGTATCTAAATTTGTACAAGTGATATGAAGACTTGATATATCCAAGAATTTTTGCTTAAGATGACTATACATCAATTGATACTCATCCCAAGTGGACAAGTAATCCATATCTACTGTCATGGTTAATAATTTTTTTTATTTTTCTATAGTTACAACCAACCAAAATTAATTAATTTTTGGGAATCCCAGAACTGTGTAATCATTTTTTGAATAGTTTCTATATAATCTTGTAGTATCGGAGGCAGTGATGCCAGAACGTGGGATTTTTCTACCCTTTCCATGCGACTTACGCGAGCAGCACACAATGAAAGCTATCCGTGTCCGTGTGTTCGGGATGGCGAGGCGAGCCGAGCGTAGCCGAATTCGGCTGCCTGAAAGGGGGAAAATGTACTCCCGCCATGCGGCACACTGGAGCACACATACATATGCAACTCGTGTCCGTGTGTAACCGCGTCCAAGTCATAGGGGAAAGCCGAGAATAGCCGAAGCGTCTCCCAAAGCGCGCTAAAATAATGGCGGCTTATGAAACGGCTTTATTACGTAGATAATTTTTTCTCTCTCTCTCTCTTTTTATTTTTCAGGTCTTACTATAATTTATTAATTAATTAGGGTTATATGAAATGTTAAATTAATTAATTTAATATTTAAATCTTCAATCCGAGTTTTTATATAACTTCTAAACTTTGTAAGACTTAACTTCAAATGGCTGTGTGGGTAGCACACATGTCTGGGAGTAACGAGGTTCGGCGTTCGACGCTTGCGGATAATTTTTTTTTTTTATTTATTTTTTTTTTTTAATAATATGAAAAAAAAAATGAATGATAATAAAAAGCAGTTCAGAACTATTTTTGTTTTAAATTTAAAAAATTCTGATCATAAAATATTATTTGTAATAAACAAATTCCAGAGCTTAAGCTTTTTTTTTTTTTACTTTAATTAAAAATTCAAGAACGAGCTCTATTTTTATTTTATTAGAGCACGATAAGAGTCAATTTGTAATTGGGAAAATTTAACACTGACTGTATTTGTTACAAATATATTGTTCTTAAATTATCTCGAAGCTTTAATCACAATTTATAATTATAATATATGTTGTGCTGGGTTTTTAAGTGTCACAATAGCACTGTGGCAATAAATCTGCGGGTTCAAATCCCCGCGGATATAATTTTTATTTATTTTTTTTTTTTATAAAATTGTATTTAAAAAAATTTATAATTTTGTATAATGAAGCTAAATAATTTTATAAAATAAATAAAAGTCATTTATTGTAAATTATTAAAATGTAAATGAAATTTAAATGTCCACTGGTAGTGAAAGAGCCGGAAGTATCTATATATACGTCGATCGTCTTTTGTTTTTTGTTTACGCGCTTTAATATTATTGAGGAGGTCAGTTAGCTTCTAATGCGCTAATCGTGAGCATTAAAAGTGATTAAAAGTGCAATAAAGGATATAATCAATTGTGATTTTCGGCTGTGACGCATCAATTGTGAGTAATTTATTCATTCATTGGGCATTAATTGCATTTAATTTAATTATTATGTAATATTTGTATTTATAATTCAATATTTAGAATATCTATAATAAATATTTATTATATACTTCGGGAATTTTGTTTTGGCTCGTTGTTAGATCGTATTTTTTTTCGCGCGTTTTTCTTATCTTTTGTGCATCGTATCATTGGTGTTGTTTTAAATAATTATCGTAAAATTAATCTATTCATTAATAATTAAAAATTAAAATTTTTAATTTTCAATTAGTTTTTAAAATTATTAATTAATTGTTAAAATTTTTTATTTTTAATTAATTTATTAAAAATTTTAATTAACTGAAAAACTTTTAAATTCTGACTTAAAATTTTTTTTTATCATCATGGGATCATTCGAGCCTTCTGCTAAGAAACCCAAATATTTTAATAAAAGATTTCAGCATAAATGGTACGATCTACATCCAGATTGGTACAAATGGGTGCGAGAATGTCCATCTGATCCAGATAAATTTTATTGTGTTGCGTGTCAAGCAAAATTATTATGTGGACATACGGAGATTGAACGTCACTCTCAGTCAAGTCGGCATTTAAAAAGAATGGAAGTTTTAGTGAATGATGATAGTGCAATTCCACCTTACGTGACACCCTCCACAGTTAACGATTCACCAAATTGCACTCACGAATCAAATTCAACTTCTTCGGATGAATTTGGTTTTAACACAAGAGTGCAAGCTGCTGAAATTCGTTTTGCGGCATTCATCGCTCAACACCACATTCCCATTTACCTGGCGCCACAGATGTTAGAATTTTTTCAATCCATCGGTAAGGAGCCTGCTGTTTTGCAGAAGATGAAGATGGGCAAGTCCAAAACCACAAACGTAATTAATAAAGTCGTTTGTGTCATAGAAGAGCAACGGATTACCAAAAGTTTAGAAAAAACTAAATTTTCGGTTTATGTTGACGAGACTTCAGACATAACAAATCAGAAATGGATGACTTTGATGGTTCGTTATGTTGAACCAAGTACATTGATGGTTAGGACCGAGCTGTTAACGTTGATTCATATTGAAGCAACTGACTGTTCGTCCACAAAACTTTTCAGTGCTTTCGAAGGTGAACTGATTAAAAAGAAAGTTCCCTGCAATAAAATAATTGGTCTCGCATGTGATAATGCTTCGGTAATGGTCGGTAAGAATCGATCATTCAAGACCTGCTTAACAGCAAAAAGCCCTAATCTTCTTACACTACCATGCATTTGTCATAGTCTTGCCTTGATCGCTGGTGCTGCTTGTTCAGTAATTCCAAAAGAAATCGATCATTTAATCAAGGCTCTCCCGACATTTATTAATGGTAGCCCTAAACGGGCAGCAATTTTCAGAAGTTTTCAATTTTTTTTCGAAGACCGCCCGTGTAAGGTTACACGGTTTGCTGAGACAAGGTGGCTGTCACGTCATACAGTGATTACTAAAATTTTAGTAAATTGGTCGCCATTACTCACATTCTTAACGGATCAAGCTTCAGAGGCGGCTGCGAATGCAGATGATTTGCTCTCTATCATGAAAAAACCGACGACAAAAGCGACTCTTCTGTTCTTGAAGTTTGTACTTGAACCTTTTAACAAGATCAATGCTCACTTTCAAGGAGCGAAGACATTAATCCATGAATTACAGCCTTTTTCAAAGAATTTTTTAATTCAAGTTCTCCAGAAGTTTTTGAAACCAGCTTTGTTGGAACCAAAAATATTGGATTACGTCAATGACATCAACTTTGAACTTAGATCAAATCAGCTTGATTTGTCTAAAGTTGACATTGGAAAAGATTGCCTGGAATATTTGATGGATCAAGAAAAACTGGGATTTGTGTCAAAATCAGATATAGAAGATGTTCGCTCTAATTGTTTGCAATTTTATGAAAAAGCTGCAACCGAGATCCGCAAAAAATTACCCTTCGACGATGTGTTTCTATCGGATCTGACGGTATTTGCAAAAGAAACCGCATTATTAGATCCAAACAGAAAATCGTCGTTTGCCCAGGTAAAGAACGTATGTCGCATATTAAACCTTACTGAAGAGGAACAAGCGTCATGTGAAAAAGAATGGGATTCCTTATATCAGGTCGATTCCAGTCAGAAGGAAGAGTGGTGTAAATTACCATTTGACGAGATCTGGATGGCAATTTGCACTTTCACTGACTCTGATAAGAATGACCAATTTCCATCTTTGCGCTTGTTGCTGAGTATGGTGAGAGCACTCCCTCACTCTAATGCTCCGGCTGAGAGGGCGTTTTCTCTCATACCTGACACAAAAACGAAGAAAAGGAATCGCCTTAATGCGGAAACGTTGAGTTCGATTTGTATGATTAGATCATCTTTTAAATCAAGAAATTTAACTGCGGTGGAATTGCCTATTCATAAGGAACATTTAGAATTGATGTCATCAAAGGTTTTATACTCGAGTGTCGATCAGGAAGTTCATGAGAAGTTAAATCTTCATGCGTATGACAGTGGTGATGAGTGGAATTAATGACATCTAGTTAATCTATTAGACTTAGTGATTATAAAGGTAGGTTCCAATTATTTCATAGTCAATTATCTAATAGTAATGAAACAGAAGCTAGAGCTTTAAACTCTGCTGTTTTTAAATTAATTTTTTTAAGAAAGAATATTTTTTATTTTAAATGAAATAGAACTTAAAGTTCTAGGCTCTGTTTACACTTAATTAATTTCTTTTTCCTTTTCATTTATATAGCTTTTAAATTATTGTTATTATAATTTAATTATAAAAAAAACAAGAACTGAAGACTCTTCGTTTCGTTCATATTATGACAATTTTTAAAAATTGGAGTTTCCAACGTTGAGTTGTTTCATTATGAAAATTGGAAGCTTTGAATTGTAGTTCTCATCAATTACAATTTTGAGTTGAAAAGAAAATTTTTTCATTTTTTAATCAAAATAATTTTTTTATCGTGAAAAAAAATTAAAGTAGAGATGTAGAGTCTTCATTTTGCGAATTATTTATTTTAAAATTGCTTTCATTTTTAATTTCAAAAAAAGCTAGAGTTCTGGGCTCTGCTTTTTTGCCTATCATTATTATTTTTTTTTTCAATTTTTTTTTTTTTTTTTATGCTTATGTAAACTCTCTATTTCTCCAATTCACGATATGGGTTAACAGGCTAGTGCTACGCTCCAAGTCTACGACGCGTTTCGACCGGGGTTCGAGTCTGGTACTCGGCAGTATTTTTTTTTTTTTTTTTTCCAATTTTGGAAACTGCCTTTACAAAAAAAAATCTTTTTTTGTGAAAAGTCGATAATTATTTTCAAATTATCAAATTAACTTTGTTTAATTTACACAGATAAAGCGAAATCTCTGATCGCTACTTGGGAATGAATTTATGTTATTGATAACTTTTTTAAGTCTTTTTAATTGTTTTTGCCTGCAATTAATAGGATTTGATTTTTTTCATTCGGCAAGCAAATTTGTTTTTTATTTTTTTATTTTCTATACTTTAGTTAAAGTAAAAAAAAAAAAAGCTTAAGCTCTGGAATTTGTTTATTACAAATAATATTTTATGATCAGAATTTTTTAAATTTAAAACAAAAATAGTTCTGAACTGCTTTTTATTATCATTCATTTTTTTTTTCATATTATTAAAAAAAAAAAATAAATAAAAAAAAAAAATTATCCGCAAGCGTCGAACGCCGAACCTCGTTACTCCCAGACATGTGTGCTACCCACACAGCCATTTGAAGTTAAGTCTTACAAAGTTTAGAAGTTATATAAAAACTCGGATTGAAGATTTAAATATTAAATTAATTAATTTAACATTTCATATAACCCTAATTAATTAATAAATTATAGTAAGACCTGAAAAATAAAAAGAGAGAGAGAGAGAAAAAATTATCTACGTAATAAAGCCGTTTCATAAGCCGCCATTATTTTAGCGCGCTTTGGGAGACGCTTCGGCTATTCTCGGCTTTCCCCTATGACTTGGACGCGGTTACACACGGACACGAGTTGCATATGTATGTGTGCTCCAGTGTGCCGCATGGCGGGAGTACATTTTCCCCCTTTCAGGCAGCCGAATTCGGCTACGCTCGGCTCGCCTCGCCATCCCGAACACACGGACACGGATAGCTTTCATTGTGTGCTGCTCGCGTAAGTCGCATGGAAAGGGTAGAAAAATCCCACGTTCTGGCATCACTGATCGGAGGTTTGGCGCTTGATTCACATTTTATCTTCCTGTTATCTTATATAAAAACACTTTCTTCATTATATCAGTGTTGTAATAATTTATTTAAATATGTGACTTTATATTTTTTTTAAATATATATCCGATCATTTTTATTACTTGAAGACAAAATAATTCAATTTAAAATCATAACATGAACTGATAATATGTAGCTGATATTTATCAACTAACGTATAAAATAATGTGTTCACATATATGTATATATGGTATACACTCTCATATATTTTATGTGTGTGAGTAAGAGATAAAAAATATAATGTTGGTACCATAGTAATTTTATCATAGTTATTTACTAAAAGAGGAACAAGAACATACTGCCATCTTATTTTAACTCATGATTGTTATTTATTTACAAGTGAAAGAGAAATAAATTTTAATCCTCATGATTTTCTGAGAAATACCAGTGTATGAAGAATGGTAAAGAAAAAAGACGGGAATAAGCAGTATCAGTTGACATCCGTGTGTCAAATATAGTGTATGACAAAACTTCAAACGCAGACGAGAGATTTATCAAATATTAATTATTGTAATTACGTCGTAATTATAATTTATAATTAGCATTATTGCTATGGTCAAGATATTATTACTCTCTTTGTTCGTGGTACCAATGTACTATATTTATTTATAATATTATACTTTTATACCAATTGAAATATAATTTTTTTTTATATTTCAGTCTATAGTAAGACCGCACAAATTTTTAGCAAACAACGCTTTGAAACTGCATAATTTTTGAATATAGATATTATTGTTTTAAATAAAATCATCAATCCTGTTATAATGTTAACTATGAGTGACGTTGATCCTTGTCCGAATGTTAATAAAAGTCTTGGAATGGATGAAGCTTGCTTCACAGTTATCAATGATAATAGTGAACCTGTTTCGCTATTCGCTACAAATGAAGAATGTTATTATAAATTGGTATAGTATTTACTTATTTATTTATTTATACTTATAAATTTATTACTCGATACTAATAAATAATATATATTTGTTATACTCATTGTTTTCTAACGATAGTAAAGTTAGCGAACATCTGACAATTTTTAAAACTTTGAAATAATAAATTAAAATGTTTATAAAATAAAAATTAAAAAATGCATGTTTAGACAATTCAAAATTCAATACATGCATTTTTTTTTTTCAGGTTTATTGCTTTAATTATTCACTTTTTTTATACGTAATTAAAAAATTTTATGTCTGCTACATTTAAACTCATTGTTTTCTAGTGTGATTGTTTACCATGGGCTAATGTATCAGCACACAGCAATACTACATTAGTAGTACCTACACAATACCCATTACATTTTTATTTTGTTAAAGGAAAATACCAGTGGTGTCAGTAAGTATAATTTGGAAAAATGATTTATATATAAATTGTATATCATAGATAAAAAATTAAATATTTTGTTCAGTGATACATTTAAGTTTGATGAGTATGGCCACTATGGTTGGAATTTAACTGAAGAACATTTATGCTCCAATGTTTACACTACAGTTGAACCAAAAAATCAGTATCTTCGTAAGTAGAATATCATGAATACAAATCATCCCCTTTCCGGGTAAACATCGTAACTACATTTTTTTCATAATTAAAAGTATGAGTGAAAAACATTCTTTAGTACTGCTATTGCGTAAAAAAAACTTAAAATTTCAATAATTATAACAGAATGTTCGAGAGGTTTTTGAACTTTAATATTTCCATTAACGTACGTGGAACAGAGAAGATGTTTTGACCGATTTCTGAAAAAATTATAATTTTGTAGTTACGAGATTTACTGAGAAAGAGGACGAAATGCTAATTAATAATATTGATAAAAAATTCATTACATATTTCCATTTTAGCTCTTTTAGCGGCATTTATGATTTTTACAATTGGAGCAATATTGATTGGAACGACACGTTTTTTGATACGGATGTTTAAAAAATTCCGGATGCGAAACTCTCTAGACGATCAAAGCGTAAATATTTATTTTTTAAATTTATTATATTGAAACACATATTTTATTTAAATAAATTTATTAACTTTTCTCAGGACCTGGGACCTTTGCAAGATTCTGATCCCCCATCTCAACAGTTAGTTAGAATAACCAAAGCAAGCATAAGAGTTCGATCTATTGATGCTTTTAGAGGGTATCAATACAATTATATATTTTTCAATCATTCATAATTAATCAATTGTAACTGATTAATTAAATTGATATTGATTTTAGTATCGCCGTTCTATTGATGATATTTGTAAACAATGGAGGAGGAAAATATAAATTTTTCAATCACTCTCCATGGTATGGATTAACAGTAGCTGATCTCGTATTACCCTGGTTTGCTTGGATAATGGGTTTGACCATAGTATTATCCGTACGTTCTCAATTGAGACTCTCAATTCCACGATCAAGAATAATTATTAAATGTCTGAAGCGTGCCATGATCCTCATTCTTTTGGGATTAATAATAAATGGCCAACGGAGTACACGATTAAGTGACTTACGTTTTTCTGGTGTCCTTCAGTTACTTGGAATAACTTATTTCATTTGTACTAGTATTGAGACTTTAACTATGCAAGCTCAAAGAAATTTTCATTATGGAAGATTTGCGTTTCTTCAAGATATTCTGGATGCTTGGATACAGTGGTTGATAATCTTGGCACTTACTGCGACGCATTTGCTATTGACATTTTTATTGCCTGTACCAGGATGTCCAACTAGATATCTGGGTCCAGGTGGTAATGTATACCATGGAAAATATAGTAATTGTACTGGTGGAGCTGCTGGTTATATTGATCGATTAATTTTGGGAAGTCACATGTACAATAAAACGAATAATTTAGTTTATGGTCATGTCTTACCTCATGATCCTGAAGGAATAATGAATACTTTGTCAGCTGTTTTAATTGTTGCTTTAGGAGTACAAGCAGGAAGAATATTATTCTGCTATTATTTACATAATTTTTCTAAAATTATTCGATGGTTTGCTTGGGCAGTCGTACTTGTAAGTAAATTATTTATGATTAGTAAAAATTATTAAAATTTACTAAATATAATTTATCAATGGTTTTGCAGGGAGTGATTGGAGGTTTTTTGTGTGATTGGAGTAAAGATGGAATGATTCCTGTTAGCAAAAATATGATGACAATATCATTCGTACTAATAACTTCTTCTTTTGCATTTATACTTTTTGCTATATTATATTTCTTAATTGATCATCATCGAATTTGGGATGGAGCACCATTTACATATGCCGGTGCAAACGCTATTTTCTTGTATGTGGGTCACTATTTTACAATGAAAAGTTTCCCGTGGGCATGGAAAATAGACAATCCTACTCACGCCTCATTTCTTGCTATGAATTTATGGACCACAGTACTCTGGTCATTAATCGCTTACGGACTTTATCAAAAAGATATAATAATAACTGTCTAATTATCATTTTTCATAATAATTATCGTTTATAAATTATCGCTTCCCCCGGATGCTATTATTTATAACAATATATCTTTTTTTTTGTTATCTGTAAAATAACACTGAAAAATTATAATAATATTAAGTCTTTGACATTTGTGTCAAAGACACATTGTGATAGTCTTTGTAAAATCGAAAGTATTTGAGTGAGAAATTATTTTTTAAAAAATTATATAAGCTTATATAATTAAATTAAGATTACTTTATAAATATACGTAAAAAATATTAGTGATGTAAAAATTGGTTTAAAACAAATACAGTATTTTGTTATTTGATTAACTGCTTTTTTTATTATAAATTATTAAACTATAAAAAAAAAAAATATAATACTTATTGTCAATATTATTTTTGGTAATTTGAAAATTTATGTCAGCTTGCTTGTTTAATAATATACAATCGTATTATAGATATATATGCAATAGCATTGGCTAGAAATAATGAACGGATTCTGTGTAGTAGAATTATTAATTCTACATATAATTTAATACTAATAAATATATGTATACTTTCATATATAAATGAGAAAATTATAAATCGTCTGCCGTAATCAGAAATTATTATACTCTGGGTATTGGAGAGTAGGCCACATGATTAGGCGACGTGCAGCAACTGCATATTAAAGTACATTTAACAAGAACAATTATTATTGTTACCACTAAAAGATATCCTAATAATTTAGGAAAACGTTCTGGTATCCATAAAACTGTAAATTCTAAAGATTTATCTTGAGTATCTGGAAAAAACATTATAAATAATTGAATACAATGCATTTGAAATTGTTATTATAATTGTTTATTTTCATTTGAAGAAAAAAAACATTACCAATGTGAGCTAATCCATAGCCCATAGAACGTGTGCCCATTCTATAGGAACATGTGGGTATTTGAATCTCGTGTATATCATTTAATTCCATTCTAAAATTATAAAATTGATTTTCATGAGGTGGAAAAATCCAGACCACACTGAGTTGGTCAATTGTTGAATCAAAACTCAAGTGTAATGCTTTATGCTCATGAGCTGTGAATATTAATTGTGGTGAAAGCTCTTTTATTACCTATAAATATTATTTCAGAAAATTCATTATAGTGATAACGTTTTTAAAAAACACGTTTATAAATATTTAAAATTTTAATAAGAATACAAACATTTTTAACAAAAATTCCTGGTGTAAATAAAAGCGGTATATGACTAAGAACAACATTAGTAACATTTCTATCCCTATAATTATTTAAAAAAGCATCTTTTGGGGCATTTGGCATATAACGAGTCAATCTATTTATCTGAAATAAATAAATAAATGATTAAATACTAAATATAGAAGTAATTTTTGCCAATGATTGACTGCTTACCTTAAAAAAAATTACGTCTTTATGAGTTAAAGTATCAGGCTGCGTGTATGCAAATTTAAATCTATCGTGAATACGTGGTTTAACATGATCTTCTTCACCTCCTATATCATTATCACCCGGTAAATAAATTTTCTAAACCAAATTAATTAACATTAGTACAAAAAGTTTAATTGATTTAAAAAAAAAAAAATATTAGTATTGTACCATAATATGCTCTGGGGTTTCAAATATTTTATCTAATCTATTTTTATACTTTGTAAAATCTTCCAAATTAGCAATATGACCCTCATCCATTAAGTCACCAAGAAAAACTATCACATCAGGTTGAGAATGTTTTAAAGCTCTCGAGAATGTATTTGCTAAATATCTAATTAATTAAAAATTAAAAATTATTAATTGAAATACATATTTTTGTAATTTTAAATTAATGTTGATTTTTATTACCTATCACTATCCCACCGTGCGAACCATGAGCCAAAATAATTTTCATTTACTTCACCTATTATTTGTGGGTCTGCGACAAATAATACTTTGACACATTGATTGCAGTCTTTAGTTGCCCATTTAAATTTCTGGATCTCGTATGAAAAATAATCATTATAAAATATTGTAATGCCTAAAATAATGGCAATAATAATAAATTTTTGGTTGGCTCTGAAACAAAGATTTTTAAAAATTTTATTCAAATACAATGAACCATTATTAAATTACATAATAAAGTTTTTTCATAATTTAATTATACAAATTATCATTAATACTGAAAATAAGCTAAAAAATATTTTTAAATAGACTAACAAATCGACCAACAATTGTAATACCAAATAAATATATATCAGTTTTTTTTAAATTCTATACAATTTACATAGCCTATGACAGCATATTTATTAACTTTAAATTGAAATCAAATTTTATGAATTTGTTTTTATTAATTAGTATTTAATTCAAAATTACCTGTATCTTCGAATCATAATTTTTTTAATCATTTATTATCGATAATAAACTATATCTTTAGTATAAATTAATATAATTTGTAAAATTTTCATCTCAATCCAGACCATGGGTTTTTTTTTACTTTTAATTGTAAGTAAAATTTAAAAAATATAAAAAACTCTTTCAAACTTTTTTTACTTTTAGATATGCATACGTCAAAAAAAAAATAGACAGGTGATGTAATGTACGCAACACGTGTTTTGTTAAGTTGGTTGCCATGTCGATTCGTGACGAGTACCACAATTAAGAAAAAAAAATTAAATTTCATTTTTTTTCTTTACCTTACATGTAATTTTATGAGTGTAATGCAGCAGACATGAAACAAATTTAAAGTTATAAATTAATAAATCGAGTAAATAATAAATTTAATTAAATTTTTGAAAATGTGCATTTAAAAAATTTTGAAATTAATAAGTGCCTTTTTTGTAATTATAATTTTTTAAATTATTTACCCTATTTATTTATAATTTTAAATTTGTAGTTTTAAATTTCACGATATTTTTACTATCTTCCTTTTCGTTATTTCCGAGTTAAAAATAAATAATATACAGTAAAAAAATATTTTTTATATATATTATATTTTATTTTCTTTATTTCAATGTATAGAATACAGGAGTATCTTTTTACATTTTTGCCTTCAAATCGCAAACTGCTTCCTTATTGTGCGGCTGTGGCCCGACTTGTGCTTATTGGCAGGGAGCGCGACGAAAACGACATCTGATGGCTACAAAAAATCATGCTCGAGAATTATAAAAGATATATAAAATCAGTGTAAAAAATAAAAATTCGTTATAAAATCAAAATATAAAAATTTATAATGATATAAATAAAAAAGTGTAATTGTATTTTTGATAGAGAAAATTAAATTGAACATATTTCGATAAAAAAATTAAGTACAAAAAATTTTAATAAATAATAAACACTATTATTTTAGAATAGAATAAGGTTAACCGATAAAATCAAATCAAATAATATATGACAACTACAATGATAATGGTTTAAAAAATAGTAAAATAGTCAATTGAGTTTTTTAACAAAATTGAAGAAAATAATTTTATTTTAATTCATGATAATTTGCTTGTAAATCGTAACTAAAAAAACATAATGTTTTTTTAACCTTCCGTTATAGTTGTCCTATAGAAAATTTGGGATGTTGCCCTACCGCATTTTTTTAACCTTCCGTTATAGTTGTCCTATAGAAAATTTGGGATGTTGCCCTACCGCAATTATTCCGCTTCTACCACAATATTTGGATTTGCGCATGCGCAGAATATCTTTTTCAGAATATTATAGTAGAAGGGGAAAGAACAATGGTGGGAACAAATCCCAAGCTTTTTCCGGGACGACTATTGGCAGGGTGCGCGACGAAAACGACATCTGTCGACCGCATTAAATCATCCTCCAAAAGCACAGAGAGAATACGGAAAGTTTTTATAAACAAATAATTAAAATTTTTAAAGATTGCGAAATATATGTGTGATACCACATTTGAAAGGTAGAAAAATATAGAGTAGATTGTACTGAAAAAAATTTTAATAAATACAAAATAAATATTATATTGAACGACATAAGGTTAGCTTGTAATAATAATAATAACAACAATAATAGTCATAATAACTAATGAGTTAAAATAATTATAATTATAATTTTTTCAAAGTTAAAATTATTAATTTGCATTAAGTAAAGAAATTGAAGTGATTTCAATTATTCGTAATTTTAAATTTTAAAACTCAATAATTAAAAATATTTGGTGTTAAAAATTTGTAATTTACAAAAGTCCCCGTAATAATTTTTAGCCAAAGATGAACATCATGAATAGAAATGTATAAAACTTGCAATTACTATTTTTGTCAGTATTTTTGCAATTAACAACACAACAACTACTTGTTCTTATTTTTTAACACTGCTTTTATTTAACTATTCACAAGAAAAGTGCGATTTAGCGCGTATTTCGTCCACTGCAGGCGCTACCATCGATTCGATTGTCCCCACCCTATACTCCGCACCCTGCCAATACACGCGCTTTCTCTAGTGTTTCACTCATATTCACGCCAACTCTATTAGCTTAAGTAGTGTTGTACAGGGAATCGCCGTATAGCGCGAGTAACGAAGGGTTAAAAAATAATTTTTAGGCAATGATAAAAATCATTATCCAAACCGGATTTGAATCAATAAATTATAAAATATTGTTTTAACCTCAAACGATGAGCAAAGGCAAACATTAACGACACAATAACTATTATGAACTATTTTTAAACTTAATTTTCACGTGTTTATATTCAAAGAGAGCATGATTTAACGAAATTGTATCCACAGCGAGCGCTGCGATCGTTTCAGTTGTCCCCACCATATACTAGGCTCCCTGCCAATTGGCAGGGATGTACTGCATCATTACGGTGATGCCCTACAAGCTCCCTTGTGCAATGGAGGTGCAGTGGCCAGGAAAACCACAGAAAAAACCTAGCCAGTACAGTTTCGGTTTGGGTGAAGCTCCAGTGATCGATAAAATTCCCATTTTACCGACCACTGCATCTTCATCCCGCGCCTAACGATCAGAGACCTTCGTTCGAACCCAACGCGTGGCTAAACGGTCACCCAGCCAAGTAGTGGCCATGCTCAATGCTACTTAACTTCGGTGATCGCCCGAGCCACGCGTGTGTCTCGAACGACTGCCTCAGCCGCTTTTTTATATACACTAATGCAAAAAATTAAAGGAGCAGAAAAATTTTATAAATTTTTTAGTGATTTTTGGAAGGCTGTAACTTGGTGAAAAAAAATCGTATCGAAAATTTAAAAAAAGCATTTTATAGCTTGAAATCTCTAGTTTAAGTGTATTTTTTTCAAAATTTTTTAAAAGCTCCGATTATTGCGCAAACATGAGAAATACCGCGAGCCAAAAAATTTCTAAATTTTTTTTTTTTTTTCCGAAGAGCCCACGGACCGCGGAAAAATTCTTTCAACTAAACGAATGCATACATCGTTTAGCAAATTTATTCAGCTTCAATTTGGTTTTTTTTTTAACCCCGTAAGACGATTTGTCGCAGAGATATCAGCCTTCAAACAGAAAATGATCCTTTTGGCTTTGATCTTCGATATTTCAGGTACCAATGATCGCACAGAAAGTTGAAGGGCGGCGTTGAAAACTTGAATAAATTCCCTACAAGACCCTGTCATCATTTTTTGAAAAAAAAAATTTTTTTTATTTTTAACATCCATTAGAAGAAAGTACAAAAAAATGACTTTTTTTGGTTTTTTAGTAAATCAACCGCTACTCTGCAAATATCGATAAAAAAAATAATGTTGCCAGGGACTTTTTTAGCTTAATGTACCCCCAAGACCCCTGTAAATTTTTAAATTGATCCATGGAACCGTTTTTTGGGAATCATCGATCAAAGTTTAGCTAAACAATTAAAGGAGCAAGTTTTGTTCCTTTAATTGTGCAATCATAATCAATATGAAAAAATTTTTTTTTTTCGACTTTTCTCAAATTTTTGCGTTGGTAACCCAGCAAATGCAAGGAAATGACAAAAAAAATAAAAAATTTCCAAAAAATGTCAAAAAAAAATTTAGAACACAAAAAACAAGTTTCAAATTTTTTTTTTCTTCGATTTTTTTTTGACATTTTTTGGAAATTTTTTATTTTTTTTGTCATTTCCTTGCATTTGCTGAGTTACCAACGCAAAAATTTGAGAAAAGTCGAAAAAAAAAAATTTTTTCATATTGATTATGATTGCACAATTAAAGGAACAAAACTTGCTCCTTTAATTGTTTAGCTAAACTTTGATCGATGATTCCCAAAAAACGGTTCCATGGATCAATTTAAAAATTTACAGGGGTCTTGGGGGTACATTAAGCTAAAAAAGTCCCTGGCAACATTATTTTTTTTATCGATATTTGCAGAGTAGCGGTTGATTTACTAAAAAACCAAAAAAAGTCATTTTTTTGTACTTTCTTCTAATGGATGTTAAAAATAAAAAAAATTTTTTTTTTCAAAAAATGATGACAGGGTCTTGTAGGGAATTTATTCAAGTTTTCAACGCCGCCCTTCAACTTTCTGTGCGATCATTGGTACCTGAAATATCGAAGATCAAAGCCAAAAGGATCATTTTCTGTTTGAAGGCTGATATCTCTGCGACAAATCGTCTTACGGGGTTAAAAAAAAAACCAAATTGAAGCTGAATAAATTTGCTAAACGATGTATGCATTCGTTTAGTTGAAAGAATTTTTCCGCGGTCCGTGGGCTCTTCGGAAAAAAAAAAAAAAATTTAGAAATTTTTTGGCTCGCGGTATTTCTCATGTTTGCGCAATAATCGGAGCTTTTAAAAAATTTTGAAAAAAATACACTTAAACTAGAGATTTCAAGCTATAAAATGCTTTTTTTAAATTTTCGATACGATTTTTTTTCACCAAGTTACAGCCTTCCAAAAATCACTAAAAAATTTATAAAATTTTTCTGCTCCTTTAATTTTTTGCATTAGTGTATATTATATTGTAAAAATAAATATTTATTATAACAAATTATTCTTCAACATTTATTAAACTACTTTTCAATTTTTTAGAATCTTTAAATTCCTTTGGAATACTCTCTAGTTCTGAATCAATATTTGCTATTTTTGTAGAAAGATAAATTGATTGTTGAAATCTTTTTTGAGCAGTCTTCAAGCTTTGAGGCACTAAAACACCAAACCATCGAATAGGATCATTATTATCATTACCATTCTCTTTACTTTTCATGGAGATGTCAAAGTGTGGAGTTACAATTGATTGATTTGTATTCTCCTCATTGAATATTGTTTTTAAATCAAATAATGAATTTATCGTAGAGTCTTGAGGTACTTGAAGTATTCCTACACTTTCTTTTCCACGTATATATCGAGTTTTTGCTAATTCTATATGTCCATCTCGCATTTGATTTTCTAATTGTAGTGTCAACGCAATTTTTTCGTCCATCAATTCTAATGAACGTAGAAAAAGATTATCCAGTTTTTCACAAACATCATCAACACTTGCCGCCATTTTCTATGTTTATTATTTAACAATTCATTATTTTATAATTTTTATTAACACTTGAAAAAATGAGTGTGAATGTAACAGACATCAGAAAATTTAAAAACATCAAATAAAATTAAATTTTGAAAAAATGCGAATTAAAAAAATTTTGAAATTAATAAGTGCACTTTTCATAAATTTTATTTTTTAAATTATTTACTCTATTTATTGCACGACTCATAATGCGAAGCATTAGAGAGTGCTTTACGATCGAAAATTTTTATAATTTTAAATTTGTCTGATGTCTGCTACATTCACACTCATTTAAAAAATACAATTCAAATATTTTATCATTGATATTAAAGTGGTCCCAGTAAGAAAATACACCTCGGAAATTGCTCCCACCACCGAAAATTTATGAACTGCGCATGCGCACAGAAAAGTGGGAGAACATTTAACACATAAAACATCCAGAGTGGGAGCAAAAACCGACGACACCCGAGGTGCATTCTCTTGTTGGGATGACAATAGGTTATACTTACATCTACTTAGATATAAAAAATGTTCAATTAAAATTCAAAGTAAATAATATCTTTTTCGTTTGTTTTTCAATTTCGTGATTCAGATTTATTTTGATTAATAATATTTATTATTTTAATAAAATAGTTTTACAATTATCAATGTGTTTACAAATATATACAAAAAAAATCATGTGACATGTCATTTACTTGACATATATATAACTTTGCGCGCGGATATAAAATTATTTTTTGTGTTTGTCCATAATAGAACACATAAGGTCACTCGGATATCCCTCTCATTCTCATATCAGTAAAAGTTTAAAATACATTATTGGAATTGTATCAGTACAAAGAATGATAACAATGATAATGTTTAAATTTACATGACACTTTATTGATCACGATTTGAAAGCAAAAAAGTAAAAAGTACAGTATTAACTGAGAGCATCTGAAATACGCGTCTTTGAAGAGTAGAGGTACAATTACTGGTTAATAAAAATGAACACCAAGAACACCATCATGGCGTACTCCTGCTGTAACTTCTCATTCATACATTTACTAGAGTCATACATAATGTATCTTTACATCAAGATAGAAGATCTGCATCTATTGCTGCGTTATCATTATAATTATCAACGACAAGAATTATATTATCCTTTTTTTTCTTTAAACATATACGAATTATGCCATAAACTCACCGTTTTTTGTGATAATTCGTTAACCGTAATCAAAATATACTGTCCTTGGGCTTCTAACTGTTGTTACACAGTTAGAAGCTTGACAACCAGTTAGGCTTCGAACTGTGTAACAGAGTTCCAGGCTCAAGGAGTGGTCGAGTTGGGCAGACCAACTCATAGAGCCTTCGGTATATAGTTAATTTATATATTATACCTAAAGCAGAATAAGAAAAGTCTGTGTACAGATGTTCTTGATGTCTGTAATGGATGTTCCCATTGAACCTAGGGTATATATGGTATATTTATGTTACTCGAGGGGATATGTGGGATCTACCGAAAGCCAATGGCTTGGAGTCTATCAGCCCTATAATCACATCACGAGCGAGTCTCCGTACGAACTCTGGTGTGGTCTGCCGTACATGGAAAAAAATTAATCGTGAATGCAACATGATGCAGTCTTGGTAAATAAACATGATGAAATCATGTTGCATTCACATGATAATCATGTTGCGGTAACATGAGAAAATCATGTTGCATTCACATGATTTGTCATGTTTCGGCTACATGATAATCATGTTGCGGTAACATGAGAAAATCATGTGGCATTCACATGATAATCATGTTTCGGCTACATGATAATCATGCTGCGGTAACATGAGAAAATCATGTGAATGCAACATGATTTGTCATGTTTCGGCTACATGACAATATGTGGCAGCAACATGATTATCATGTAGCCGAAACATGACAGATCATGTGAATGCAACATGATTTTCTCATGTTACCGCAACATGATTATCATGTAGCCGAAACATGACAAATCATGTGAATGCAACATGATTTCATCATGTTTATTTACCAAGACTGCATCATGTTGCATTCACGATTAATTTTTTTCCGTGTAATACAGAAATGTGTTAATCGAGAATTCGCTGATAGCAAGCAGCAACTAATACCTTTAAATCATTTTCATTGAGAAAACTTATTATTTCCTCAATACAAGCTATTGGTAATTGATAAAAAATTTCATCTAAACCATACTCATCAATTTTATCAATCAATACATTTCTTCTTATTCCTCTAGAAAAATTTCCATAAATAATACCACCATATATTGGAAACTTTAACTCATATTCGTTTGAATCAAATAAATTTACAATAGTTTTATTTTTCGCATACAATGCTAAATATCTATTATTCTTTGTCAAGATATCATGCAAAGAAATACTACCACATATTTTTTCAGACTTAAAATTTTCTATTTCTAGTTTACATTCACTTTCGTATTTATTAATATTATTATTATCATTATCATAATAATCAATAGCTGATTGATAATTTTTTTCACTCACATAAAAACCAGCAAGTTTTATTTTTAAAATGTGTTGATTTAAAGCTTCAACAATTTCTTCATTTATAAACGCGTCTTTAGTTGAATCATAACTATCAAAACTATCATAGTTATTGTAGCTTACAAATTTACTACAAAGAGCCGGAGAATTAGCGTCATCAAGTGGTGTATGACCATTTTCCCACTCAATGTTAATATCTGCACCCATATCTAATAAAGTTTCTGTGGCTATTATTTGTCTTGCTTGAGTAGCGACATGGAGAGCTGTTCTCCCATATTGATCTTTAAAATTAATGTCAGCACCATGTTTGAGTAAACTTAAAATAATTTCAGCATAATTGTAACGAGCAGCCAAATGTAAAAGTGGTGTACCCCAATTGTCTGTTGAATCAGGATTTAAATAATATTTTTCATGTGTTAAAATCTGTTCGACAATTATCAAATACCCATGCTTAACAGAATAACTCAAAATTGTTTGACCATTTTCATTTTTAGAAGACAGTTTAACTCTGTGATCTAATAATACTTTAACAATATTCACATGATTTTTTTCAGCAGCTACGAAAATTCGTATTAATTCATTTTTAGTTTTAGCATTTATATTAGCATCTCGATCAAGTAAAATTTTAACAATTTCTTCATTTCCTAATTCAGCAGCTAAATGAAGAGGCGTGTAACTATCATACCAAAATGATTTACACACAAAATTTATGTTAGATCCATTTTCTAGTAAATATTCAACAATTTCTGTAGACTGTAAATCAATGGCTCGAAAGAGAGGAGTTACACCATTAATTGCTTCAGCATTAACATCAGCTTGTTTATTTAGCAGTAATTTAATCATTTTTAAACATAATTTATTAGTTGCAATGTAAAAAGGTGTTTCTTGATGATTTGTAAGAGCATTTATATCTGCTCCGAAATTTATAAGCAGTTCTGTTATTTTTAGACTTTTTTTTTCAATTGCTAGATGAAGTGATGTTTTACCGTATTGATTTTTAGCATTTACATCAGCTTTATTATTCAAAAGCATTTCAATTATTTCATAATTTGTATTTGTAACCGCCCAATGAAGTGGTGAATTAGTTAATTTTTTAGATGAATAATTAACTTGAAAATTTTTTGATAACAGTAATTTGACTATATTTGTTTGATTTTTTTTAACAGCATTAAGAAGCAATATATATTGAAATGGGCAAGCTTGACAGTGAGATAGATCGACACTGTCAATCATTTTATTAATTCTGTCAAATTGTCCTAATCGAATTGCTGATATTAAATTATATTCTGACATCATACCATATCAACTATTAAATAAATTATTTTATTTGGGATAAATATTTATTTGAATAATTATATAATTAACTAAATATAGTAAATACTTTAAATGCGTTTTTATTACTTACTTATTTTTAAAAAACTTGAGTAAATTTAGGATAATTAAAAAATAATAAGCAATGACTAACTTTTAGTTCGTTTAACAATATATTTATGTCATAATGAAAATAATCTACAGCATTTTTGAGAGCGCATGCTTTTAAAACATCAGATGATACTGAAGAAGAGAAAAGTCAATACCGCTTAAATTTAAAACAAATGGTATTTTAAAAA
Source organism: Microplitis mediator (assembly GCF_029852145.1). NCBI lineage: Eukaryota > Metazoa > Arthropoda > Insecta > Hymenoptera > Braconidae > Microplitis > Microplitis mediator. Next base: position 10,149,881 of record NC_079978.1, on the reverse strand, counting down.
ACATGAAGAAGTTTTATTTTATAAGTAACATCATTTAGAATAAATTGATGCAAAGTTGAATTAATTTTATAAAATATTTATACAATTTTAATTGTTTGTTTCTACATCATGAAACTATATATGTAGCTATAAAAATAAAACACATAAAAAACTGGTTAATGTTGATTCCATTCAAAAAAAGAAGAAAAAAACAACAGGTATGAAAATTGTATTAAAAATTATTCACTAATTATGAAATTAATTTATTTACATTCAAAATTTTTTACAATGATAATGATTATTTTTTTCTCTTTTTGTCATTGATAACAATATAAACATAAAGTAAGAAATTTTCCTATGGATGAATTATAATCGTGACTATTAATTTGTTCGTCGGTCGTTTTAATCAATAATAATATTTAGCTGAAGATGAATCATAATTTCTATAATTTGTTTTATAAATTTTCTTATCTGTAAATTACTTATATTTAATGAATAATTGTAATATGTATAATTATTATTCAGCAAGGATTGATCGTAGATATGATTGGCTAACTATCAATGCACGTGAATATTTTGTCAAGTAGTTAGCAATAGATGTATGTCCTTTTTTCACAGCTATGTCAATAAATTCTTCTACAAGTTCGGGTTCATAAAATTTTTGACTGACAGGATCTCGAGCTAAGAAAATTATAGTATTGTCTAATGGTATTGGAATGACCTTATTCGGTATTAACTCCGAGTAATTTTCATTTCCATCAACGACATTACCTAGCAATAATTTAACTAAAGCTTCAGCGTTTATTGTACAAGCTAACTTTAGTAATGGGTACCTCCATGTTAAAGTAAGAGTGTATATGATATCTTCCTTATCAACATGAGCTCCTTGAGTTAGAAGTAGTTCAGCAATTAATGGATTGTTATGAAAAATAGCTACAGAAAGCGCGGTAAGTTTATCAGATTCAGTTTTTTTATTAATATCCGCACCTGCATTGACAAGCAATGTAACTATATTAATATTACCAGTTTTACAAGCTAATTGCAATGGAGTATATTCATATTCATGTGATGTACCACATGCAGCTTCGAAATCCGCGCCATGTCCTAGAAGAGTATCAACTATGCACTGATACTGATATTTAATGGCCAGATAAAGAGGAGTTTTACCAAATTGAGCTACAGCATTAAAATTAGCTCTGCGATCTAAAAGTAAATTAGCCATATCGGTAAAACCATTTCGACAAGCTACATGTAATGGCGTATATCCACGTGCGGTTGCTGATATATTGGTAACATTGATATCAGCACCCCAATTTATAAGCTGTAGAGCAATCGTTAAATGGTTTGCTTCAACCGCATGATAAAGTGCATTTATTTGATTAGCATCTTTGGCATGTATATTCGCTTGGTTACGTTTAAGAAAAAATAAAATTTCGATAAGACCCAATTTACATGCAAGCATGAACGGCGTCATTCCTTCGTTTATTCCAAAAGTACACCTGTATTCAATATTGGCGCCATGTTGACAAATAATCTCAACAATTTCTAACTTATTAGCTTCAACAGCTGTATAAAGAAGTGATTGTTTTTCTTGTAAATGGTAATTAATATCAATTTCTTTACTTAAAAACATTCTAACGATATCTAAATATCCATTTTCGATGGCAATGTCCAGTGGTAATTTGTAGAGATCATTTAAAATATTTATATTAAAGTTACATCTCAATAATAATTCAATAACTTTAATACTCCTATTTTGAACAGCAACATGAAGTAAAGTATCACCATTTCTATTACGTATTGTATTCATATGAATACCATGATTCACCAAATACATTTGGATACATTTAAAATCATCACGTGATGCAGCAATGAGAAGTTTGGTAACTTCTTGAATACTCCATCTTATCTGCTCAAGAGTTTTTTCTACTACTGAATGATCGATTGTAAAATCTGATGTAACTCTATTACTTGATTCATTTGGATTGGAAAAACGTGATTCTTTTAAAATTCTTTCCGGACTTATATCCCTACGAACTGCGGAAAAATTGTTAATATATCATTTAATTTCAAAAAAATATTAATTTATTTCAACGATGAAATAACATTTCACATTACTTACTTTTTATCTTCACTTTAATTTCTTTATTTTCCTTATTTTCTTTATTATCCATATTTGAAATATTTGAGAAAAATGTTTATAAATAATTTCACTGTGCACGGAAAAAAAAAATATTGTTCTGAGAAGTATACTGTATAGTTACAGTAACAATACGAAAAAGTTACCTACTAGATTGTTACTGCAGCGATCTACTGTATCGTTCTGACAACAATACGGTAGATAGCTCTGAGACCTATACCGTATCGTTCTGAGCCCCATCTAACGCCACGTGCGTTGCAAATGATATGAGACATTTAAAAATATTTATCATTAATATTTCAAATTTGAAAAAATTATGGTGTATTCTGAACACTTTAAATAATTTATTCCCGTTGGAAATTTTACTTAAAGTTAATTTTTCAACAAGTTGAACAGTTGTTAACTAACGAAATTTTCTCGAGCTTATGTCTTCATTATAAATGAAAAAAAATGTTTCAATAATTGTCGTATAAATTTTTCGCTTTTGTGGAGCCTTTCTTACATACATACTTAACAAGATCACGCCATAAAAGTTTAAAAAATATTCATACTTTGTTTATAATAATTTTTCTACTTGAACAAAAACTAAAAAATCCAAGTAATGTTGTTAAAAAAAATTTTTTTTTTCTTAATCATCATATTATCGTTTTTTCATTGATACAAGACATTAATTGCATTGCAAAAAAAATTGTTTCCACCATTTGTTGATAAATTTTTTATAAACAAATTGATTATTTCAATATTTTTTTTCACTAATTCAATATACAGCAAATATAATGATTAAAAAAAAAAAATTTTTTTTATCAACAATTCCATTGTTTATTAGCTTACCAATTTGTTATAAACAAATTTTTAACTTTGTTATATTTTTTTTCTGAAATTTCTAAAATTAACAAAAAAAAACTACATATAACAAAGTATAGAAAAAATTTTTTTTCAATTTTTAATTGTACTTTTAAAAAACACGTGCTACAATACAAAAGTTGCAGCGGCTGCTTCATTTGTCTACTAAAAAACTAATATAACTTTTAAACTCTTAGAGATACGAAAATAAACATTCCAGACGATTTTATAAAGGACTAAAAGATCTTTCAAATGAGCTATTAAAAAATTTTTTAGTTATTACTTATCTATTGTTATGCACATTTGTTTATAAAAACTAATATTTTTTTCGATGTTTGTTGAGGTTTCGTGGTTTCTAACTAGTAAGAGAACCGTAAAACAGAAAAAACGGCATTTAACTTTTAAAAAAATGCATGACAATAGATTAGCAATAACTAAAAAATTTTTTAATAGCTCATTCGAAAGATCGTTTAGTCCTTTATAAAATCGTCTAGAATGTTTATTTTCGTATCTCTAAGAGTTTAAAAGTTATATTAGTTTTTTAGTAGACAAATGAAGCAGCCGCTGCAACTTTTGTAGCACGTGTTTTTTAAAAGTACAATTAAAAATTGAAAAAAAATTTTTTCTATACTTTGTTATATGTAGTTTTTTTTTGTTAATTTTAGAAATTTCAGAAAAAAAATATAACAAAGTTAAAAATTTGTTTATAACAAATTGGTAAGCTAATAAACAATGGAATTGTTGATAAAAAAAATTTTTTTTTTTTAATCATTATATTTGCTGTATATTGAATTAGTGAAAAAAAATATTGAAATAATCAATTTGTTTATAAAAAATTTATCAACAAATGGTGGAAACAATTTTTTTTGCAATGCAATTAATGTCTTGTATCAATGAAAAAACGATAATATGATGATTAAGAAAAAAAAAATTTTTTTTAACAACATTACTTGGATTTTTTAGTTTTTGTTCAAGTAGAAAAATTATTATAAACAAAGTATGAATATTTTTTAAACTTTTATGGCGTGATCTTGTTAAGTATGTATGTAAGAAAGGCTCCACAAAAGCGAAAAATTTATACGACAATTATTGAAACATTTTTTTTCATTTATAATGAAGACATAAGTTCGAGAAAATTTCGTTAGTTAACAACTGTTCAACTTGTTGAAAAATTAACTTTAAGTAAAATTTCCAACGGGAATAAATTATTTAAAGTGTTCAGAATACACCATAATTTTTTCAAATTTGAAAAAAAATATTTAATACCTTAAATAAATTAATCAATGTGTCGTACTCGCTTTTGACGCCGCGCGCGCAACCTAAAAATGTCGCGCGGAGACCCATTTTCAGCGTTAAATTAAAATTATAAATAACGGAGATAGAAATCCGGGGACTAGGAGTTTTTTATTGGAAATTTCCTCCTCTTTAAGAACCTTTTTGTTAGATTTCTTAAATATAATAGTTTATGAAATATTGACAAAAAACAAAATGCCTTCTTTTTTTCATCTTTAATTGTTTATAACTTTTGCAATTTTTTACCTGCTAATACACTTTTAGGACATTTTTCTTGGCGTCATTCCGGATCCAATTAGCTATCGCACCTAATTTTAAGAGCAGTATCTTTATTTTGGACCATTCTCCACTTGTCGACTAGATTATAGGTTAGGTGGTGCCGTGTGAGTGTTGGATCTCTACAAGGAATATGGATGGTGATACGTGGTGTAATGATAAGAGTTAGTTGTAACGTATAAGGCACCCCTGTGGAAAAGCTCTCATAAATTCTGATAAGATATTGAATATTTTTTATGAGAATCTATGAGCTTCGAAAATATCTATGAGATTTAAAAAAATTCTCATATGAATTTTTATGAGAATCTATGAGTCAAAGCTTTTGATGTGTTCCTATCATGATTTCCGTACTAGATTTTTAAAAGAATGAGTAAGATTTTTTAATTTATGAGATTTTGTGACTCGAATTCCGCCAACGATTATGAGATTGAATAAGTACTTTCACTTCTATAAGATTGTTACAGTTTATTCTAATCTATTTTCAATAAGAATTGATCAGGCGAATTCCGATGTTATAATACTTACAAAATCTCAATAAGATTATTTTTTTATATGAAATTTCCAGAATTTATAAGTTTTAGTAAGAGTTATCCTAGGAGATAATATCTTATTGAATATCATAAAATATTTGTCATATTTTATGAGAAAATATTTAACATGTATTTCTTCGAAAATTTATGAGACTGAATCAGGAATCACATGGACAAATGCAGACCTTTTTCTCATAAAAATTTTATGAGAATTAGTAAGAAAATCTATAATCGAATTAACTTGTAAAAACTTAAAAGATTTAATTTTAATTTAAAAGCTATGTGATTTATGAGTTTTTGTAAGTTTTAGTTAGAAGGCTATTACTTATAAAATATTATGGAGTACTTATGAGATTTTATAAATAATTTCCATTCACATAAAATATTAATTTTATCAGATTCATTCAAAAATAATTGCTTAACTTCATTTTTTTTTTATAAGAATTTACACCAAAAATACTAATATTATCACTATTTCTTGTACTTTAAATATTTTAACTGTTCGGAGATGAGTGAAAATATAAGTTTCTATGTGATTTTTTACAAACCCAGTAATTTATCTTGCCCCATTTTTTTTTTTTTTTTTTGGTGCATTATTTTTTTGTAGCGATATTGCATTTTTTTGGTTAAACAGAATCAAATTTCTCGGAACAAGTACTATTCTTTTCACGCAAGTTTTTTTGTATTCTCCGAACAAAATAACAAAAGTTGCTTAAGCCAAGAGAAAAAATTTCTCGGGAGAAAAGATCGATATGGAGAAGGGGAAAGTCACCGGTGCTAGGTAGCAGCAGCGGGGGTAGTTCGGTGCTCGCCACGAGATCGCGCCTACGATTTGTAGTGTCCCTGGTAAGACATTTATTTCAGAAGTGTTATATTCCAAATTTCAATACGATTTTATTCGAGTACTCCTGCGTCATTTAACAGACCAACAAGTACCTGTTTGGGTTGTACTATAGTATATCCCATAATACATCATGACTTTAATATTTAATATTAATGTTTACTTGAGTAATTTTTGATGAATAAATAAACGGATTCAATTTCATAGATTTTTCGTGAATAGATTGCTAAATATTTTCCGCGTAAATACTTATACAAATATTCTTGAGTATACATAATAGAAACTTTTTGAATTCATGCTAAAAAATTCAATCATTTAGCATATAAACTATATGGAAAATAACTGTACTCACATTAATTAATCAGTATCAAATCTTGTATGATTACTTCAGAAATCGTCTCATACAATCTTATTCATTTCCAAAATCTACTCAATTGTAAACTTTACATTTTTCGAAAACTTATAAATACTTATACTCACAATATTACAGCTTCTGTTTCTTATAGATTCTGATAATTTATATGAGAATTTTAAGAAAAAAATTTTTTGGATGCACCATCTATGAGAAAATAATTGTATCAGAATTTTTGAGATTTTTCGTGGACAAATACTGATCGTTTTCTCATAGCCAATTTTTTTTATGAGATTTTATAAGACCTTTTCCACAGGGACGTCTGCACTGTACGGTTTATTAACAACGACTAAACTCACGGTGACACTACAATTAGTATGTACTATAGTGAGAGTTGTGTATGCATGTGTGTATGAATAATTGATATCTGTATATATATATAAGTTGATAACGTTGCAGTATGGTCAACACTTCCCCTCGACGTTATTCTTGTGTGTTTTGTGACCAGTCTTTGAGGCCAATTTGGTTCAGTAGAGTTTTAATTCTTATTGCTCCGATCGGCTTGGTCAATAAGTCTGCTAAATTGAATTCACTGGAACAAAACTTTAATTTGATAATGTTTTTATCTTCCAAATCGCGAGCGTAATAGTGCTTAATATCGATGTGTTTAGTTCGATTACTAAAACCTGCTGCTCGATGACTATTTATGCAGCTCTGGTTATCTTCATTGATGATTGTTGGAGTAGTTTGCTTCTCCTTCAAGAACTCTAGCAGTGTTCTTAGCCAGACAGCTTCCCTGCAAGTTTCAGCTAGTGCTACTATCTCAGCTTCTGTTGAAGAAACCGAGACGCAGTCTTGCTTTTTACAGCTCCAACTTATGGTACCTCCCAGTATCTTGAAGAGATAGCCGCTGTTCGATTTGCGATCTATTCTCGATTCTGCCCAGTTGGCATCTGCATATCCGGACAACTCCCTTTTTGTGGATAGTGAGTCGCTTAGTCTTAGCTCGTATTTTGAGGTAGTTTTCAGGTAACGGAGGATGCGCTGAAGTTCGTTCCAATCTTGTTGTCTTGTGTCTTTAATGTGCTGACTTAGTATTGTCACAGGTGCTGATATATCAGGCCTGGTGTTTACACACAGGTATAACAGTGACCCAATCAATTTCTGGTACGCAGTGTTGTTTATAATTGGAGTTGAATCTCTCATCTTATGGTATCCAGGGTCCATTGGCATGTTGGATCCTTTTGCGTCTGACAGACGTGCTTCTTTTAATGTCTTTTCTATGTAGTCTGACTGATTGATAAAGAAATCTCCTGACCTATTGCGTCGAATGTTGATGCCTAGGTAGCATTTTAAGTCACCAAGGTCTGTGACTGAAAATTGTTTGTTCAGGTTTTCGCAGAGCTTATTTAATATCTCTTGATCTGGACTTGTGACCAAAATGTCATCCACGTGGACGACTAAGAATGTATCTCCGTTAGCTTCTTTCCTTCGGAAAAGGCAGGGATCTACTTCGCACGGTTCAAACTCAAGTGCTTCAAGTGTTTGTTTAAGAGTATCGTGCCATACTTTGGCAGATTGTTTTAGACCATAAATACTTCGTTTGAGTTTGCAAACTTGATTCTCCTGACCATTTTTCTTAAACAATGGTGGTTGTTTCATATAGATGTCCTCTTGTAACTTTCCATTCAAAAAGGCAGTCTTAGCATCAAGGTGTCTAACAAAATATTTCCTGTGACCAGCAATCGACAGTAAAACTCTAAATGTTGTGTGTCTTACGACCGGTGCAAATACTTCGTCATAGTCTTGTCCATACTTCTGTGTAAAACCTTGTGCAACTAATCTTGCTTTGAATCTTACAGGTTCGTTGTTCGAGTTTTTCTTCAATTTAAATACCCATCGACTACCAATAGACGTTTTGCCTTTAGGAAGTGGTTCGAGACTCCAGGTGTTATTGTCTTGAAGAGATTTGATCTCTTCTAACATTGCTTGTCTCCAGTGTTTTGAGTTTGGTCCAGATATAGCTTCTTCTGGACTTCTAGGTTCATCTGCAGGATTTTCTTTGGCTTTACGAGTTACATCAACGTCCATGTCAATAGTTCGATCTAATGGTGACCAATCTGTTTGTTCTGCAAGTCTGTCTAGCCTGATGCCTAGTGGAACATCATCAAGTGATATTATGGAATCTCTTCCCCTTGATGTGACACTGTCATCTAGATTTATCGTAGTGTTATCGGTTGTTTCTGTACTTTTAATTGGTTTCTCTTCGCAGTCAGGTGTCTTTGCCACCGTAGGTTCCTCGATAGACAGGTTTTCTTCAGTCATATTGATTTCTGATGTATCGTTATGTTTTATCAGTTCATTTTCCAGGAATACGACATCTCGACTGATAATAATTTTTCCTGACTCTCTGTCCAGCAGTCTATAGGCTTTGGACTCTTGTGAGTAACCTACGAAGGTGTATGCAGCTGCTTTTTTATCCAGTTTTTGTCTTCTTTCTTTAGGTACGTGGACGAATGCCTTACAACCGAATACTTTGAGATGGGATATATTGGGTTTTACGCCGTACCATAATTCAAAAGGCGTTTTAGTTTTATTTTTCGTAGGAAGACGGTTTTGTAGATAGCAGGCTGTTATTACAGTTTCTCCCCAGTACTTTTTGGGTAGCTCAGCTTCGATCAACATGGTACGTGTTGCTTCTAGTAAATATCTATTCTTTCTCTCGGCAACGCCGTTTTGTTGCGGAGAGTATGGAGCTGTCAACTGTCTCTCGATGCCATGAGTTTCCAAGTAATCGCTGACTTGGTGAGATAAATACTCGCCTCCACGATCGGATCTAAAAATCTTTGGTGCTTGGTTAAATTGTGTTATACAATTTTCAACATAATTTTTAATTGTTGTACTTGCCTCAGATTTTTTAGTTAGAAGAAAAAGTTGGCAATGTCGGCTATAATCATCCACAAAAGTAATAATGTATCGTTTACCGCTTGGCGTCTTGACTGGTAAGGGTCCACAAAGGTCAGTGTGAATGAGTTGTCGCGGCCCTGTAGAGACATGTTCTGAAGCTTTTGGGAAGGCTGTCCTTGACATCTTCCCCTTGATGCAGCTTTCACAAAGATAATTTACTTTGCAGTCTTCGACGTGAATACCGGATGCAAGATTTTCATGTTCCAAGCGTCTGATGGCGTCTGGGTGTCGATGTGCTAATCGTCGATGCCATTGGTGAATGCAATTTTCTTTGTGAAAATTTTTTACGGATAATGCATTTTGTATCATTCTCAGCTCATACATGCCGCCCCGTGTGTCTCCAACAGCTATTTCTATTGAGTTTTTAAAAATTTTCATCGTTCCGTGTTGGATTGATACATTAAAACCCTCCTTGTCCAGCATACTGATGGATATTAGGCAACTATCGAAGTCAGGGACAAAGAGAACATCATTAAGTTTTAGTGTTTTCATCAATCCTTGGCTATCAACACAGTTTATTTTACCGGCTCCGATTCCATATACTTTACTTATTTGTTTATTGGCGACGCGTACAGTGGATCTGTAGTCGGTGTTCAGTGTAGTATAGAAAGTGATGTCATTGGTCATGTGTTTGCTGGCACCCGAATCAAAAAACCAAATATTTTGACGTCTATCATTGTTTGCCACAAACGCATAATCTAGGAATGACGTATCATCACTGTCGTCTGAGTCATCGCTTCCGGCTTGAGCTGCATTAGCTCTTAATCTTTTCATTTTGTTTTTCCATTTTAAGTATTTTGTACAGTTGGGCTTGATATGCCCTTTCTTGTGACAGAAATAACATTCTGTTTCTTTGTCTTTATTGCGGTTTACCTTTAGGGCTAATTCTCCGTTCTCACTAACTTTAGTCTGTCCTTCTCGTCTTTTGTACTCGCCGATGATCGCGTTCTTAACTATACTGTAAGTCAAATCCGTTATCGGTCTGACCTCCAAAGCAGTTATCAAGGGACCGTAAGAATCCGGGAGACTGCATAGCATCATCGCCAATTTTATCCTTTCTGGCCATTCCTGACCCAGCGCCGTTATTTTTTCCATTAAATTGTCCATTTTGACTAAATGCTCCTCCATGCTCTGATCTTCAGAATATGCTAATTGACATAATTGTTTTAATAGCATTACTTCGGTAGTCAAAGTTGCTTTCTCGTGGTAGCCCTTCAACGCTTCCCACGCTTCCTTGGCTGTCTCGGCATTCTTTATTAAGCTTACCTGGCTATCTTCAACTGATAGTCCAATAATAGCACTCGCTCTATTGTCCTTCTTTCTCCAGTCTGGCAAATCTTTTTCTACCGTTGGCGGAGCATTAGTGACTATGGACCATAGGTCGTCTTTCATAAGCATCATCTTCACCTTGAACTTCCACATGGGGTAATTCTCATCGTTTAATTTTCCAACCGAAATATTATCAGCCATATTTCTTTAAATTAATAAACTTTCAATTTTTTATTTCACTACACTTCAACTTCTCCAATTTCAACTTTATTACCACTGTGACCTCACCAACCAACTGGGCCCATAACCTGTTGGATCTCTACAAGGAATATGGATGGTGATACGTGGTGTAATGATAAGAGTTAGTTGTAACGTATAAGGCACGTCTGCACTGTACGGTTTATTAACAACGACTAAACTCATGGTGACACTACAATTAGTATGTACTATAGTGAGAGTTGTGTATGCATGTGTGTATGAATAATTGATATCTGTATATATATAAGTTGATAACGTTGCAGTATGGTCAACAGTGAGGTGGCGACTACGGAAAGTCATATTGGCAGGGAGCGCGACGAAAACGACATCTGATGGCTACAAAAAATCATGCTCAAGAATTATAAAAGATATATAAAATCAGTGTAAAAAATAAAAATTCGTTATAAAATCAAAATATAAAAATTTATAATGATATAAATAAAAAAGTGTAATTGTATTTTTGATAGAGAAAATTAAGTTGAATATATTTCGATGAAAAAATTAAGTATAAAAAATTTTAATAAACAATAAACACTATTATTTTAGAATAGAATAAGGTTAACCGATAAAATCAAAACAAATAATATATGACAACTACAATGATAAGGGTTTAAAAAATAGTAGAATAGTCAATTGAGTTATTTAACAAAATTGAAGAAAATAATTTTGTTTTAATTCATGATAATTTGCTTGTAAATCGTAACTAAAAAAACATAATGTTTTTTTAACCTTCCGTTATAAGCGCTTTCTCTAGTGTCTCACTCATATTCACGCCAACTCTATTAGCTTAAGTAGTGTTGTACAGGGAATCACCGTATAGCGCGAGTAACGAAGGGTTAAAAAATAATTTTTAGCCAATGATAAAAATCATTATCCAAACCGGATTTGAATCAATAAATTATAAAATATTGTTTTAACCTTAAACGATGAGCAAAGGCAAACATTAACGACACAATAACTATTATGAACTATTTTTAAACTTAATTTTCATGTGTTTATATTCAAAGAGAGCATGATTTAACGAAATTGTATCCACAGCGAGCGCTGCGATCGTTTCAGTTGTCCCCACCATATACTAGGCTCCCTGCCAATAGGGCTCACAGCTATCTATTTAATAGATAGTTACAGGAACGATACGGTATTGTTACCATAAGTATACATATTGTTGTGGTAACGATCTACGAGTTACTATACTTTAGATCGTTCGAAGAACAATATTTTTTTCTCCGTGTGTTAATTAATACTACTGAATTGATCGTAGGTTTGCAAGCCGGTCGTGAACTTGGAGAAGAACTGATTTTCTAGCTTTTACTATGACTCATTGCCACCAAGAAATAATGAATAATGCCTAGGGAAGGGCACCAACTATCGATATATCAAAATATCGATATTTTTTTAGAAAAGAATCGATAGATATCGGCGATATTTTTAATTTTTTAATTATCGATAATCGATATTTATTTCCAAAAATCAAATTCGATATTTTTTCTTTAAGTTTATTATATTTTACAATAATAAGTAGAATCTACTCATTATTATAACATTGTAGTTATTTCTATATATTAATTAGTAGACCGAGCTCAATATATCGACACTAAAACGCGCGAGTTTTGGTACACTGAGAAAAAAATTTTCTTCTGACAACTAAATTTTAGTTATGACAACAAAATGATTGGATTGCCAATTAACAGCCGCAGACTCGTCCCATACATGCTTCAAGTTTTTTTTTTTTTTTTTTTTTTCCTTTTGGCTATCGTCCCAATTGGGCCACGTGCCAGTTACTATTGTGTTTAGGTATATTTCCTGCTTCTGTAGATTCTTACTTTTCTACTTTTCTTGCTTGGTTTGGTGTATTTCAGTGTTTGTGTTGGTACTTCCCGGGAAAAAATGATTTTGCCTAATTATATATAATTATATATAAGACCTTATATATAATTAGATCTGAAAATTGGCCAGGTCTAATTATATATAATCATATATAAGTTATATATACTCATATATAATTAGATATGATTATGTATAATACATATATATCATATCGCATCAAAACCAAATCTATTATTGAGCATGTAATTCCTATAAAAGAAAGTGATAGGAGAATGCTGATTAATTATTCCAATGTTAAAATATTAACACAACTCATAAGAGTTGAAAATTATGTATGCAAAAAACCAAACACTTTAAAAACTGTTTGGTAACTGGGTATTATTAACTATACATAAGTTTATTACTTTTTTAACAGACTGAAAAATATAATGTAACCCTCGCAGATTTGAATCACGGTGGAAACACGGTGGGTTTGTTCCATTTTACCACTGTGATTACGCGGTGTATCCACCGTGATTACACGGTGGCTTGACCACTGTGTATACACGGTGTTTCCACTGTGATTACGCGGTGGATACACCGTGAAACCACGGTGGTGAAATAGCACAAAGCCACCGTGGAATCACAGTGGATACACCGTGGAATCACAGTGGATACACCGTGTATACACAGTGGAAACACCGTGTATACACAGTGGTCAAGCCACCGTGGAATCACGGTGGATACACCGCGTAATCACAGTGGATACACTGTGTATACCCGGTGGTGAAACGGAACAAACCCACCGTGTAACTACGGTGGATCCACGGTGTTTACACTTCCACGGTGTTTCCACCGTGATTCAAATCTGCGAGGGTACAATTGGACATCGCTATCGGTCTATATCCCTTAGATGGCTTCGGGATAAGACATACCCTGTATTCCTTCCAGCTGTTGGGGATTAGAGCTTCCTGTACAAATTTGTTAAAGAATTTTGTCATCATAGTGATTGCTGTCATCGGTAACTTGCCAATCATTTCATAACTAACGTTATCCGTACCTGGTGCCGATTTTTTTTTCCTCATCATGTCTATTGCTGTTTTAACTTCAACTTCTGTGATATCCTGATCCAATAAGTAGGGTTCAATCTCTGGATACGGCTCCTGCTGATAACTTTCCCTGTCCTCAGAGTAAACTTGGGATGTGTTGGTGAGTTTGTCGATTACCTCCTGTATTTCTGGGTCCTCCGGTGAAAAGGTCTCCGTGCTCTGCCTTTGTGCAAACCTCCTTTTAAACCCCTTAATTACTCCCCATATCTTGTTGATATCCATAGACGGGTTGATTGTGTCACAAAATGTCTTCCACGCTAGTCTTTTAGCTTTCCTAGCGGTTTTTTTAAATTCCTTGTGCGCGTTAATTGCTTCTTCGTATGTTCTGTGTCCTGGGTGCTGAAAAAAGCGACGTACAGCACTCCTTCTATTTTTGATCTTACTATTGCACTCGTCGTTCCATCATCTAGCTGGAGGTGGTGCCTTCCTGCTGTTTCCTTGTTTCTCATTGCTGGTTATCTGGCGAGTATTGTCATTCATGTTGTCTTTGTCTTCCTTGTTTTCCTTTGCTGTTGCTACTCCTTCTTTAATTATTTCGATAAATTTGTCGTAATTGGCTGTGTTTATTTCTGTGATCTCCCCTATCTTATCCACTACGTACTTTCCAAAGCTGGTCTCGTCCATTCCGTTCAGATTGATTCTGCAGGTTCTCTGATCTTTGTGGAACCTAGCCTTCCTGACCTGTATCAATATCGGGAGGTGGTCGCTTCCCATATTGTCCTGAAATACCTGCCAACTGACCTTGCCCACTAGTTGCCCGTCTATGCATGTAATGTCCGGTACACTGATTCTGTCCATTGTATTGGTGATACGTGTTGGACTCCCATCGTTTAAAATAATGAGGTTGGATTCCTCCAGAGCCTCTTCCATCAGCTTGCCTTAGTAGTTCGCGACAGAGCTTCCCCAGTCAGGGCTCTGTGCATTAAAGTCCCCACACACAAGAATATTTTTGAATTGCTGAAGTTCCTCGGTCAGCTTCTTCCACTGCATTCTACTCAGCGATGATGCAGCATCCGGTGGTCTATAGCAATTGGCTATATGGTACTCCTCTTTACCGGTTTCAATTCTAATTATTATGTGTTCCAGGTTGCGGTGTATTGCTAAGTTATTTAACTTGCTGTAGTGGATGTCTTTACGGATGAAGCAAGCAACTCCTCCTCCAGTGGTTTCAGTTGTTCTGTCAGTTCTAACCACATTATACCCTTTCAATTGTACTTGGTGTTTAGGGTTCAGCCATGTTTCTGTCAATAATAGGATATCTATCCGGTGTTCTGATAGAGAGTTAGGGATCGAGTCCCACCTCTGCCAGAGGCTCCTAATATTCCACTGGCAGATGTTTATATCTCTTTTTATTGGGTCAATGGTAGATGAGAGGACGACTGTATCGAGTCCTCCGTCTCGATCTGTGCTACTACACCTTGAATTTCATCCCTAAATTGACTGATGCCTGGAATAGCAAGTATTCCACCCACTAATCTCTCCATGTACTTCTTCATCGCTGTTTTAACCACTTGTTCCACCATTCCATCCATATAACTCCTCATTTCTTGTTCGTTAAGAGGGCTGGCAAATATTGTGACCGGTTTCTCACCTTGGATTTTTATGGGTACTTGTTCTTGCTCCTCTTCATTACCTGGGTCGATTTCCTGGTCTACATACTCCATCATTGTGTCAGCCTCGCCATCAAAGTATACCGATCTTTCATTGGATGTTAGTGACAGTATTTCATTTGCACTCCTGGCACTACTAAATCTTGTTCTACCAGTCCTTCTAAAGGTTTGCAGTTCTTGCCTGGCCTCATTCCTAGTAATTTTATTTTTGGTGCTGTAGTTAATTATTTCCTGCTGGATTTGCCATTGTGAGCAGCTTTTGGATAAGGCTTCGTGTGCTTGCCCGCAATTTGGGCATTTTGGAGTAAGGCTAGTGCAATCCTTGGTCTTATGGTTTGTTAATCCGCATCTTTGCCATTTGCTGTGAGTACTTTTACACTCCCTTCTTAAATGGCCAAAGCATAGACATCTGTAACACATGACAGGTCTTGATACATATTCATTAATCGGTTTACTAACCTTGTATATTGAGGCTCTGTTCGGTAGAGTTTTATTTCTGAAGAATAGCTTGATTGCTGTAGTGTTCTCCAATACAAATGGAGGTCTCTGGTTTCCTGTCATCCCGGGAAAAAATGATCAGACCTGATCAGACATGAACAGGCATGAGTCTTCAGACCTGATCAGACATGAAAAATGACCAGGCCTGATCAGGCATGTTCAGGTCTGATCAGGTATGTTCATGTCTGTTCATGCCCATCCGGGTAAAAAAATTATATATAAAAAATGGCCCTATATAATTATATCTAATTATGTATAACTATATTCAATTATACATGTATGTAATTATTGCTATAAAAATAAAAAAAATAAAAAATTCGGGCGTGTGCAGGATTTGAACCGTGGACCTTGCGCTCGAAAGTGTAACTCGCTACCCACTGACCTAAGAGATTTAGTTGAAAAGTAAGTTACGTATGAACTTCAAGTAATAAAAATCTTATACGTGATAGATTCTTGGTCAACAAAATTTTAGATCTATGAGCAGACATGAACAGCCATGAACAGACATGAACATATATGACCAGGCATGAACAGGCATGGACAGGTATGATCAGGCCTGAGCGTATTTAACGCTTCAGACACCCAGACAGCATGAAAGTCAGAATGACTGCTTTACGACGTATTTTTGAAGGAGTCTTCAAGAAGTCTTATAATGACTTCTTAAAGGTGTCATTTTTAAGAACTCTAAATTAAGAGTTCTTGAAGACTTCATAAATAAGACGTCAGTTTTGTGACGTCTAAATGTATTCTTTTTTTAACTTTTTTGAAGTCAAAATTAGGAACTCCTTAAGACGTCATGGTAAGTTCATTCTGAAGTCTTATTTGCGGAGTCAGAAAAAAGAACTCTTTGAGAACTCTTTGAGAACTTTTAAAGATGTCTTACTGAGTTCGCTAGGTGGCGCATTCGACATCTTGAGAACTTCTTAAAGACTTCTTTAACGTGTTTTTAAGACGTCCAAATCATAAATAGGAACTCATTGAGAACTCATCAAGACATCATTTTGCTATCTGGGCATGAACAGGCATGATCAGGCATGAGCGTATTTAACCTTTAACGGCCACATGGGGTAACTCATTACCCCACGCTGAAAAACCCGGCCAGACAAGATGTGTAAACGTTTTTGAGACTTTTAACTAATTGGGTCATGTTTGTTGACGAGTTCTTCAATATTTTTAATGATTTAACTTGGTTAATTTATAGATGGCGTTCTAAAAACTGGTCATATAGGTCAAAATTCTGAAAAAATGGCTTTTTTTGCAAAAAAATTCACTACTCCGCCATTTGGCAATATTAACGACTAAAACTTTAGGGTTGTCCGCACAATATATACCACTACTACAAAAAAATAACAGTATCCACCAATTCTTCAAAAAGTATAGTTATTTTGCAAAATTACTATGGAGGCAAAATACAGGCTCAATAAGTTATAGATCAAATTGAATGGAATATAGTATAGTGCCGAATAGCTCAACTGGTAGAGCACTCGGCGCGATACAGAATTGGTCTGGGTTCGATTCCCAGTTCGGGCTATCTATATTTTTCTCAATTTATTTATAGATTGTCTTATTGAAAAGGTTATTTGCATGTTTGCATGTTTAGGTTTCCACTATATTTAAATGGTGTCCACAAAAAATGAACAACTTACCTTTATTTTATCGATTGACACTGAAATAAGTTGATACAAATAAAATAAATATTGTGACTGAACTGCGGTTACGGCCACACTGGGGTAACTAGTTACCCCAGGCCGATAAAACGCACGCTCACAACGCCACTGTGCATTTCTTTGGCTTTCTATGTAGTGAAGTCACATTTCACACATGTCTGTTACCGGCAGATGGTGTTTATTGTATTTATTTGAAAGGTTTAAGACCTCTAATCCCACTTTTTTTAAGCCTGGGGTTACTAATCACCCCGTGTGGCCGTTAAGGGTTAACGCTTCAGACATGACCAGGCGTGAACAGGCATGGACAGGTATGATCAGGCCTGATCATGTCTAATTTCAGGCCTAATCATACATGAACAGGCATGATCAGGTCTAATTTCAGGCCTGATCATACATGAACAGGCATGGTCAGGTCTGATCATTTTTTCCCGGGATCTCCGAGGGGTTAGTTGGTCCCCTAACCCTTCTCTTCATACGTTGAACTCTAACTAGGTGAACTCCTTCGTCTTTCTCAAATATCAGTGCTGCCTTGATCTCCTCCTTACTGAATGATGGGTCAACCCCTCTCATGACCCCTACTCTGAAGTAAGTTTGGATTGGTATATATGCTATCCAATGCTCGCACACCTTCTTCTTGATATTGTCCATGAATTTATTTGCTTCGATGTAATTGCTAAACAGAACTTTATATTTTTCTTTTCCCAAAGGCGATAGACTTACCATTGATTTGTAAAACTGCTCCAATTTTTTCCCCATTGCCATTATATGCAGATTACCTAGGTTACCTCCCTCTCGTTCATCTGCTACAAATACCACGTACGGTCCTGTGTCCCTCTCTTCATACCTGTTATTCTCTACCACTTTGATGTGTGTTTTAACACCATTCAGGTCCTCTAGCTTGGTTTTGGTATTCCTACTTTCCTCTTTATTTTTAGGCGAGTCCAGGTCCTTCCTCTTATTTGAATTTTGATCTCCCATGTTTGGAATGTGCTTTATTTATTGTAGCTTGATTGTATTTTAATCTATATTATGATGAATTGTCTTATCTATTAGCCTGGAGCTATATATGTTTATTAGTATATAATTAGTTTATATTTGACGGAGTTATTACAATTATTACAGTTAATTTTTTTTTTTTTTTTTTTTTTTTTTTTTCCCTCAGTTATTTATTGCTGTGTTGATTTATTTGTTTATTTGTGTTCTAGTGGTTAAGCTAAGTCTACTGATCTGCTGTATGATAAGCAAGAGCGGGATATTATTATTTAAGCTAGGATTCAAAGCAAACTATAAAAAAAATAAGAAGAGAAAAATACAAACTTAATGGCACCGTTAACAAGCAACGT
The DNA here is from genome assembly GCF_029852145.1 of Microplitis mediator. NCBI lineage: Eukaryota > Metazoa > Arthropoda > Insecta > Hymenoptera > Braconidae > Microplitis > Microplitis mediator. The sequence goes on along the minus strand of NC_079978.1, from coordinate 10,131,100 downwards.
GCGTTATTAGCTCTAAGCCGGATAATCTAATAAGCAAACAGTATTAATTTTTATATAAGCAAAATTTGTTCAATGGCTATTTATAGGGCTTACCTAAATGATGGGAATAATGATTAGGATCTGTGTATTGAGTCTCGTGTCTGTGTAATTCCTTTCCTTGTTGTTTTGGAGTTTGCCATAACTCCTTAAAGTTCGCTTTTATCCTCCTGTTAGACCAGTTCATATCTTCTTACTTCTCTTCCGTCTTATGGATGATTCGGTCTATTTTGTTGAATGCCTTGACTATAATAACTTAAGATGTTTTTGTTGTTTACTGTGCTGGCGACACGTGGCCTGTAGCACGTGCTCCGTTAACAGAGGTTTAACCTCTCTACACTGTTATTCGTTGTTTTAACTTTTAACAGTTGAACTCCAATCTGTTTTGATGCTTCAAGTTCGGAATATAATATTTCTGAAATAAGTCTCTTACCAGGGACACTACAAGTGGAGGGCGCGATCTAGTGGCGAGCACCGAACTATTTCCGCTGCTGTTGGCTAGCATAGTGACAACTGCCTTTTCTGATGGTAAATAATTATTAGGTTTAAATATGTATTCATTAACTTCAAACAAATATATATTTATTTTAAATGAATATATTTTTTTGTGTCTAAGTATTATTTATTAGAGTTAATATAATAATACTTTGCTTTAATATTTGAGTTTGTTGGCACTATTAAATAATTTAGTTGTCTATCAAATAAATATTTTCTTAACTTTACCAAATGATTTTATTATCTTACAGAGAGAAATATTAAAGTCAACCAAATAGAGTCTATTAAATTATTTGTTAAAAATGACAAAATAGATTATGTTGACGTAATGAAATTTAGTCGTCCCAAATAAATTTCGGTTTAACAGAATTTAACAAAACCGATTTAATTGTCTAAAGAAAAATTTTTTCTCAGTGTACCCTCGCGGTTTTGCGAATGCCGTAAAAATGCCGTAAATTTTCGGCATTTATACACATGCCGTAAATTTACCGTAATAATTTGGTAATAATGTGGTTATATTGGCCAGTTTTTTTGCTGTACTTATACTGTAGAGTTACCAGATTGTTATAGTAAAATTACTATAAAAATGCCGAACTTTTACCAAAAAAATGCCGTAAAAAAACTATAAAAATGCCGAACTTTTACCGAAAAAATGCTATATAAATACCGCAATAATGCGATAATTTTATAATAATAAAATCGTATTTTTTTGGTAATTATACCGTAGATGTCCTGCGATTTTGCCAGATTTATCCTGATATAATGAAAAATTGTAAAAAATTTGGTTTTATTTTATATTTGCTTCTGCGGTTAAAATCATCGTAAATGTGCAAAGTGTAAAATTTTATATTTTAGTCTATTAGTTTACACATTTCTTATTGAAACAAAAGAATGTAAGTGAAAATAAGAATCCGGGAAAATTGAGGTTTTCAATTTTCTTAAGTTTGTTTGTATAGATATAAATACAATTAGCATCAACTTTCGAATAAGCGATTTGGTATGATGGTTAACATATCAGGCTTTAAATCATAAGGACTCGGGATCGAGTCCACGAGTTGGTGGTTTTTTTTTTTTTTTTTTTCATGACAGTTATTGTACATATAACTTTATAATGTTATATATAATTAAATAAAATTTTATATAATTATATATAATTTTTGTTCCTGGTAGAACGGTTTAATGCTGCAAAAATGCCGAAAATATGCTGTATAATTACGGTTTTGTCCGGGGCCAGATGGGCTACCTAATGCGCTAATTAAAAATCTCACACACCAATATTTTGAATACCTGCTAGCTGTCTACAACCACTTCTGGATATCACAAATATTTCCGGACTAATGGCGAGAAGCAATTGTCGTCCCAATACCAAAACCAAATAAAGACCACACCAAAACGTCAAACTACAGGCCAATATCACTTACATGCAACCTATGTAAGATGTGGGAAAAAATGGTATGTCGACGCCTCAGGTGGAGGTTGGAATACGAACAATTACTCTCACCGAATCAGTTTGGTTCTCGCAACTTCAGATCAACTACCGACTACCTAGTAAATCTGGAGTCACTAGCGTGTGACGCTCTCCTCGACCGTGCACACCTTCTCATGGTAACACTGGATATCGAGAAGGCATATGAGATGGCCTGGATCCCAAGAATAATTGAAATCCTGATTGCACTTAATTTTTCTGGTAATCTTGTAGCATATATTATTAATTTTCTAACCAAGCGGTGTATGAGAGTACGTATAAACTCAACCCTATCCAAGCTGGTGCCTATTAAGGGACTACCACAGGGATCGGTACTTAGTGTACTGCTTTTTATCCTGGCAATCGACCAAATACTCCAAATCATAGACTCTCCTCTCCAGTGCGCTATGTTTGTAGACGATCTATCAGTCGCCTGCTGGGGTAAAAATCTCCAAGTCACCTATCATATCGTCCAAGAGGCCCTTAAAAAGCTACAACTGTGGGCGGATAGCAACGGCTTCAAGTTCTCGACCGCAAAGTCAGAGTATATGATAATTAGCCGATCCCACGACACCAGGAACAACAACCTCCAACTAGTTCTAAACGACCAACCGCTCAAAAAGAAAGACACAATCAAAATTCTAGGACTCACCTTTGATAGAAGGCTCACGTGGAAAAAGCATATAGAATTACTTAAAAGAGAGTGCCACACAAGACTCCGCATCATCAAGGCCCTATCATCCAAGCAATGGGGAAGCAGCACCAAAGCCCTGCTCAGGATCTACCGCAGCGTAATCAGGTCTAAGCTTGATTATGGCGCTATCGTGTATGACTCAGCAAATAAATTTCTTCTTCAAACACTACAAACTATCCCGAACACGGCATGTCGTCTCTGCCTTGGTGCTTTCAAAACGAGTCCAACGAACAGCCTACTGATTGAAGCTGGTGAGCTTCCTCTTAACATCAGGCGCATGGAGCTATGTCTCAAGTATACTGCAGCAATCTCTTCTACTCCGAATAACCCAGCATATCACAGTGCAACAAAACAACTAATGTCAAATAAATACCAGGAGTGTACCACTCCCAAGCCACTCCGAATCCGGACACCCTTATACAGTGAAGAACTGGGGATAACTCTCCCGTCTCTCTTTACTAGAAGCCTAGGCTCTATTCCACCATGGCAATCCCAGAATATCCGTATTAATTTTGAGCTAAGCCAACACGATCGACCATCCACAACACCAGAAACCTACAGAGCACTCTTTTGCGAACTGCATGAAAAAAACTCGCCAAATATCGAGTATTACACAGATGGATCAGTTATGACCGGGCGGGCAGGATTCGCAGTCACCACAGATTCCAATGTCTTATTAGCGCACCGCGTCCATGACTGTACCAATATATTCTCATGCGAGGCACAAGCAGTCCTACATGCACTCGAATTAATCGACACCAGAGAGGATAACACCAGTAGCACTGTCTACTCAGACTCTATGTCATGCCTCTCGGCCATCGATAATCAATTCTCCACTAACCCTATCATCCAGAATATTCAACATATGCTCCAACAACTTGTCTCCAACAATAAAACAGTCAATCTCATGTGGATACCAGCGCACCAGGGAATCCAAGGAAACGAATTAGCTGATCACAGTGCCAAAACTGCCACCAGTAACGAAAGACAACTAGCTACCCGAATAACGCTCAGTGAAGGATACAAATATATACACGAATCCGTCAAACAATACTGGAATAGTAAATGGCTACAAGCTCCTCGGTCCAAACTGCATGACGTCCGCAATAATATATGGGAAACCGCACCAACATTCAAAAGATCTGAACAATGTGTAATTAACAGAATCCGCATTGGACACACCAGGCTGAGTCACTTACATCTTATTGCCAAAGACCCTGTAAGTCTCTGCCAACGATGCAACACCCCAATCACAGTCAAACACATGCTAATTGAGTGCACCAAATATCAAGATGACAAGGTTCGTACTGGATTGACCAAAGACATGCCATCAATGCTGAATGACCACGCCGAGTGCCTTAGACTAATTAAGTTCCTAAAAGAAGTCAACTTATTTAATTCAATTTAAAAGTTTATGTAACTATTGTAGTCGCTTATGACCTCGATGTCCAAAAGCGACTTGTAAATAAAATAAAATAAAAAAAAAAAAAAAAAAAAAAAAAAATTACGGTTTTAATGCTGTTAAAATACCGTATTTTTTCTGTTTCATTACCGTAAATATTCTGAATTTTTTTCGTAAGTTTTTGGTAGTAATGCGGCAAAAAAACTGGCCAAAATAACTTGAATAATACCATATTTATGCAGTATTTATACCGTATAATTCCGGTATTATTTCGGTATTTCCAAAACCGCGAGGGATATATAATACTAATTTTAGAGAAATTTGCCAAATATATATTTTCATAATAATTAAATCTGCCCTATATGTATTTTGATAATACTTAAAATTGTCAAATACGTATTTTAATAATAAATAAAACGATTAGAGGAAGGGGGTGGGCAAATGGGGGTAGGGTAGGCAAAACGGGGTACCCCCAAAATTTTATAAAAAAACATTTTATTTTTTAAATGTTTTTTAAACATTCCAAAATCACTTTTGAAAATATAATTGAGCATTAATTTAAATATTTTTTGTTAAGCTTTTTCAAAAATCGAGTGCAGTCGAGAAATATTAATGGCTTTTGTTATATGATAAAAACCGATACAAATTTTTTTTTCTTCCTCTGCATCCAATAATTGTGTAAAATGTAATTTTTCTTTATGTAAATTACTTACAAAAAAATTTAATTTACTCAATTTTATTTAATATGCAGAAATTTTTTTTTTACCTTTTTAAAGGGGTACCCCATTTTTCCCGCAAAGATAAAAATTTTTTTGTTTCAACGGCAACTGAAATTTTTGTTTATTTACTTTGAATATCATCAAAAACAAAAAGATTTAGCGTATTTGAGTCCTCGAAACCTTAGTATTTTCTTAAGTACCCCGCTTTGCCCCCCCCCCTTCCTCTATATATGTGTTATTCTATTTTATGTTCGAATATTTCAACAATTTTGCCAGTAATCGCGTCTTGAGGTAAAAATATCGATTTATCGAAATATCGATATTTTGTACTCTACCAACATCGATATTGTTTAAAAATATCGATACGATATATATATCGATATGTTTTCTATATTTGCCCATCCCTAAATTCCAAACTAAAATAATCGATCATTATCATAAGTGAACATTGACTCTGATTGGTATTTACAAATTATCAAAAATATTTATATAGTGCTATGTCAATGATGAAGATTCCGTCTTTCTTCATAATTCGAAAATTATTGATGAAGTAATTTCAGCTTACGAAAGTACATTAAATAAAAATAACTAAGTTGATATTATTTCGAAAATAATCATATAAGAAATTTGTCAAAATAAGCTGACAAAATATTTTTATTTATAGAAATTTACAACATATATAAAAAATAGAATACGCAAATGATTAATCAGATTAAATTAATCGATCATTTCATAAGTAAACATCGATTGCCTTATAAATAAATAATGATCCTGAAATTGACAGAGAATTAACAGTTTTCGTTTTTTTTTTTTTAACAAATTAATTACAAAAAAAAAAAAAAAAAAAAATGCACATGTAGAAAATTAAAAAAACTATAAGTACGTGCGATTTTTTCAAATATTTTTTTTTTATAATTTATCGTTTTGAAAAATAATCCAAAAATTATTAGACGTCGGCTAACTTCAGTATAATAAATGTTATAGGAGATAATACTCGTCCGGACCATGGAGAATGACATAAATCGTCTACCGTAATCAGAAATTATGAATGAAAACTTATCATTAATTGCTTATTTAACAGTCATCAACAAATTCTATATCTCAGTTCAAACTGACTAAAAATTCTCATTTTATTTTATAAAAACAACAAAACTTCGAATTGTTATAAAATAAATTGAATGAGAATATTGAAATAGGAAGTAGTTTTTATGCTAAAAAAATATTTTAAAGCTTATATATTTCAACATAAATAAACTTGCTGTGGTAACTCTTTTCTTTACTATGAAGAATGAAGACTAGATATATTAATATTAAGATATTTTAAATATCTTCTCAATCTCTGGGACCATTTTTTCTCGTTTCTTCATCATCAGAATTATCTTCTTCTTCTTCTTCTAAATTACTGCTATTTTTTCGCGATATACGATTTTGTAAATCATATGTAATTCTTGCGATTCTCGTCACTGCTTTAAATTTTATGGTCATTTTTTGTTTCTCCATTTTTGACTTCCACTGTAATAAAATAATTATAATTATAATTATCTGCATGACAATAAAATAAATACATACCTTTTCATCTCTAGATGGTAAGTCTTCGAGATAATGTTTCATATCAGATTTTTGTGGGTCAGCAATAGCCAAAACAGATAAACATCCATCTACTGTACCCAATACAATACTTTTGCCATCATAAGTACTATCGACGGCGCTTAATTCTGCTGGCACACGATAATTGGCAATCATTTCACAATCAGATGATCTAAATAACAATTAAATAATTTACATATTAATGTATGCGCAATTTAAAAATTAACAATTTAATTTTTGTATTTGATCGACTTACCGGAAGACTCTAATTGTTTTTCTACCACTATGATAATAAAATACATATTCATCTGTTCTATTGAACATTGATATTACTGTAAAAACACCTTCGGCTACTTTTGGTATATATGTTTTAACTGTTGTTCCTTTTTTTAACTCAACAAGCTCCAAACCACCTCTTTGATTAATTGGAATGATTGAAAAAAAAGTTAAATAATTAATTATGTAGCTCATCAATATACTTATACTCATTTAATTATTACCTGCTAGGAGCATAAAGAGTATACTTTCCATCTTTACTAATGTTACCACTCCATCGTGGTATAGATCGAATAACTTTTTTTTTATTTATATCCATAATTATACCTTTGTCAGAACCAATAATACCAATAAATTGTGCTTTATTTGGCATTGGTACAACATTATTGATATCCTTAAAACCTGGTAATTTAATAGGAATTCTATTTATTAATGTTCCTACATTTGCATTATAAACTAATATACAATCTCTTGTTGATTTTTCAGCAGCCGGTACAATAAAATGTGCACCATCTGATGTTGTTGCTACTTTTCGAAAAGGTGTTCCAGTATGACACCGAACAGGATACTCAAAAGTAAATAAAATATTTCCATCTGCAATAATATATTTTTTATAAATTTTATATGGAAAACTTATCGTGTCCAAACAATAATTATAATTATAGATAAATCGCAAGAAGAAGGACAGACAAACATTTGAATTTTAATTAATAAATGTTCGACGTTTCGTCACTTTTATTGTAACTTCATCAGCAACTTAATTATTAAAATTCTATCGTCTATTTAATAGTATGATGAAAACTATTAATTTTAATGATTCTTAAATTTTTTTGTAGCAACAATACATTTTAAATAATAGTTATTAAATAGTATAGATGAAACACAGCCAAGATCAATCTCATGTAACTGTTAGTAAAACTCATGAGATTGATCTTGGCTGTGTTTCATTTATACTATTTAAAATGTATTGCTACAAAAAAACTTTAGTATCATTAAAATTAATAGTTTTTATCATATTACTATGGTGAAACGCTTAGACATCCGTGGACAAAATATCCGCGACAAAATATCTGCAATAAAAATATCCATTGACAAAAAATCCGTGCGACAAAATGTCCATTAGACAAAATATACGCTGACAAAAAATCTGTAGACAAAATATCCGTAAAAATTGTCGATAAAAATTGATGTGACGCTTATTGGGCACAAATTTGTGAAAAAAAGGCGCTATGTTTCACACCTTTTTATGTATGTATCAATCATATGTATTTTCGCATTAAGTACTTAATGAATGAAATGATGAATGTTACAAAAAAAATATGATTTTAATAACTTTTTTTTACTGTAATTTTAACTACGAAAATTTTGATGTGATGAATTCATATCTTTGGTATGTCCATTTTCAGGGTATTCTGTCCGTAGATATTTTATTCAACGGATATTATTTCCGCAGATATTTTGTCTGAGGATAATTTGTCTGGTGGATATTTTGTCCGTGGATATGTTGTCACGCAACCTATTATTATGTAGACGATAGAATTTTAATAATTAAGTTGCTGATGAAGTTACAATAAAAGTGACGAAACGTTAAACATTTATTAATTAAAATTCAAATGTTTGCCTGTCCTTCTTCCTGCGACTTATCAATAATTATTTATAAAATGTATAATTATTATTTAATAATAAAATTTATTGTAGAGGACATTAAATACCTGGAATACTTCGCATTCCAAGCGTTGCAGTAGTTTTCATACATTCAATACCAACTGGATTATTAGGTCTAGAAATAGCTATAAATTTAATACCACTACTGGAATCTGATGTTTGTTGTTGAATTAATGATAGTTGACGAACATCCAATTGCTCTTTTTTATACAAAACTTGTTCAGTAACTCTATTCCACACAAGTACATTACCCGACTCAATAGAAATAATATATTTTCCATCGTGTGTTATTGCAGCGTGAGTAACAATTGCACCAAGTGGACTGTCTGCTAATTTAGATACTAATTTACCTGATTGTATATTCCATACACCAACGCAACTCCGTGTTACAGTTACAGCTAAATTACAATTTTCTGCTAAACATATTGAATCAATTTGTAATTCGTGTCTATCGATAACGTGAACTTGTTCAAAAATATTATCAATATTCCAAACTTTAACAGTTCTATCAATACTAGAAGTTATAACACAATTCCAATTTCCAATAGTTAAAGCTTCTAGTTGAATTATTCGTGCAAAATGAGCATCAAGTGTTTTCATAAGTTCACATGTTTTCAAACTCCAAACATAAAGATTTTTTCTTACACCAGCAACCGCATAATTTCTCTCACTGTTACCATTTTCAATATTACTATCACCACTGCTACCACTTACCATTATAGAATTTGAACAAAGCATTCGAGTACTAATATTTCTGATACCATGAGGTAATGTGAGTACAGCAGGATTATGTTTTGTTACAGAAGTTTTATCATCCATATCAGACGATATTAATGACAACCACCAAACAATAAAACCATTACCGGTAGTTGCCAGTAATGTTTCTTCATCTCGGTCAATTTTTAATTGCAATATATATTCTGTATTATCGTTATAAGCTCGTGGTAAATCATACTGTCGTTTCCAACAGCAGCTGCATGAATTATCGTTAATTTCAATAGTGTATTTAGTTACTCGATAATCACCTTTTGTAGTACATGCATAAAATGTTTTTTTGTCTTTCGTAAATACCATCGCACTGTGAAATTCAAGAGGATTTGCAATCACTTCAGATTTATGTTCATCGGATTCAAAATGCTGTTGATGATTACCACAGTTATTGTTTCCATTGTTTTTCTTTCTATTATAAAAAATAAGCATTGATGGATCATCTAACTTGCCGGTCCAAAATACAATTCTATAATCCGTCAAGTCGGTGTACTCAACAACTGTACGAATAAAAATTTATACAATATATATTTTTATTAATTGGAAAGTATCATTTTTAAGGGTAAACTTACGTAAAATTTTCCATTTATTGTAGTCTACTTGTGGTGTAGTAGTAGTATGTCTTGAAAGTAAATTTCCACGTAAATCAAACCTACACCATTCATGTGTACCATAAATAAAAGCATACTGATTCATTAAATAAACTCCACATACTGCATTATCATCATTTTCATCACTTTCATCATTTACCAGTGGGTTATTTACAATAACAAATTCACTAGTGAGAGTATTTAAAATAACAATTTGATTGTTACTTGTAAAAGCTGCAGCGTATCGATTATCTGGACTAAGAACAAGCTGTTGCATTACTCCTTCAATACCTGGGTTTACATCTCGGGTCATATCGCTTGTACTTAAATCCCACGTTATAAATCTATTTGATATTGACACCACGTAACGGTAATCAGAAGTTAGACAAAATCCAAATACAGCAAATTGATGACCTTCCAGAGAATACTAGAGTGTGTTTACATAAAAATATTTTATAAATGTAAAGAAAATTATTAAGTAAAATAATTAAATATAATATAATATACCTTTAAGGGACCACCAGGTGTATGGAGACAGTGATAAAGAGGCATAAGAGAACAATCCTTTATACCGTCATTATCACAGGCACGTAATAACATGCGTACATTATTATTATGTTCTATTTCTGGAAGTAATCTACCTACTAATTGAGGTGCTAGCATATTGGGATGATTACCTAAAATAGCTCCTCCTAATCGCAATGCATCTGCTACAAGCATCAATTCCCTAAATAGAAATAAAAATAGTATCAATAATAATAATTACAATTATAATTTATGTGTATATATGACAGTAACCTCACTAAATTTTGATCTTCTATATTATTACAAGCATCTTCAAAATCTGACAGTACTGATTGAAGAGGACAAGAACTAAGTTTAGCATGTAACCATTCATAATTGAATAAAACATTTTCAAATAAATCTTTAAAACGTCTTGCACGAACAAGATGATATGGTAATTCACCAAATTTACGTAAATTATAACGTGATAATTTTCCTTCTTTTGAATAAAAAGCTAATGGTTGTTCTGGTACTTTTCTATCAGCTACACCCTCTTTGTCTTGTAAATTAAATCGATGACGTTGAATTTCTGTATACTTAAAGGGTTTTGGTATACCACCACCCCAAATTCCAAGATAATAATCAGCAATCATTGAATGAAAATACATAGCCATATTCATATTTTTAAAATATCTTTCTTTTGCAGCATCACGAAATTGTCTGTGATACCAATTTAATACACTTACACCATCAGCTTCACGTTCACTTAAATAGTTCGGTAAATCATTACGTATACGTGTCCATAAAAGTGGTGGTATCCTACGTACTGGTGGTAAATGATACTGATAAACGTCATCAAGTACTTTATCATCAAGTGAAATTAAATCTTCTAATTCTGATTCAGATAAACCAGATTTTGCGGCTGTAATGTATGCTAGAGCATGAAAAACTAAAATTTTTCCGTGCTGTTTTTCAATTCTCTCAAACAGCATCATAATACTGTCCATTACAGTATTTGCTAGATGAGTATCCGCCGGTTTAGTGTAACTGCGCCATCGGCATATTTCAGCAAATACAAGTTTTACAAATATCGGCAAAGAACAATTTGATATTGCATTTGCCACAAGCCGCCATTGGTAATTATTTAAATCTCTGTGTGCTTTTTTCATCCACATTCTGTTTATTTTAAAAACACCAAAAATTTTTACTAGTTTTTTAAAATAATAAATGATATTTATGTACATACTTAATAACATCCATTGCCAATTCTTCGCCAAGTGCAGTAACTTCGATAAAACTTTCTTCAGTATCTATCATGCGACGTAAAAGATGATAATCTCGTGAAATTATTGGATTTGATTCTTCTGATGCACATGAAAGTATCATCTAGTTTGTTTAAAATAAATTGCTAAGTTTATGACTAATTTATAAATTTATTTATTTAAATGTAAAACATAAATTTGAATTATATAGTTGTACCTTGCAATAATGAGGCAACCGAGTGGGAAGCCACGATAATTTATTTCCCTGCATTCCTGTCAATTGATCTACACTGTCAAGAAATAAAAGTATCGGTTGATTGCTTGAAGCAAAAGTCAATAAATGCTTAAAATGTGCGGTCAGCGGAACCAGATCATCAGGTATTTCATCGAAAGGTAGCATAAAATTATATGATATCTACAAATACACATAACATTATATAAAAATATAACAAAAAAAATATTTTAAACTTCCATTAAGGGGGGAAAGAAGTGAGATACAAAAGAAATAGCATATTTTTGTGATTTTTTTTTTTTAGAGTACCTTCTTTATTAAAATTCTTAAAATTTTTAACATTATTAAGCATCATTCCAAGAATATTCTGCTAAATTTTCATAAAAAAATTTTGAAAAATAAGCCAGTGATGGTGAAAGGAACCGAGTCACTTAAAAAAAAAAGCCTCCATACCGTAGGCAGGATAACTCATGACTGCTTCATCTGAAATCAAAAAGCCAAAAAGATTTCTTTAGTACTTAGGTTTATCTTAGATTTAAACGAAGGATTTTTTTTTTTTGTTTCAATAACTATTTATTTTTTAATTAAACAAGCGGAGCAATTTTTAGCAAGAATCAGTTTTTTTTATTGCACTTTTACCAAAAATTCAAAAATGAATACTTTGTTTATTTCTTCATTCAAATCCAAGATAAACTTATGTACTAAAGAAATCTTTTTAGTTTTTTGATTTCAGATGAGGCAGTCATGAGTTATCCTGCCTACGGCATGGAGAATTTTTTTAAAGTGACTCGGTTCTCCCCACTACCACTGCTACATTTTTCAATTTTTTTTCATAAAAATTTAGCAAATTATTCTAAGAATGTTACTTAAAAATGTCTCAAATTTTAAGAATGTTAAAAAAGAATGTATTCTGAAAAAAATAAAATCACGAAAATATGCTCTTTTATTTGTATCTCAGACCCCTTTCCCTCATTAATTATTATTATAAAAGTGAGCGGGTAATGTTACCTGTTGACAAATTGAAATAAGAGTTGGAGTAAGAGCACTGCTATCAGGAGTAGTACCTAAATATCTGATGATATTGATAGATTTTTTACCCATAAGCCAAACAGTACTACTCAACCCTGCGGCTTTTGCTAACAATGAAGTCTTCCCACAACCTCCTTCACCATAAAGGACTAAAGGCTTATCACTTTCTCCCAACATGTAATCTTTTACTTTTTCAAGTGAATCTTCTCGTCCGTAAAACACTCTAACGGAATTATTACAAGCATGTAAATGCTGCAATAGTTCTGTTATTATTTGTCCTTGTGCAGAGCTATCTTCTTTTCTCATTGCTCGATCTACGAGTTTAATCATGTTCCGATAAAAGTGAGTAATAAAATGTTGAAGATACTCTGAATGTGTTTCGGGATCTAATCCTTCTCGACCGATCCACTCTACCGTATATCTATATAATTATTAAATTTAATTATATTTCATAATATATAAAAAATTATCTTTAAAAAAAAAAAAAAAATATTTATAACTTACCTCTGCAAATTACAACTCTCGATTTTATTCGGTAGCCTTTCATCTCGCAAATCGGCGAGTAATTTTGATGCTTCATTATCTAAACTTCTGTTTAATATATCAATAAAAAGACCTGCTTTACGCAAATTTTGTAAATTTATATTGTTTATATAACGAACGTAAGCTAAACAATGATTTTTAGTATTTTTAACATTTAAAATTCCATTGATTACTTCTCTTTCAGTAACTACGATAATTAATACAATTATTTTAGTAAAAATTATTATAAATTATTAATGAATAAGATTTTATGATTTTTTTTATCATTAATGGATATTACCAGACATAAAATAATTATGCATAGTATCTTTATCAAATTTTCCTGAATTATAGAGCGATTGAGCGCCTTTTCGAAATAATTTTTGCATTTTGACCATCGTATCCCACCATGCTGCTTGATCTTCTTGCTGAAGCTTTGGAATTCTCTAACAATTTGTAAAAAAAAATGATAATTACTATTATGCTGTATTTCAAAATCCACACAGATATTTATAAGTTTATAAGATTTTTGTGTATACTTTATTATTAAAATTTTTAAGAATTGAAGAAATAGGTTGCAAAATACTAGTAGGCGGTACTGCATTACTATCTTTCTTGTACCAGGTTTCAAAAACTTCGACATCCGTACCTTGACTTTCTAAATCAGCTTTTATCATATCTAATTCTGAACTCAAAACGTATGTTGGAATTGGACGATACCCATACTTTTGTCCTAAAAAAACCTAGACGTATATACATAAAAAATTATAAATTTATATTTTATAATTATTATATTAATACCAAGTTAAAGATACTGACAACAAAGTTTGGGCCCATTGAAAGCCGTTGGCAATTTTCAATTTCTCTCATACAGAGTTCTGTAGTCATGTGGTCATCAGTTGCTTCATCACGGACACCCCATCTCATATCAACTACCTAATATGTAAAAATGTTTCATTAGTTATTATAGATATACATCGAAAAATGTTTTTTTTTATATTTCTCTAATTTTTAATTAATATAAATCTTATAAAAGGGCTCAATACTGGTACGGACAGCAATCAGATACTTTACCCTCTTTCAAATAACAATGCGCCGTATCGCAATGCCGCATAAATACCTGAAATTCAAGTCCATGTTTTTCACGGCAATAATCTTTTAATTTAGGATAACATTGAGCCATCAATGTATTTCTCTCCATTGTTGTATCTATTGAATATAAAATATAACAAAAGTAAAATTTTTAATTGTTTTACATTTTTATTTAAATTATAAAAATTAAAAATACTTGCCTGTAAATGTCGAACTCGTAAAAATACGAACTATTTTAGAACTCACAGGCGGTAAACTTTTAAGTGAACCAGAAAAAATTGAATCTATAACTTTTTCATCCATTTTTGAATTTTTGTTTACAAAGTTAATACTTGACAAGTTTTAAAAACAGAATGAAGAATACATTTGTAACGATATTTTATTTTACAGGTTGCCAAGGTAATATCCGATTATTTTTGCGCAGGTGATTATCATGACCTTCAAAACTTTACAATATTCTTATTGATTTAACAATACTTGCAATAATAAATTACTGCGCAACATATAGTTAAAAGTTAATGATTATATTCTTTACTATAATTTTATAAAAACACGAAATGATCCATGCAAACTCATAATTTATGATTATAATATTTATTTTTTAAAAATTACAATAATTTCTACGATACAATAGTATTTTAAAAGTTACACTAAGTAGCTAATCTTAATAAAAACTCATAACTTATCCTCAAATTCGAATGAAATATTTACGGGAATTTTTTTCCCTTTTTCAATTTTTCTCTTTAATTAAAAAATTTTACCGAATCAGTTTCTTAAAATATTGATAAGTGTTTTATTGAAATTATATATTTTATTATATATTATAGATAAAAACAATTAATTCATTTAATTTTACATTTATTAGTTTCATTTAATAAAAATTTAATATCATTAATCTTAAAAATAGTATTCTCTAAATCTAATAAAATGTTAGCAATATTACTGTGCCCATTTCTTACAACGAGAGAAAATGCAGTTAAACCAAATTTATTTTCAATATTAACATCCGCCTCTCTATTTAACAGTAACTTTACTATTTCTTCATTGCCCCTTTCACAAGCTAGAAGCAATGCCGTGCAATAATTATCATCAAATGTGTAAAAAAAAGAATTAACCAACTTGACGAATAAGTCGAATTAATGTCTACTCCTCGATCGACAAGAATCTGTACAATTTGGTAATATCTTTTATCGATTGCTGAATACAATGGATCATTGTAACCAGATACTTTTTCAATTACATTATTAAAACATTTAGATAAAAGTTGTATGGCTATTTTTATGAATCCTCCATTTATAGTATACTTATATATTAGGGTGATCCAAAAAATAACAAATTTTTTTTTTTCTCGCAAACAGGTTCAAAAGTTCCATTTAGATAAAAAAAGACGCCTGTGAAAATTAGAGCTCTTAATATTAACATTAAGAGGTTCCTCATCGCATTTTTCTATTTTCCATAAGAATAACATGGAAAAAAATTTTTTTACGTCTTCTGATTTTTATAAGTAGCTCACGATGCGCCATAGGAATAATTGGCAGGCATATTTTTGTAGGGAATTGAATGCTCTACAAAAAAAGATTCTTATCATTTTTTGAGGAATCTATTTGTTCAAAAGTTATTTGAGGTTGAAGTCGAATTCATATTAAATTTTAAGATTTTCTTACTTTTCCGACGAAACTATCAGACCTATTACAAAATATCATAAGACCTTTTTTGTAGACAATTTTATTCCCTAGAAGCTATTTCCAATAAAGTTTTTTCGAGTTCCGCATTGTTGTCTAGTTATTTTAATTTTAATGTCAAGCTCTTAAAATCGATCAGAAGACTATTTTTTTTATGAGCATGACATTAAAATCTTTTTTTGTAGAGCATTCAATTCCCTACAAAAATATGCCTGCCAATTATTCCTATGGCGCATCGTTAGCTACTTATACAAATCAGAAGACGTAAAAAAAATTTTTTCCATGTTATTCTTATGGAAAATAGAAAAGTGCGATGAGGATCCTCTTAATGTTAATATTAAGAGCTCTAATTTTCACAGGCGTCTTTTTTTATCTAAATGGAACTTTTGAACCTGTTTGCGAAAAAAAAAAACTTATTTTTATTTTTTGGATCACCCTATTATACATAATATAGTAACATGGTGTAATCATTATTACTTATGGTTATCTCGATGGTATTACTAAGAATTAATTCGATTATTTCCATGTTTCTTTTCATAATAGCCAATTCAAGGGGTATTTAACCATATTGATTCTTGATATCAATATTTACTTTTCTAGTCAAAAGAATTTCGATTAAATCGTAGTTATCATATAAAACAGCTAAATAAAGAGGAGTGTTGTGAAGTTTTTTATAATTGCAACTACAATTAACCATAAAGTTTTTGTTTATCAATAATTTTATGATGACTTCATGTTGACTGTTGTTGGCATGACAGAATAAGAAATATCCAGATAACGATAATGATGGATTAGAAAAATCAATAGAATTAATCAGTTCTTCTACTTTCTTCAAATTACCTTTTCGTAAAGCCGAAACAATAATGTAATTATTATTATTAAATTTATCCATAGTCAATGACGTCATACAAATACTTAAATATTTTATATCAACTGTACTTAATTATATCAATTAATGAGCTAATTATTCAATAACATAGAAATTTAATGTTAATTGTTCCATAATTAAGTATAAATCACATATTTACTGCCATTTAAAAATTTTTTTTTTTTGTAATTGACGTTTTTAGTTCATAATGAATTAATAGATGGTGTTAAAATATACATTAGGGTGTGTAATTTTAAGGCTATGTTTTTATTTTTACTGCTATACCAGAAAATCTGGTAGTATATAGAAAAGAAAAAATTATGTCGCTGGGCTAAAGGGTTTAAGTCCAATAGCGGCTTAGCTCATCAAAAAAATCGACTTCCCATTTAAATAACACGGGAAATTTTTTTTTTTTAACTTTGAGTATTTTTAACTCGTGAACAAATCAATGGATCGCATTTACTAATAGATATTTTTGTAGGAAATTGAACGCTCTACAAAAAAGGTCTCTTATCATTTTTTGATAAATCCATCTGTTCGAAAGTTATTAGATCTCGAAGTAAAATTGGAGATCTTTTCACTTTTCCGGCGAAACTATCAGACTTATCATAAAATGTTGTATTATATAAGTAATTTTATCTCCCGGAGTAGCAATTTGTCTTACCGACATTCTAAAATGTACAGTAACCTACGTGGAATTACATTGGAGATGTAATATCCCTGGTGGTCCTGAATCACGGTGATATTGCGGTCAGTCACAGTGAATCGACGCGAGATCTCACCGCGATGTCGTAGATCACGGTGATCCCGCGAAAATCACTGTGATTATATATAAAAAAAAAGGCAATACATTATGAAACCTCGATAGGGCAGCAGAATTTTACAAAAATTCACCGTGAATCACGGTAAATTTTCATAGTTCGATTGTAGAACATCACCGTGATTCATCGTGAATAGACGTGAATCACCGTAATTTCACCCTATTAGCGTGATTTACCGTGATTCACCGTAATTCACCCTAATATCACGGTCAATCAGGACCGCTAGGGATTCATCTACAAAACAAAAATTGCGACTAACATACTAACTTTTAATAATTCTAAAAACAATTTCTCCTTTTTGTAACATTGAAATATTTTCATATGAATAATTAAATATTGATTTTTTCCAAGCGAAAACTTAACGAAGCTGTATTGTAATTAATATGATAAGTGAAAATTACAATCTAGATAGTAATAATTGAAATAAAAAACTAATTTTCTACAAATCATCGTAATTTTTTATTCGAGATAGCAAATTTTTCATTGTGATTGTAATTATTATTTAATTTTGACTTGCATTTTTCTCCGTGTATTTATAAAAACTTGAAAATTGTCAGTTTTAATTCTTTAATCACATTTATTTCTCGGAAAAATATTTATAAATTATATATTTTCTCAAAATATTTTAATGCTTTATTATTTATGTCTTTACTTTGAGCTATTCTTAATACTCTATTATTCAAATAAACGTAAATAATTACATTTGTAATACGTGTGAAAATAAGTACCCATTCATATTTATTATATCTTTGTCAAGTATCAGAATACCAAGAAAAAGTTATCTGTGGCACCACGTACTTGGTCATTCAAACAAACGAACAAACAAACACAATTCTAATGATATAATCTATTATCTGTACCACCTGCTAGTTGTATTTGCACTACAAATAATAAGCAGATTAATTTTAATTACTTCTGATGATTATTATTCTTCATTTTCTTTTAATTGCTTATTTATATAATTTACTAAACATTCAACCATTGTAAGCTTTCTTTACTTACCACAAAATTCTTCGAGTTCTATTATTATAAATGTAATTAATGATTTCAGGAAACTTAAAATATATTATAAATGATAAAATGCATATTTACATTGACTAATTTATTCATCGTTCATTATATAAATAAAAATATCATAATTCAATTCTGATTAACAATGGTTTTTTTGTTGCGGGAAAAAGTTATTAAAATATTTATTTAATACTAAATTATAAACATAGATTAGGGTAGAGGTACCGTTTTCGGCCACAATGACATAATTTATTTTTAAAAATATGTTCAAAGATATTTTTATCCCACTATTAAAATGGAAATTTCATTTTATACTTTTTCATTAATTAAAGCAAAGTATTCAATGTCCAAAAACGGAGCAGTGACCACAAACGGTACTTCTACCCTGTAATTTTTTTTTTTTGTAGCAAACATTATTTGAAATATTTTTTTTCTTTTTTTTTTGTTTCATATAATTATTGAACACAAATTTAGTCTTGTAAAAAAAAAAAAAAAAAATAATGTACAGTTTTATTTTTAAATTTCTAATTCATTTGTCACTTATATAAGTTTACAATATCTTATTTACTTGAAATATGTTTTTATGACATTTATTCATGTGAAAAATAAACACTTTAAGCTTGTTTTGTATTCTTTGTTCGATTTTAAATGCAAGTATTATCCTGAAAATTTTTCTTTTATTATTAAAATGAATATGCTATTGGTATTAAAATTAAAATGAGAAATCGTTTGTCAAGAAATTTTTTTTACAGTATTTTATATTAAATTATAAGCTTTATAATCGAGATTTATTTATTCTGAAATTACCATTTGTCTAAAATTAAGTTGTAGTCACTGGAAAATTTCTACGTTATTACCATGTGCTTTCTACTTCTCTTTTACTATTTTTTATTTTTTTTATTATTATTAAATGTAATAAATTACTATTAATTCTAATTTAATTTCTATATTTAAATAATGATATAAGGTAATTAATTGAATTATAAAACAAATTTTCAAAAATATTATTTGATTAAGAAATTTTATTTAGTCTTATAAAAATATCTCTTATTTACAAAAAAAAAAAACAGTTTTCTTTTAAATAACAGAATTTTTACGTTTATTTATTAGGAAAATATTTATGAACTTGTAAAATAATTAAAGAATGATATTTATTTGTTACAAAAAATTGATGGTTCATGTTACGAGTTGATACAAAATATTGAAAAATTAATAACTGGAAAAAAAAAAAATGTCTATTTTTGCAAGCATTTGAAATTGTTTTTACTCGAGTTTGTACAAAATATTTTTAAATTGATTTGTATGTTTATGAAATTAAAAATTAACAATTTAAAAAGTATCGTCATTTATAGAATCGACTGTAATTTTTTCATTTTAGTTTATACAAAGAAAGAAATTTACCACGATTAGGTGAAGGATGGTACGAATCAAATAATTCAACGACAAGATGGTAATTATCATCCAAAAATTTTCCAATTTTAGGAACGAGATTATCATACATTACCAATAATTTAGGTAGCGTCGAGTTTGAATAACGATTGTCTATCCAATCCATGGGGTTACTGAAGAATATATCAGCTTGGTCTTGATAATTTTCTTGATTATTCAAATTCGGCTCACAAGTTAAAAATTCCATTGGAATGTTCTCATGAACATGACTGTAGAATGGCGTTGAATGACAAGGCGTTAAAAACATCACGTCGACATTTGATGTACTGTTACTTATTTGATCTCCCAAATAACTCATAATTTGTAACGATCCATATTGATGAATCATAGCAATATAAATTAGCACACTTAAATTGATGAGGTACATAATTACATTAATAACTTTCTTAATTGTTACGCTGGTATTCTTTGGATATTCGAAACATGTGCATATGTAGATTAGCAATGGTAACAATGGTAAAATAAAACGGTGCTCTTTATGCGGTAACATTGAATATATTGTGATTGTCCATGAGACAATTCCTAGAGTTATTACTGGCTTTGAATTTATCTTTTGAGTCTTAATAATTTGGTATATCGAAATAGGTAAAATATATACTTTAACGAGTAAAAAGACTGGCAATGCATTAAATAAATACCAATAACTGGGTTCCACTCCATAGTGACTGGCGACGTCGGTCAAGACATTAATTTTGAAAAATTCCCACGGTGTTATCACAAATTCTCCATAATAGTAGCTGTCTATTGCAGTTGCAATGGTAAAAATACACAATCCGATAAATACATAGTCTCTTATAAGCTGTAAGATGGTCTTCTTGCTGGTGTAGATATGATACAAGCACAAAGGAGCCCACATAATAGCTGCTGTAGGTCTGATGAAACACATAAATCCAACTAGCCAGAGATACCGTGATCCATATTTCCGTTTATTGTCCCACGGGAATACTGATAAAGTTATCATCGTCAAACAAGTTTCCATAGTATTGGTAAGTGTCCTGGAAGCACAATAAACCCAGAATGGATTCATGAATAGGTATAACAATGTAGCATCATTCTTATGCCATAAGTAAAATCGGTATTCAGCATATCCACTCAAAATAGCTTGAAATACTCTAGGTGAATAGATTATCATTGACGGATAATCCAATTTCATGATGGCAAGCACTTTGTAGATGTTGGAGATGATGAATGGATATATGTAGCTGCGAATCTTGTAGTCCCATTCCCACGTGAGATAACCATATCCAAATACTTTATGATGAGCAACTTCCAAAGATTGCCAGTATTCGTCAGCGACGTAAAAAGTTCTCACAAAATGAATAGAAAGTAATTTTATAAAAATGAAAAAACCCAGAACAGAAAGTTCAATCGATCTTCCAAAATTTAACTGCATCTTTAATAATTCAGTAGTTGATAATTAATTTTTAATTCAGTAGTCTTGACAGATCCGTTCGCCAGGACAGTCTCGATTGAACTAAAGTTTCTAACTGAGCTAATATTCATCACTGGCTCAGTTGCTAGGTGATTAAATTTTATTTTATTTAATCCTAAAATCCTTCTTGGAAATTCGATCACATTTTAACTTTTAACAATAGCTTTTATGAATACACTGAAGGTTATAATCCTTTGTTTACAAGTCCAATGATAATACCACTGGACTGGACTGAAGATTATTGAATTGACTAATGTTGCCAACATTTATTCCCGCCAAAATAATATTTTCGTAATTGTGGCAACAATTATTAGCGGGTATTTTTAAGTTCTTTAAAAATTAAATCTAAAATTTATTAATTTATAACAATTAATATAAATAATGATAATGAAGTTAGTCGACGTCTAATAATTTTTAGATTTTTGTCAAAACGATAAATTATAAAAAAAAAATATTTGAAAAAATTTCACCTGTAGTTTTTTTAATTTTCTACATGTGCATATTTTTATTTATTTTTTTTTTTTTTTGTAATTAATTTGTTAAAAAAAATCCCTATATTATTAATTGTCCTGTATGTGCATATTAATGATATATAAATAAGTTTATAAAAATGCATTAAACTATCAAATAATTGTTAAATTTTAAATTTAAACCTTATTATCTTGTGAATGAAAAAAAAAAATTATTATGAATAAATAGAAATAAAATTAAAGAATTAAATTTTTTTACACTGGTATATTATTCAATTAAGAAATTAACATTTTATGTTAATATAATAATGTCCCTTACATGTAACTATTTTAGTATCTGTACAAATATTTATCACGAGCATGAGTATATATAACAATCAATTAAATGTTGTTTTGTCGTCATAAAGTTTTTTTTTACGAATGTAAATGGAGCAGACATCAGACAAATTTAAAATAATAAATAATTCAAAAAATATTTGTAAAAAATGCACATTAATTTCAAAACTTTTTAAATGCACGTTTTTTAAAAATATTATTTTATTAATTATTTACTCTATTTATTAATAATTAATCATTTAAAATTTATCCGATGTCTGCTATATTCACACTCACTTTTTTTTATAAGCTTGCTAATCAAATTTAGAATGCTTTAAATGCTTCGTTATAAAATCATTGATAAAAATGTAATAATTGTGTATCATTTTAAAAAATTTTATCATTCAATAACTTTGATTCGTAAAATTATTTTCGAATCGACCACAGAGGATCTAGCTGACTTAAAGGGTCTACCGGTTGAGCTCTATCAGTCTTTTCCTCAGGATCTACAGTTATTTGGCTTGCTGATTGGCCTACCTTGTCATCTTTAACTGTAAAATATATTATTAATTAATTAAACAATAACTTTTTTAATATTATCGTAACATAATTAATAATAACCTTGTTGTCGTACAAGTCCATGCTTCATACCAACTCCTAAATTATGAAGAAAATCATCAGAAGGATGAGCATGTTGATTTTTTTTAACTAATCTTCCTTTGTTACCCTTTCCATTATCAAATCCATCAAAAGTTGATTTTGTTGATGACAAAATTCCACCTGAAATATATAGAACATCAATATCAATTAAATATATATGTTATTTATTATTAAATAAATATAATTACAATATAGATATTAAGTAAAAATTTATTTACGTTTCATAAGTGTATCCTGGGCATGATACAAGACCATTCGATAGCCAAATAAAAGAAATTCTTTGCTAATCAAGCACCTGCGGTACTTGACGAGTGTTGAAAAAACAAGAGGCACATCAACGACACCGTTACCGGCACGTACATGACATACAGTTGCGGCCGCAAGAACAAAAAGACCACTGAGAGGTCCACCAACAAGACAATGGACGACTATTGGTTTTGGACAGTGTCTCAATGCTTGTTCAGACATAATATCTGTAGCGAATGATAGCAGAGGTCTAGGACTGCTTGGTAATCCTGCAGCAGGCCACGTGAGATACTGCATATGAACTACAACTCTTTCAATTTTATACTCTGAATGAGTTATTCCAATAACTCTCTGAACGTGCGTTGTGTTATTCATTGAATTTTTTAAAGATAATGTAAATCTACCTATAGTCAAGTTTGTTTCTTTATTTGTAGGCCAGTAAATGTCATTAAGCTGAGTATCAGAACACAGACAAGCAATTACTTCACTTCCTTGTTCCCAAATCATTGACCAAAAAGCTTCAAAACTTTGGGGTATGGGTGCTTGAGTAACAATAAACGTTGGAGTCCATTGAGTCAAGTCTTTTACATGGGAAGCATTAATATAATCTGATGAACGATCTGCTGTTGTAATTATTACTCGTGTTGAGTCATATGGTATCCAATCACTCGTTCTATTTTCGTTTGAATGTGCCTGAGCCACATTAGTCGTTTGTTTTTTTAATTCACGTTCTTCAAAATCCTGTACCTCTTTCCATTTAATGTCAAGATTTGTTGAACCACTCAAAGTTTTCACTGTTAGACTATCCACAAACTTTTCATATTTTTCAATGTCATTGATGAACTTTTGAAGGATTATTGCATCACCTAGAGGATCTTTTTTTGGTTGTACATCATTATACCAAGTATCCCAGACAATCTGAAGGTTCTCGAGTTTGTCATCAATTTGTGATAAACTCATTGCGTCTTCTTCTTTTTTCTCGATGATTTTATTAATCTCATGTATTGAAGAAGTTGGTTCAAATTTTATTTCTTTATCTATTGAATGAACTTCCGGGACTAAAGGTGCATGATTTATTGTAATATCTAAATCTGCGAGTAAATCTAAGTTAGACTTTGGTGTTGATAAAACATCTGATTTTTTATTATCTGAATTTGTTGTTGATGTTGTTGTTTTGCTGTTGTTTGATGATTGGGTATAGGTTTGAATATAGCTAGTGTTTGGTTGACTATTCATAGCTGTAGAACCTAAAAATAAATAATTATATTTTTAAATCTTATAAAATCAATTTATAAAAAAAGTATTTTGTATAAAAGGTAGACTAATTAAAAAAAATCGACTATTTTTTTTTTTAAATCCCGCATTAAAATATCTTCAGAGTAACGACAAAAGACGCCTGTGAAAACCAGAGCTCTTAATTTTAATATTTAGAGGTCACGCATCACAGATTTATATTTTCCATTTAAATAACATGGGAAGAAATTTTTTTAGTATTTTCTAGCTCACAAACCAATCAACGGATTTTATCTGCGATAAGTATTTTTGTATAAAATTGAACGGTCTACAAAAAATGTCTCTTATTAAAATCAAAATAACTAGAAAACAATGCGGAAAACAAGATGGATTTATCAAAAAATAATAAGAGACATTTTTTGTAGAGCGTCCAATTTTCTACAAAAATACTTATCGCAGATAAAAATCCGTTGATTGGTTTGTGAGCTAGAAAATACTGAAAAAAAAAAATTTCTTCCCATGTTAATTTTTTTAATTTTAATTTTTTTCTAGTATATAGCCATAGTAACGGCCTTTTACACTTTTTGCCTATATATCGCAACTGCTTTATTACTTCTCTTTCTGCCTACATTGTGCGGCTGTGGCCCGACTTATGCTTATACTGTACTGCATCATTACGGCGATGCCCTACAACCTCCCTTGTGCAATGGAGGTGTAGTGGCGTAGGGAAACCACAGAGTAAAAACTAGCCAGTACAGTTTCGGCTTGGATGAAAGCTCCAGTGATCGATAAAATTCCCATTTTACCGATCACTGGATCTTCATCCTGCGCCTAACGTCAGAGACCTTCCGTTCGAACCCGACGCGTGGCTAAACGGTCACCCAGCCAAGTAGTGGCCATGCTCGATGCTACTTAACTTTGGTGATCGCCCGAGCCACGCGCGTGCCGAACGGCTGCCTCAACCTCTTCCCATGTTATTTAAATGGAAAATATAAATCTGTAATGCGTGACCTCTAAATATTAAAATTAAGAGCTCTGGTTTTCACAGGCGTCTTTTGTCGGTACTCTGAAGATATTTCAATGCGGGATTTAAAAAAAAAAAAAAATAGTCGATTTTTTTTAATCAGTCTAATAGAGGGTCATATAATAATTTTGCTTACCAACTTCAGACTGAAAAGACCCATTAGAATACTGCGTCGATGTTGTAATATTAGTTGTAGAATCATTATTGGCATTTGTATAATGTGAATTAGTGTGATCATTAGACTGAGATGTTTCATTAGAAATAGTCACTTGTTGAGTACTTTGTGAATTTTGATAACCAGAACTGTACTCATATCCACCTAAAGTAGGATTGTATGAGTATCCAGGATGTCCTTGATAAGAATCACTTGACGAAGTATGAACCTGTTGCCCATCCCATGAATTTGTATAACTTTGTGGGTATGTTGAATACTGCATAGCACCTGAATGACCTTGAAGAGAATACTGATAATTTTGAATTAATCCCTGAACATTCGAAGATTTTGCATGACTTTGAATTATTTCGGGATCATTAGCATAGTTGACAGAAATGCCTTGGGCAGCAATGGAATTTGGTGGCATTTGATACTGATGTCCATTAGCGTCAATAGAATAAGTTTGACTATAAGTGTTAGGATAGGTTTGAATAGGTGGATTCACTGGGACTTGGGAAGTTGGTACACTTTGTTGTCCGCCTTCAATATAACCCTGTTGAGATGGAAGGACGTAAGCAGTTGCAGTTTGAATTGAAGTATTATTATTTGTATGATAGTACTGTTGGTCAATTGGGTTTGCACCGGAAACATTTGAAGGAGTACCAGAGTATGTAGCTGGCAAAGAAGAAGTATCGTTTGAAGTGATTCCTGTTGCCTGATTAGTTAAATACTGTTCTGGTACATTATAACCTGGATTCGCAGCATGGACGGATGGTTGCTGAAGATTTTGAGCAGCTGGATACTGTAGATTCGAAGTCTCTTGTGGATAAATCTGTTGAGAAAGACTTGTGTGTGGTAAAGAGTATGCTAAGGAAGGAGTATCATGACTTACTGAATAATTAGTTAAATTTTCAGAAATTGTTGGTTGGATTTGTTGTTGTTGCTGAATTGTTGGTTGATAAGGATTAACGTAAACTTCACGGTTTACATTTTGAAACTCATACTGCTGGGTCCCAGTACTGGAATTTTGAATTTGAGGATTTGAATCTTGAACTATATTTGTTGGCTGAAGTTGTCCAGCAGAAACATGTGATGGTGATTGATTTGGTGGCAAAGTCTGATACGGTTGATTGTAGTTTGACTGTTGTCCTTGAACAGTTTGATATCCTGTATTACCAATTGTGTACACTTGATTTGTACGATAATCTGAGTATTGAGAATATGTATTTGCATCTTCATATCCTTGATCAGTATATTGAGTTTGATTTTGTGGTAAAGATATTGAATCGTTTCTTATATTATTGTATCCCGCGTATTGATTACTATTACTCGCAACTTCTGTATTTGTAATATTGCCTGCTTGGTGATACATATTTTCACTGTTTGTGGTATTTGATTTAGCGAAACCTTGAACTGATGTACTTTGACTTGTTGAAGTATAATTATAATGTTGAGGAATATAAGAATTCCCTTGATTCATATAGTAATTATTGTAGCCGTAGTATTGATACATTTGCTGAGGATCTTGAAGTACTGGATCTGTTGTCATAGGAGGGACTGCATGAATAGGAATACTATCAGAACCAATAGTAGATTCAGTGGAATAAGGTTTTATAGGAGTATGAGTGTTTGGTTGTACTGGAGCAACAGGAATTGATTGTTTATCTCCATAAGGATTTTGATAAGTCGGATTATTTTTTAGTCTATTTGCTAAGTGATCTCTTAACTTCATTCCCGAGCCTGTTTTTTTCTCAGGTATAATTGATACTGTAGATTCAACTGAACTAGCTTTACCATTTCTCACAAGAATTTGTTCACGTTCTTCTTCTTGGACTCTACATGTACTTTTAACTCTTTGCAAAAGTTTTGTAACATTCATCTCTAATTTACGATAAAATTCTAAACCTTTTGATGCCTTAGCTAGCAAATCTTCATAAGCATCATAAGAACTAATTAATGATGATATCATTGATTCGCGTTTTTTCATAACTTCTTCCACAGACTTACGAGTCTCAACTGTTTGTGCATAAGCATCCGTCAAAGCTGTCAGTATATTATCTTGAGCAGCAAGATTTTGATCAATTAAATTAATTAAAGATTGATGCTTTTCAAGCTGCTCAGAAAATAGAGTGTCCAATGGCGCTGACTCAGCTGTTGCCGTTACTAAAAGACGGGTGAGATTATCTGATGATATAGATTCCCTTAATTTTGAATAAAGTTCACTTCTTTGTTTTTGCATTTCTTCTACCTTTCCAAGTATCCTCTTTAATTCTCGAACATTTTGTTTTTCTGTTTCACTTCCACCTTTGACATTATGATCAATTGAAGGAATACTTGCCATCAGTTGATCTAATGGTTGCGACAGCTTTTGAAGATTATTTAAATGGAGTGACATTGCTCGGTGAAGAGCTTGATTACTTTCTGATGCTTTGGCATGGGCTTCTTCATATTTTTTTGCTTCTCTGGTTAAATCTGTTGCTACAATTGATGGAGGTCGTTTACCCATTGCTTCCTGGTATAATTTTTCCTTTTGATCTTCTTCTGTAAGTAATTTATCAATATTCTTTAACATTGTCTCAACATCACCGTATGTTGCTGATAATTTTGCTGTAATATCTTCAAGATCTTGAATAGCAGTTGGTTTAGCATTTAATGCTGCACATCTTTCTGCTAATCCTTCTGGAAATGGCAAAGTATCAGCATCTATTGTACGATCAGGATCCCAAAGACTTAAGTGCTGTAATTTTAATGATGCAAGAAACATTTCAAGTGCTTGATCTTTTTCTTCAATCTTTGAGCCTACTGCTCGAAGTTTTTTAGCTTTTTCCTCAGAATAAAGTGAACTCGCTTCATGAACTTTCATGGGAACTAATCTAACGAAAATGTCCGGTCCAGATACTTCTGGATCATTGACATTGAAAGAAATACCTTTGACTAATGATGCACCATTTACCGTAGGCAAAGCATCCTTCTCAGGAACTTCCTCGTGATAAATAAATTCATTTTCATTTTTTGCAGCCTTTCTTTTACCCTCAATTACGTCATTAGTAAATACAAGAGCTTCTTCAATTGCTTCTTTTTCACCAGCAACTCCTGTAATACCTGTAGATCCTTTAGCGCCAGCATGAAGAGCTCGTGCACTGTTTAAAGATGTTAATGCAGCGTTATAAAATGCCACACGTTCTCCCATTTTTTGTTGCTCTTCCGAGGCTAATCCTTGATACAATAGAGTAACAGCCATATGATAAGATCGTTTAAATTTAACATAATTTTTCCAATTTTTATATGTTTTTGATCCAACTGTATCAGCAATAGTACTTTCTTCACTATTACTTGGTTCCAATGTCCATAAAGCTAAGGCATAATAATCGACTATTTGTTTAGCCACTTTAGCAACAATTGTTGGTTTACGGTTGTCTAGCATACTCTTTTCAAGTATGCACTCTTGAGCTTGAGCAAGGCACAGCTGATGCATGAATTTCATTAACTCTGGTGCCATATCAACTCCTGGTGGTTGTGGATAACTATTTTGCAAGTGTTCAAATGCCCAAGCAGCGCATTGAAAATGAGAACATGCCATTTTCATACCATCAGCTGATGTACGTTCTGTTCTAGCTCCCAGTTGTGTATGTATCGCACCAATATTGTATAAAATTGATATTATTTCAAAACGTATGTTTGATAAACTAAATACCATATTAGCATATGTATCTCGCCTGAAATAAAATAAATAATAATATTTAATAAAAATAAATAATTAGGTAGTAAATAAACTTATAAAATGTTTTTGTTTATTTTATTACCATGAAAAGGAAACTGCTGCAGGCTCATCAATTCCCATGGGAAATCGACTTTGTACAAAATGCAACTGACAATAATATCTTTTAAGTAATAAACAGCCTGCTACTGCTATTGGTGGACGAACTGCCGTAGCTCGAAGATTTTCTAACTGATGAATTTCATTTGTGTATGACTCTGGATCTTCATTATAAAAATCTCGAATATACTGTAATAATAAAAATTTAAGTAAATAAATGATGCAATGGATAAAATAAATTGACTATAGTATAATTAATATGAGTAACTATTAATCATTCTGTAGACAAAGTAAAAATACAATAAAATATAACCGTACTTACTTGTTTTAATTTTGGTCCAAAAACCGTAGGTTCAGGACTTACTTTTAATTGAAACGATATCATAGGTAACCTTGGTACTGCTTCCATTTTTATTTAATAATAGATTTAGCCAAGCAATTAAATAATAAAATTTATCAAGTCAGTGATGAAATAAAATTACAGATGATCTATAATAATAATAATAATAATAATAATAATTGTAAATATTAATTAATAATAAAATTATTTAAAATAAATTTTTATAGGCAGAGTAGATAGAGATGACAAACGTCAAACTTTATCAGACTTTTCTGGAGCTCATAAATGCCATGAAGCTGTCTTCACTTTCCACTCGCAATAATTTCAAGTTATGTAGTCGGCGAAAGATAAATTTATTATATCACGTATTATATTTTAAATGGATTAATAAAGTTGATAAAAATTTAATTTAAATTACTATTGACATAGCTTATTACAAACTAAATAATTAACGTAAAAACACTTGATTGTTTAATAATTATATTATACATATATAATATTCTAAGGTTATTTTCACTGAACTTCTAAAAAATTCTTAACCATTGATATTAATTCGTGACTAACTTCAAGTAAATGTAAACAAAAAAAAAATCTTCACA
The DNA here is from genome assembly GCF_029852145.1 of Microplitis mediator. Lineage (NCBI taxonomy): Eukaryota > Metazoa > Arthropoda > Insecta > Hymenoptera > Braconidae > Microplitis > Microplitis mediator. The sequence continues at coordinate 10,100,641 of NC_079978.1, read as the reverse complement.
GTCAGCTGTATTCACCTGGAAAAAATAACGCAGTGATCGCATACAGTAGCAGTAGCGTAGTGATTTTCAAAGAGAATTGAGAACTAAGCAATTTTATTATTTTTTCTAATAATAAAATACCAACAAAATATATTCTTACGACTTATACATATACTGATTTTTATTTATTCAATAGACATTTTAAAAAACATTTATATTAATTTTACTTATTTGGTATTAGATATTTTTTTTTTTTTTTTGTAAATTTTATTATTTATAATTATAAATATTTTATTCCATCCGAAACTGCCATCCAAATCTGCACCGATGGGTTAAGCTGAGAGATTTATATCATAGTGGTGGAACATAATATTTATTATATTTATACGACAAAAATATGAGTGAAAAATTAAAAAAAAATATGGATAAACCAATACCGAAACCTAGAACTCGTCGTTTGAACTGTAGATTAAATTGTGATGATACGTTAAATCTTGAAGATACTTTATTATCATTTAATGGACCAATTGGACAGGAGCAAGCTTGGGCAGTTTGTCATCAAACTGCTAAATGTCTCGCAGCACTTGGACCAAATAAATTACAAGAATTGACTCGTCTTACTCAAATTTTATTGCATAAAGAAGGTTATGTCTTGCTGGATTTACCTACAGGTTAATATATTATTTGTTTAATCAACAGTTAAAATAAATATTCAAGCTGGTATTCAATTTAAATATTTATTTGTTTTGTAGACTCACATGCTATGCATTCATCAGAAAGGAAGGTAAGCAAATTAACAAACAACTAAAAAATCATAATTTATTTTAAACCGGTCTTATATTTTAATAATTTTTTATAGGTCGTTTTTTCACTGGGAGTTTTAATTTTCAAGGCTCTAGATTTCCGGTTGGATCAAAAAGAAGAGAGACGATTGTCCTTGGATTTAAAAGATTTGATTAATTTGATGACAAGCTGCGATGAAGGTATTGATATAGATAAGAAATTTTTATATTTTTAAACTTTAAAAATGTATCATTCAATATTTATTTTTTGTTATAAATTAGAATATGAACCTGAAGAACGACATGAAACTGATGATGAAGGTATTGGACGTGACTCTGAAGCAGAAATGGATGAACCACATGAGAATGGCTCATACATTAGCAATCCTGATTATTATAGTTTGAAGAACATTATTCAAGTAAAAATTAAAATAATTTATAAAAATTGATGATAAATAAAATATTAATTCAAAATTTTTAATTTTATTTAGGTATGCGTCAAGCATGTGCAGGGAACTGAAGAACAAGCAGATGTTCATTACAGAGCAGTAATCCGAGCATTTGTCCATGAAGCACTTGAATTAACGCAGTTCCTTGAAAAAGTTGCAGTTGAACGATTTCACGATAGTCCTACAAATTTTTCAAAACATTCTGAGCCAAAACACGCTGTAGCATCTTGTCAACAGTTGGATACTCTTGGCTATGATGACTGGGTAAAATATTATTTATTCAAAAAAAAATGTATAAGATAAAAGACCTAGTACCCAATCAGGGAACTAGTACCCGAACACTCCATGTATTTATAAAGATATATTTAGTAAAATTTAATAAATATATTTTTATAAATACATGAGCGATCGGGTACTGGGTCTCTTACCTTACATATGAAACAATAGAACGAGATTGTAAAATGAAACTCAAATAATTTACAATAACACATTGACTTTAAATCAATTGATTTAAATGTGAAATCAAGTCTATTTTATAATTTAAAAATTAATTTATTCTCCCAGACTGACATTAGGATTTGGCGAGCGATACAAGTATGTCATTTAATGTCATATAAAATTAGCTTAAATGTGTTTAAAATATTTATTAGACATTGGCATGGTTTAAATGATTATTACTTTCTTCATCATCATAAATTTATTTTAACATTTTGTAATAACCCAATTAAGTGCAATCATGTATTTTTTCTTTCTTTTTTATGCTGAAAAGTTGTTAATAATATTTAAAATCCTTAGGCACGATTCTGGGTACAAGTGATCGGTGAGCTACGACGTGGAATAAAACTAAAAAAAGTTGAAGAGAACTTGGGAAAACGTGGTCGTGCTCACAGTAAAGGACGTGGGACTGAGTTTGAATTGACTCCTTACGAGATTCTCATGAATGACATTAGAGAACGTAGATATAATCTCAAAAAAACACCAGCACCTTCTCCACGTGTGACAAAAGATGCACGTGCTGTAGTCTTAGAATTTATTCGCAGTAGACCTCCACTAAAAAAAGTATGTCTTTTATTATTTAAAAAAAATTTTTAAATTCAATTTGTTACGATTAAATATATTATAACATAATTGATTTAAATATTAATAGGCATCGGAAAGACAACTACCACCTAGAAGAAAACAGTCTACAATGCGTGAGTTATTGATGGAAAGTATCAAAAAACCTCCTAGACCTTTGAGATCTTGTCGAGAACGTCAGCTCAATGAGAAAAAAGGTAAGTCTTCCATTAAATTATTATTAAATTAACCTTTTGCTCACTGGGGAAAGTAGTTTATTGGATTTGACCCTAGTAACTCAAAGTATTCAGCAAAGTTTAATATATAGAGTAAAATTACACGTTATATTAGGATTAAATTATCCTTTACCTTTAACCTTGTGACCTTTCAATTACTTTCTGGTAATGAGTCACAATCATGATTGTCATTTTGCTGACATGCGTCACAATTGGCTCTTGCGCATTGATTTGTAAACCCTGTAGATTTTTTATCGGTTGTATATAATAAATTATTTTTTATCTAATATGAGATATTAATTATGACGTAAATAAATTTTATATTTTTTTAATGTAAATAAGATACAAAAGAGTTTTTCGATTTTACGTAATAATTAAAAAAGGATTTATAAATTAAATTTAATGTTTGGAAAAGTAATTAATAAATTTGGCTAATGATATTAACTGTTTTTTTTTTTTTTAAATATATATGTATATAATTGTATTTCTCAAGATGTTGACTCGAAACAGGTGTTTCTTACCTTGCGCATATGTTGGGCTTCTCTATCTCTCTTTTTCTGACATCTTTACTTAGTAAATTCCGGGTGACCACGAAAAGGGAGAGCGACCCTCCAGTCAGTTAAAGACGATCAATAATCGCATGGTCGTAGAAAAGAGGGAAAACCAGAGGTGCGCCCGCGCGTGTATATAGACCTTAAATTATCCGATAAATTTCCTCGTGTGCTGTAAATAGTCACCGCGAAAACCTTTAACCAAGAGTTAGTCATCATCATAAGTTAAAAAGCGTATCACGTCATTCCTATAGTTTGTTTATTCCTTTTTTGTTAAATAATTGAACTTAGTTAAAAAAAAATTCTAGTATGAATACAAAAAATCTAGTAGGAATATTTTATTATGGATCACAATTGAAATGTAATAGATGTTTACCGTCATTAAGACGAACAAAATGAACTCAAGTTTGAGCTAAAAGTTTTTGTGTGCCCTTCCATGAGGATTGAGTGTAAAAATACGAAATGCTTCTGGCAGTTGGTGGTGAATCACGTCGTATTGTATTAGGTGAAGTGCCTCCAGCTCAAGCTGAACAGGTACAAGAGCAGGAACCAGCTCAAGATGTTGCAGCTCAGTGGCGTCATTCAGAAGGTCAAGGGTCGCATCCGGTACCAAAGCCCCGTCAACGTCTTAGCAAACCTGCTGAAACTAAGGCTCGGAATCGTAAGTGTAGGAGACGAATTAGGGCATCAGGTAATCATCATCATCGTCATCTCATGTATCATCTATTATTTTTGTTTTTTTTTTATGCAAGGTAGTTGGCTATTGTGAGACAGTTGGCACATGAACCTTCTTGACATGTCACATCATGATCAATCTATAATTTTATATTAATGACAAATGTGGGTTTTATATTGATGGTTTCAATTTTTCATGTCTTTCATTAAATTATTTAATTTATTTGTTAATATAGATGATGGACAAGAGGCAGTAGAATCTGAAACTGGAGATCAAGCTGTCAAGAAGCAACAGAGAAAACTTATCCCAGTTGATTTTAAAGTAAATATCTAAATAATTATTTATATAATCTTGACATATACTTATGTATTTTTTTTTTTTTTTTTTCGGTATTTTATAGCTTGACATCGAAGAAGATGATGAAGATGATGATGATGAAGATGATGAATACGCGGTGACCAGATTTGAGGATGAAGACGAACCAGCAGATAATGATAATGAAATGTATCAAAAATCTAAATGGTTCGGAGGTAGACCTCACGTTGGTGGTGACATTGAAGATGATGATGACAAAAGCTCAGCAAATCCTTGGAGAAAAACAGGAAAACTTCGTTTGACCCAAAATGAATATCATCGATTTTGTGACGCTCAATTAGAATCGTATGATTTAGCAACACAATGTCCATCAAGACGCGCATCAGCACGAAAGCACACTGGTCGTTGTAGCACAAAACCTTTGATTGCATTCTCTGGGACTTGTTCAGTACCGCATTCAAGGCCTCAAAGCCGCCAACATGCTGGAGTCATGGGAAATGATATGCGAATGAGTTTAAATCCCAGTCCGAATGTAAGTCCAAGTATTAGTCCTCGTGCCAGAGAAAGAATTCTCATGAAATCACACACCACTGTTGAATCTGATAATAAACACCATACAAATCAGTCTGACAGTGATAGAGTGAGTAATAATTTAAAATGTTATCGTCTTAATAATAATAGTTTTAGGATCTAATTTTGATTATAATAATAATAATCTGTTGCGAAAATTTTAAAAAATTTAAATACAGAAACCATCTCTTGGTGACATGTTTCTTGATGAAAGACTCTCATTAACCCTCGAAGAAATAGTTCACATCCGTAGTGTTTTAACAAAAGCCGAGTTAGAATCATTGCCGGTTGAGGGTAGAGTAAAAGAAGATGTAGAGAAACGTCGTGTGTGTTTCTTATGCTTGAAAACCCGTTTTGGTATTCTTGGTCCCTGGGGACAACGCTGTAGACTTTGTGAAAGAACTGTTTGTGTCAAATGCTACTCAAAGGTAAATTGTAACTCTATCTAGCTAATGTCATATTAAATATCTTATCTTGAATCTTTAGTTATTAATGTATTGATTTTTTTATTCACATCTTAGATGCGTATTCCAACAGAACATTTCGCTCATGTACCTGTGGTATTATTGTCACCTGGTTTACTTCTTTCTCCATCAAATTCCGAACCAGATTCAACAAGAAATCCATGGCCAAGACCTGGTGGAGCAGTTGGCTCGGCTCCAGCATCACCCGCTCATCGACGTCGTGATCCAGCATTAAATAATGGAACACCATTATCAACACCTAATCCTGCAACTCCAGCTGACAATCTTACTCCTGGTTCAACACCTACGTCTTTAGGTCGCAGAGACGATCTTTTAGACCGGAGGTCTGTTATATTTATTATATAAACTCTAGAAAATTTATGCCAAATGTTTTTATTAATGAAATTTTTCCCCAAACAGTAGGTATCCAAAAGTTGGCGGCAGTCCAAGTCGTATGTCTAATAGTGCTATTGGTAGTCTTGGTCCTGGTATTGGAAGTGAGCCTCTTGTAGCAGAACGACTTCGGGGTGTATCAATGGTTGTTTGTCATGATTGTCGTATTATGGTAATTCAAATTATTAAAAGTTCCCGTAGTACTCGGGCGACAATACGCAACAATGTTATATCACGTCTTACTCTCAATCTTTCACCGGCATATGTTTAAATTCATATTAAATCATTATATATTGAACCCATTGCTGTAGATTAGATAGATGTATTAATGTGGTTCGAAAAAGAATTAAAAAATAACAGAGAGAGAGAGAGAGAAAATAAAACGAATGATGGCGATATTATTGTAGATATTTAACTGGGGCCCAAAGTACCAGGTATTAATCAGCGTGTAGTATTTTATCTTAAAAAAAAACTGACAAAAAGGATTATTGTATATTTAATAAACTGGATAATTAATAACACAAGCGTGATCAACGACGTTTGTTAAATTACTATTGCCGTATTAAAACGGCGGTAAACTCGTGGCCTAATTGGTATGTAGTGAAAGTGTCATTAACAAAAAAAATAAAAATAATTAACGACGAATAGAGTACAATTTAATAAAATAAGTCAATTCTCATGACATATGCTATTACTATTTGGTATATTATTCTTAATTAATTTTCCGAAAAAAAAAAATCGTTGACAATTTATAATTAACAATTAACAATTAAATAATTGAATGGAGAAAAATTAAAAAAATTATTACACGCATGTACATAAATGCTGAATAAATAATAATGATTAATTCTGAGAAAATAGTTTAACAAGAAAAAGTATATTGTTGCTTTAATCTTTTGTTATAATAGAGAAAATAAAATATGTTTAATTATAAATGCTTGACTCTTGCCACAGTATTCCGTTGACTCGGTATCAATAGCAAGTATTTAATGTTGATCATTAAAGTACACATAAATAAACTTAAGTGAGCATTATCATACAATGACTTAGTTTCACACAATGAAAACTATTATTTCGTCTTTAAGACATCGAGTTTGTTTTGTCTAATGGATAAAATTAAATATAACAATTGTCAAATTTATTTACAATTTAATCCTGTTAATAAATTTATTATTTTGCATGGTACTGTAATTGTTTTTTTTTGTTCTGAAAAAATGGGCAGGCCCCTTCTACATATTATTTATTAATTTTTATCGCCGTTGACTGAAAAAAAAGTTAAGTAACAAATAAAAGCGGGACATCAAAGATAAATTCATATTAATAATATATATATGAAAATAAATTTAATATATTAGTATATAAGAAAAAAATAAATAATTATAGGAAAAGAGATGTATGAATATTTAAAGAAATTAGTTAATAGATATAATTACCGTGTATGATGTATGGTAAAGTGTAATTGAAATTTTTCTCGCTGTCTGAGGCCAATATAAAACATTGTCACAAATAGATCTAAAATGTTAATTAAGTTGTAATTTTAATTTTAATTATGAGTTTGTATGAATTATTTTTTATTTGTTATATATATTTGTAAATTTTTGATTGATGAAAAAAAGCAAACGACGTTAAAAGACTTAAGTTGTAGTTAACAAAAAATTCAATTTTTTAAAACTCAAAAATTTATACTCTATCAATTTATTATTCATTCTTTATATATTATTACTTATTTATTATTATTGCTCATGCTCATGATGACGAAAGAGTTATTGATAATTATTTTCTTATCTTGTTAATTAAAATTAAAATTCCAAGCTTACTTTAAATTGCATTTATCAAAACGAAATTACTTTTAATCTTGATACCTGACGAAAATTGTCAAGATTTAATATATATTTAAATTACAACTTTCAAATAATTACGTACTCGATAAAAAAGATTGTATTAATCATTAATATTCAACTGTTTTATAATTAATTTTTTTATATAAAAAAAAAATATTGCATGAGCTGAATAAATATGTTAATAGTCCAGACTTTACTTTGTGACAAAAAGTTATAAAAGCTCTATCATAACAGCAAAATATACTTCCACAATGGTGCATTTATAAGTTATTAAACATTAATTTAAGTTAATATATAACAACGAATTAATAATCATTTACTCACAAACTAGAATTTATAATAAATAATAAATTAGTAGGTCTGTGAGTAAGTAATAAAACGTTGTTAAATAAAATCTATATAAAAAAAAAAATAAAATAAAATAAATAAAAAGTTGATAAATAGTAAAATTAAATAAAAATATGTATATCCAGCTGAAAAATTCTCCTTAATAATACAATAACAAAAGTATTATAATAACAAAAAATATAAATATCATAAACAATAAAAAAAAATAAAAATAAAAATAAAAAAAAAATTTATAGACTACATTAATTATATTCAATAAGATTAAAACATTAAAATTTGTTTTATCTAAGTATTTAATTTGTTGATTTCTAGGCATACATTTTGTGTTGTACTATTCACCTTTTTTTTTTTTTTTTTTGTATGAGTATGCTTGCGTAATTTTTGTTAAAAATTATTTTCCTGAACAATCTTGCATAGATTTTTTTAAACGAATGAAATATCAAAAAACGAGATGAGAATTATTTACACTGTGCCTTCAAATCTCGCTATTGAATTTCATTATTTTGTGATGAGAACATTTTTGTTAGTTGTTTTTATTAATTATTTATTTATTTTTTAAATGTTGAGCTTTGACGCGCCTTAAGCGTGTAAGAGAAAAACAGATAATTTATTTATTTTTTATTATTTGTATACCTGTATTTTAAACTCGGTCATTTATTAAACAGTATAGATCAAAAGCAAGCTTTATCGTGGACGTTCATACTGTATAAACAAACGATGTACATCAAAATTTATATTTTCTTATACCAATAATTAATTTAACGCTTTAATTCCTAGACAAACACTAGATCAAGTGTTATTTTGATGATAATTAGAAAAATGAGCTGTTTCTTTTTATACAATTTTAAAAATTAAATCTACATTTATTTTTTTTTTAAATATATAATAATTCATGCAAAAGGAAGATGCCGCATGTTTTTTTATATTTTTTTATAGCAAGATTGACGAAACAAGTACACTATACGAATTATTAAAAAAAATATAGATAAGACTTCTGATGAGTAAGAAAAATAACTTAATAGCAAATGCGACGATACATGAGCTTATTTCTAAACTCCATTCTTTCAAGTTTTTTCATTCTCGCTTTATATCGTAAATAAAGACTTTTAGTATCACGTCATGGATATAACACGAAATCTCATGACTTCACATGATTTTAATTTTTTTTTTTTTTTTGTTTTTTCTAACAAGTATCAAGTTCATCTTTATTTGCATTTATTTTTCAACGTCAGCGTATAAGACAAGTCGCGCAAATACGTTGAGGTCCGATACAATCGTCATGACAAAATGCCCCGCACTGACGACAAATAACCATGGCACCGCGGATACTACACTCACAAGGAGGTGGAGGATCACCACCCATTATAACACCTGGTGCACCAGGCTCAGCGCCTCCACTACCTCGACCGTCAGATGTCCCTCTTGCTTTTAGTGTAACAGCCTGATGTGATCCTTCCCCAGCACTTGCAGGTCGTCCTCGTACTAAATGTACTCCAACACCGATTCCAGCAATTTGAGGTGGCAATGGCGGAGCTGACGATGCGCGTGGTGCTCCATCGCTTACTCCAGTTCTTTGTACCAAAATGTACTGGCCAAAATTACCCGCGCCATTAGTACCAAGCTGCGCAACTGAAGTATTGCTATTTTCTGTCACCTGAAAATTAATAATATTTAAGTTGTTGAAAAATATAAATACAATAAATTATTAGTATAATAAACTCTCACAAGTTACCTGAGTTCATCTTTAAGATAAATCACATTGTTAAGAAAATTATAAATAATAATTTTATTCACATTAATTTATACAAACCTCAACAGCCGATGGTTGACGTGCTGTAGCAAAAACTTGTCTCAGCATTACTGCTTGAGTTTTATTTTGATTATTTTTTTGATGTTGATGTGATGTCTGATGTGGCTTTTGTGTTTTAACTGTCGTAATTGTACGACCACCAGATTTACTTGTAGTAAATGCACCATCTCCACGGGCAAGAAGACTGGGTGGTGGCTTCAAATGAGCTTTCAATTGATCTCTATTCGGTGAACTTTGGATAACCTGAATGAATAATAAAATAATAATAAATTATAACTGATGTAAAAACTATTTATAATTGTAATGAATAAATGATACAATAATAATAACAATAATATTGACAACTAACCGCTTGACAAATTTGATAACTTCGTTCTAAATTAACAGCTCCAGGCGGTTCTTTAGTTGAGGTTCTCGATCTACCACTGCTTTGTTCTTTATTACCATTCCTCGATCCACGATAACTTCCAGGGCCTGAAGAACGTGCCGATCTAGCAGTGACATTTGTATTTACAAATTGCTGCGGTTGCATGTTTGCAACAATTGGCCGAGATTGTGTTACCGGAATAGGTGTTTGATGTTGGACAACTATTGCACTTTGTGGATGTCCCGCAGTCGTTACACCAACTGTTGCTTGAACATGCTGATGTGGTTGAAGTGAATTGCTTCTGATACTGATATTATTCGGAGTATTAACACGAGTCATATTACTCTGAGCCAATTGTACAATTTCTTCAGTCGAGCGAGCAACATTAACCTGATGCGTCGTCTGATTATGTTGTTGAGTTGAGATTCGTGTTGGCAATGTACTTGTTAATGCTGTTGTTGGAGTAGTGGTGTGACTTGTGTGTAATCGCGTTGGAACAAATCGTATTGGTTGTAGAGTTGGAAAAGTAATAATGGGTGGGCTTTGTGATGTTTGAACATTTTTTAAGAGACAACTTGTTGCTGGAGTACTTATTGTTATACCATCTGATTGGAAGGGTGTACTCTGGACAACCGGTAACGATATACAGTTTACTGACTCAGTGGAAGTCTCGTTGACAAATGGCGATTGCTGTTGTTGTTGAACTTGAGCTTGTTGATTTGATGTTGTTGAGTCTGTTGTTGTCGAAGTATCATTGCACTCATCTTGTGTTGTTACTGTGATGTTTGCGGCAACGGAGCCATCCAGCGCAGCTGCAACTAAAGGCCAGGGTACCTGTAGATCTTCTTGAGACTGAAAAAAAAAATAACACAAACTATAAATAAACTAGTCGATAATATTTAATATCAAGATAATTTAGACTTACTGAATTATCATCAATAGTTGAATTATTGTTGGTTACTGTCGCATCTACAGGCCAGCTGCATTCTAACATTTCAGAACATACATAATTATTAGCATCACGAAGTTCTTCATCTTCATTAATTTCTACAATATCAGACTGTTCTCTAATATCTTCTGTTGTTTCTGTTACTTCTTGAGTGTCAGTTTCTTCCGACCCACTTGAACCCATTTCCATACCTTCCAATATCGGATAAATTATTTCTTCCGTACAACCTGAAATTTCTTCATAAGCTTCTCTCATTTCTCCTCGTACCTAGATATTAAAATTAACGATTAAATTGTTTTTGTTCACATGAATATAAAAAAAAATAAATAAATAAATAATACTTACCTCAAGTTCATGAATACGTTGAAGTGTTTCACTATCAATTTCCATGGCATCAGGAATAGGTTCTGAGTCTGCTGAAGTGGCGCTAATAGCGTCAGCATTAATCTGAACATTAATAACATCGTGTTCTTCAAGAATAACACTATCAGATTTAACAGAATCATGAGCGGATATACTTTCAACTGCAGCAGCATTTTCACACTCAGATATCTCAAACATTTTATCACTATCAGTTCTCGAAGAATCAAATTGTGCATCAAAATTATCATCGGTATCATGCAGTACTTGGATCTCTGATACTTCAGATAAACTCATTGTAAGTTCAGTTATTGTATCACACTCATCCTGAGATTGACATTCAATTTGTTCACTAACAGTAAATTCTTGTGAATGTTCTAAATCAGATGTTGTTACAATCATTGTTGGTGTAACACTCGTAACTACTGTTGTTATTTCTTCGACAACTGGTGCTAGTACTTCAATTATCTGTTCTTCTAAATGAATTTTTTCCTCAGTACTTGGTGATGTTATTACTTCTGGTTCTTTCGATTCTTCTTCAGGTTGAATTTCTACTTCGAGTACCTCAGAAATATTTGTTTGATTAATTTCCATTGGGGTTTCAGTTTCTACAGGACTTTCAGCTTTTTCCAATTCTTCTTTATGACATTCTTCTTCTTCATTACTCTCTTTCTCAATTATTCCATTAGTTATGACTGTTTCTACAATATTATTACTAGCTGGTTGCTCTAGTCTATTTTCTACTTCAGACGTCGTAATATCCTTTATCAAAGGATCGTGTGATGTATCAGAAATAATACTTGGTGTCTCAGGGACCGGTGGATTTATTCTCGTCGGAACATCAGTCTCTTCAATTTTATCGGTGGTTATAACAGGTCGTTGATATAATTCAGGTGTATATTGCTCATGAGTAGATTCTAATCTAAGACGTAAACTTGACCTTGTAACTGCTCCACCAGTTCTTGGTTCATTCATACAATGTAAACCAAGTCTGAATTTAGGTTCTCGCTTTTCACCCCAAATAGGCTCAAAGTGTTTTAGTTTCCAAGGATCAAGTTTATTTTTGTCCTTCTCTGCCTCCATCTTCAGTCTCTGCTGGTTCTCGGGTGTAAATTCACCTTCAGCTAGCCGTTTTCGCCATTCTAGACAAGCGCGAGCAAAAAATTCGTTATTTAATCCAGAAGTAGCAGCATCCTAAAAAGGTAAATACATTTGAAATAAATATTATATTAAGATATTTTTTTTTAAATATTAATTTAAAACTAATAATTAATAACATCATTTCAAATTACTTGTCTATCGACAGCAGGCAATAATTGAGCGAGCTTCCTCTGATACAAAGGAGGAAGTCCTTGGAAGGTATGCCTGTTTAACAATGCCCGAAGACTTGTACTCGCGAGGATACTAGCCGGAGATTCAAGATCTACTAAACCAGCTTCCAACTGAGCGGCCGCTGAAAGTCTTTTTGTGGAACGTCTTCTACTAGATTTCAAACTGAATCCTGGTAAACTTGCTAAGACTTCTCTCATTGTTGCAGCTGGTTCTTCCACTACAACAATAAATCAATGTAATTAAATAAATATTTAAAAAATAAAAATTGTTAATTAAAATAAGATTAATTACCTATCGTAGAATGTTGCATATTGGGTGTTGGAGGTGGTGGATCATTAGACGGTGGAGGTGGCGACGGAGCCGGTGGAGGTGCAAGAGGTTTAACAACAATACGAGGAAGTGTTCGTGAATTACCAGATGCAATTGTTGTATTTTTTCGTCGCCTCTTCGCTTGCTGACGCAGGGCATGTTTAATAACTTTTTTACTATGAACCATTCCAGAATACCCGGAGCAACCGGGATTTATTTCACCAATCCCATCGGCTTTACTCGTCTCCACCTCGATATCCATAGTATGCATTTAGCTATATTTATAATTCATATCATCATATATTAAATAATTCATACACCGTCAAGATCATCTCGATTGAACGAAAAACAATTCTATAATCTAAACCGGTCATCGAGGAAGTACTTGACGATGTTTACGACAAATCAGTCGTATCCTAACATCATTGCTCCGATTACTCAATACAATAAATGATGATCCTACTCTTTTCGATAGCCCGTTAATTTTTTATCTGGCATAGCGAAAAATGAAAACATGATGATAATCAGGAATTATTTGCTTCCTCAAGTCAGATGGATCTTGTGAACTTTTTATTTCTTAGTAAGCAGCTTTAATTATAATCTGTCAATCATAAATTACACATGAATATGTATTACTGTAAGTATAACAATAGCATTTTTTCTTAATTTTTTAAATATATACACTTGGTGATAAAAGTACTTAGGCTGCAATGCGTAACACTCACAACTCTCTCGCGATTTTGCTTTGTTCGGCCATGTTGCAGCTGCGTATTTGAATCAAAGGTAATTGACAAATCAACTTTAGATTTTTATTGTTATCAATTGTTAAGAAACATTTGTTATATTTATATATGATAACTAACAATCGATATTATTCAATAGTAAATTGTGATAGTATTTATTAATAACAAAGCAATCACTAAAATACATGGCGTACACTGATATTTTTCTCATTTGTTTTTTGACTTTGTCTGTTCAATCTGCTGTTGATAAAATTGAATTTCACTTTACTGAGGACATGTTGGTAAAATTGATATTTTTATTTTAAATAAAACAAATTTAGTTTACTTAATTATCTTAAGACTTCGCTAGTTTTGTATGCCGTATTGTCCAGCACAGGAAAAATTTATATGATCCTGAAGTTAGCAGACAATTGACAATTTTCGGATTTTTTTTTAAACAAATCAGTTACAAAAAAAAAAATAAAAAAAAAAAAAAAAAAACTATGCACAAGTAGAAAATTTAAAAAACCATAGGTGCAGTTTTTTCAAATATTTTTTTTTTTATAATTTATCATTTTTTAAAAGATCAAAAAATTATTAAACGTCGGCTAACTTATGATACTGAAGTTAGCCGACGTCTAATAATTTTCGGACTTATTTTTAGACGGTAAGTTATAAAAAAAAATATTTAAAAAAATTGCACCTATAGTTTTTTAAGTTTCCTACTTTTGCATATTTAAAATTTTTTTTTTTTCTTCAAATTTAATTGTTAAAAAAAAACCTAAAAATTTTCAATTGTCTGCTAACTTCAAGATCATGCTAACTTCAGTATCGTAAAATTAATGAGTGTGAATGTAGCAAACATCAGAAAAATTTAAAATTATAAATAAATAGAGTAAATAATTATAAGAATTATATTTATAAAAATTACACTTATTAATTTCAAAATTTTTTAAATGTGCATTTTTTAAAAATTTTATTTTATTAATTATTTACTCTATTTATTTATAATTTAAAATTTGTCTGATTTCTGCTATATTCACACTCATAAAAATTTTTGTTTATTTGATAAAGAAAAAAAACAATAATAATGATAATTGATAATGCAGAATGTACTTAACGATTAACTTGTATTGTAAAAATCATAGTTTTTATTAAATTAAACAAGATAAATACGATAAGCGGGTACTTGTTTTGTTATATAAGATAATAATTTATAGTTGAATGAATTTTAAAAATATGATGATGACAGTTGTGTTGAATAATTCAGACACGGTATACATTAAACTTTTTTTTCAAAGCAAAATTATTTAAAATGTCTGAAGGAATCGTTGTTGTTGGATCTTGCATGATAGATTTTACCAGGTAAATGATACAATTATTAAAAAAAATTATAATCCGAATAAAAATTTTAATAATAATTATATATACTTTTTATAGTTATGTTCCACGTCTTCCTAAACCTGGAGAAACTTTGGTCGGCATGGAGTTCAAAAGAACTGTTGGAGGAAAAGGAGCTAATCAGTGTGTTTCTGCTGCCAAACTTGGAGCCTCGACCACTTTAATTGCTTCTGTATATTCTTTTAATATATATTTATCCATAAAACAATTTACTATTTTAAGGGGGACCACTAGTGTGAAATTTTGAAAAATCAATTCATTTCTTTTTTTTTTTTTTTTGTATATTTTGATGGTCTATATCTTCAAAACTAACATACTCGAATTTCAAGTTCATATCAAATAGTTGTTCTGAGTTACAGCCACCTGAAGAGCTGCCGCTTATCGGGTTTCGAAAATGCATTTTTCAAAATTGCTGCATCTATAACTTGAAAACAAATCATCCGATCGATTCGATTTGAATTGCAGTTTCATTTATATATGTTTCTACGTACCATGAACCTCCAGTTTTCCGATCGAATCAAAAATGTAATTTTGGCAGGCCAAAAATCATCAAATTTTCGCGCAAAATTTTAATTTTTTTTTTAAAAACTTCGATATTATGTTAAATTTTAATTTTTTTCTTAGCCCGAGGGTCATAGTACGGGAAATACTCCTAGTTTAATAAACTTTTTGGGTTTTTGATTTCATGCACTGTGAAGGTCGCTATCACTACTGCAGTGGGGGGATTTTTTTTTATCGTTGAGAGATTGTAGATCACTCGCTAAATTTTGAATTTTTTGGTCCAAAAATTTTATCTTGCATTCATTATATATCCACAAATATATCCTTAAAACATTTCATGCAATAGTTTTCTTTAAAAAAATTCCCAAAAATCATCGCTTTTTCAGGTGGTTATATTAGTGGTCCACCTTAATAAACTTTTATTAATTATTATAATGATATTTTTTACCAATAGCTGGGTTCAGATATCTTTGGAGAAGAATATCTTCAGATACTTAAATCATTTAATATCAATACAAATTTTCTAAAAATAAGAAAGGATGTCAGTAGTGGAGTTGCTCAAATTATGGTTGCTAATAACGGTAATTTACTTAATTTTTATATGTAATTACGTTATCATACGTAATAAAACACATATGTGTAATAATATTATTCATTAAAAATATTTTTTCCTTCTAATCAATATTTCAATGCTGGCAAAAAAAATCGAGTCGTGGGACAAAAAAATTTAATAAAATCGAAGGAAAAAGACCGCGGAAATTAATGATCTATTTTAATTTTTTAGGAGAGAATAGTATTGTAATAGTTCTCGGTGCAAATGCATTACTTTGTCCTGCAGACGTCGATGAAGCTGAAGGTGTTGTTAAAAATGCTGCCGTTCTCCTGACTCAGTTCGAAACTTCTTTAGATACTACTCTTCATGCTTTAAAACTTCATAAAGGCCGTGGTATTTCTTCACTTTTAAATTATATACAAACTCTTCTATCATTATTTCATATATTTAAATCTTACATCAGGAGTTTCAATAGTTAATGGAGCACCAGCTGTGGCTAATCCGGACTTGAATGTTTTAAAAACTAGTGATATATTTTGTGTAAATGAGATTGAGGTAATATTTAATGATGATCAGGATTATTGATTATTTTTAAAAATAACTACTTAATAAGAGGTCTTTTTTTTCAATAGACCGAGATTATGACAGGAATTGAGCCACTGACGCTGGATAATGCACAAGAAGCTTTAGATAAATTATTTAAATTAGGTTGCAATACTGTAATAATTACTCTAGGTGCTGGAGGTGCTGTTTTTGCATCTCGTAATGATCCAAAAATGATACATGTTCCTGTTGAAAAAGTTAAACCTGTTGATACAACAGTGAGTTTAAATTTTTTGTTTTTATTTTTTTAAATTTTCAATATAAAAAATTATACTTTAAATTATTAGGGGGCTGGAGACGCATTTTTAGGTGCCTTAGCATATTTTATTGCCTATCATCCGAAATTAACATTAAAAAACCAAATTGAGCGAGCTTGTCAAGTTGCTAAAAAAAGTGTTACGAAAGCTGGTACTCAGCCTAGTTTTCCAATAAAAGATGAACTGTCGAAAGAATTATTTTTATAGAATAAGTTTGTAATTTATATTAAATGATAATATATACATTCATATAATTGCAGATTGTTATTATAATTCATTTTTTTTTCGCCAAACGTTCTTTCCTTTTCTTCACATGTTTTTTTACTTTAACTTTTCGCTTTTCTGCTTGCATGTCTTTTACTTTCTTCTTTCGAGCCTAGAATAAAAATTAAGAAATAAAATATTACTTTAATAATTAAAGTCTTAAATATTTTATTAATATTTAGTATTCTTAAGGTAGTAGTCTGGTAACTCGCGCCGTTTTTCATGCTTTTTTTTAGTGACCTTTTTTTCAGAAGGAACAAACGAAAAGTTTTGCATTTTTAGTATATTTTTATTTACATCTTAGAGTAACAAAAAAAATTTTTTTTAGGAATTTAAATAATTTATTGATATTATCGCTTGAAGTTGAGGCCTCAAAAAAAAAGCACGTGGGTGGCCCCGGTGATATTGACTCTTGAAAACATCCGGGATTAAAAATTCTTGATTAGTCTTAATCTATAGACATGTAATTCTCGCAGGTACTAGAATTATGAAATTTTATTGAAAAATAACAAAATGGTGGACTTTGAAAAAAACAAGTCATTTTTTTTTCTCATAAAAAGGGTTGTAAACGGAAAGTTAGGGGTGAAAAAAATAAATCCTAATGCCGATGAAAACTACAAGTGTGTAGAATAACCAGTTTTAGTTTCAGACCAATAGGTGGAACAGAAAAAAGGTAGGACCCGGGCCGACCGTAAAAACGTTGTTCCTAGTTAAACGCGTTTAAAGTCTCAGTAATCTTCGGCGCGCAACTATGAGGCACTCTCGAAAACTCGTTGTAACTCCGTTCCTATTTGAAATTTTCAGGGTATATTCTTAATATATTGTACTTTCGAATTAAGCAAAAAAAACATTTTCGATTTTTTCAATCTGAGTTACCAGATTACTACCTTAAAATAGCAAACTGTACTTTACCTTTTTTTCTTCAGGTGTTTCATCTTTTCGTCTTTTAAATTCATCATTCGCATCAGCATTATCATCATTTTCATCTTCATCATTAGAACTTTCATCATCAGAAGTTTCTTCTGAATTATCTGATTCTTCGTTACAATCAGGAATTTCATCATTACTTGATTCTTCATTTTTATTTTTATCCTCAAGAATTTTTGGAATTTTGGCAGTTTGAAGATCGGATTTCAATCCAACTAATGTCTTATAAATTAAATCATTTTTTCCGGATTTCGCAAGATCAATATCACGTTCAATATCAACGACTTGGTTAAGATTTTGGGGAATATAAGCTTGTTTAAAAACTTCATCCTCAATAATTTTTGTAGGATCAATAAATTCTTGATTATTTAAAACGCTTTCGGCTACGGCGTCTAAATAATCATCCATGTTATCTTCAGTAACTGTAAGATCAGTTATAAATTCAAATAATTGTTGAACAGTCATCACAGCTACGTCACTTTTTCGGAAGAATTCTGTGATGTTTGCAATATCTTTTCTTAAAAATTCAAAAGCCATAGGATGATCGTGTTCAACTGCTTGAGAAACATCAATTACAACAATTGAATCATTGAAATATAATAAATTATATTCACTTAAATCAGCATGAACAAGTCGAGATTTATTGTACATTCGCCACATCATTTCAATGCATTCTCTATAAAGTTTTCTTGGTTTTGATGATTTTAATACAGCATCTTTAAGTTTTGGTGCTGGCCAACGATCAGTTCCAATAAAGTCCATGAGAAGTACATTGCCACGTAAATAAATAGGATTTGGTGCTGATATTCCATTTTTAATTAATCTTGTTAAATTTCTAAATTCTTTTTCTGCCCACATTTGTACCATTTTTCGTGGATTTCGACGACAATATCCATGACGAAATCTAAATTCACCAGTAACATATTTATCTCGATCTTTAAATTGAAGAATAGACGTTTTGTAAATTTTAATAGCTAATTCAATGCCTGTTTTTGATTGACCCCAATAAACATTAGCTTCTTTTCCCGTAGAAATACAACCATCAATTAAATTTATAAACCCATGATTCAACATTTTAAATAAAATCAACCGAGTTCTGGGATCTAAAACTTGTTCAACTGTAGCACGATCATGTTTATCCTTATTTCTGATACGTTGATTATCTATTTTTTTATTTGTTTCATTGAGAACATTTGCTGCACCATGTGGCAATGATAGTCCTTCATATTTTTCAACATTTATTTTATTTGCGTACCGACGAAGTAGTTTATCTATTGGCTGATAGCTTGTTATTTTATTTGAAACTCCTTGACTATTTCTACTTTGATTTGAATTCTTTATTTGACCTTTTTGACCATCCTCATCATAATCAACATCCCAATCATCATCGTTTATATCGTCAGCTTCATCGAACGTTTCTAGATCTTCTTCTGTGATGTCTAATTTTGATATATTAGCAGTCACATTAAATGGTTTTCCATTTGTATTATCCAACCTAAAGAAAAATACATTGAAAATTATTATTTATTGTTCGATTGCATCATAAGACATAACGAAAACGATTCGTTTTAAAATATAACAACTTACATTATCGTGTCCTCTTCAGCATCACTAAACTGTCCTTCAACAATTTCAGTATCCATTTCTTAAAAATTAAATTATTAATCAATTACAATAAATTAAATATACATGCGAATATATATTATTGTTGAAATTTAATATGTAACACTCGAAATGCTTGGGGAAGTCTGACAATAATCACAAAACCACGTTTTTGTAAAATTATATTGTTATCCCAACAAATGATTGAACTTCGGGTGTCGTCGGTTTTCACTCCCACTCTGGATGTTCTGTGCTAAATATTTTCCCACTTTTCTTTGCGCATGTGCAGTTTATAAATATTCGGTAGTGGGGGAGATTTCCGAGTTCTCTGGCGAATACTCATCTATACTCAAAATTTCTTTACTCAAGCACAAAGACGACATCTATACTCAGTGACAACTATATTCAATGACAACTGTACTCCACTAAATTTTTGTAAACATCTCATCTATATTATGTTTACTCAAAGTCCTCTATATTCAAAGACATCTTTACTCAATAATCCACAGATAAAAAAGACTGTCGATAATGAAGTAATTCATAGATAAGACTATTCGGAAAGTCGATAACGAAGAAAATTAAAAAAGTCCCTGATAGCCAAGTTGCCCGCAACTTGTCGACAATCTACTGCCGCAACCCAGATAGCCAGAGTTGTAGTATAACTAGTTGTACTTCAACAGTTAACATCAAGTCAAGTTAAACTTTGCGTTAACTATTTCATTTGTACTGTTATCCGCAAACTGCGCTCAATTCGCTCTTAAAGTTAACGTGAATCTATTGCCGGAATTCAACCATAAGTTTAGGTGGAAAAGTTGTATTGTAACTACAAATGTGAAGTTGCGGATGAATTATTGTTAGAAGTTGGCATTATTTTATTTTCTATACTTTGAATAGCAACTGTTAAAGTGAAGTTACATGTATTTTTACTCATTATTTAAGACATAAGGTATTTTATAAAAATAACGTCAAGTTGACATTTGCTACTAACCTAAAAAAAACTGCAGCTGAAATACTGTAAAGTTCAAAATTTGCAATAAATTATTTAAAAAACAAAAAAATATACATTGTGTTTTGAAATTTGTTCTATGTAGATTTGTACATAATTAAAATTAATTTATTATTAAATTAATAAATTAAAAAATTTATTATTTTTAAATCCAAGAATTGATTATTTATAAATAGTAATTTTTATAATGTGCTCATCAGGGTTGTAGTTGATTGATTCAAAAAATTATGTTAATTTATGACATGCATGTAAATTAATCGCTATGTAGCAAAAAGAGTAGAAAAAACAATGAACTATCAACAAACAACAATTTAATGTAATCGTAAGTAAGTATTCAATTATTTTCTTAGTAATTATGACAATATGAAAAATTGAGTATACATATATCAAAAGTATAATATTTTATTTTTTTAGTATCATACAATTGTCAACATAATCATTACATATTGTATGATCATACGTCGACGTGAAGACCTGTGATTTTCCTCCATCGAGGTAGTATTTTTTTATCTTAAGTAATATTAATATCCCTATAGTTTTATTAGTTAATCTTTTTTTATTTTTAGCTGTGATGCTTAAGAGTTACTCAAATTATTCCTTGGCTGTTTACGTAATAAATTTTTGAAAAGCACTTACGGCAGCGTGTGCTCGAGTAAATAAAAGTGCAGATAGCTCGGGTGAAGAAACGGTGGATCAAGACGGTAAAGAAAATGGAAGTCAGTCGAGAAGTGAAAAGAAAAACGGGAAGAAGAAAGGCAAAAGAATTACTTTAAAAAATGTTCATTTATATTCCAAAAGTGCTGATCAGCCTGTGATTGATTCATCTGTCACTGAGTGATAATAATTTTTATTTCTTATTGTTTATCATGAAACTTAATTGTATCGTTTTCTTTTTATAATATCACTAGTTATTTATTGTTTATTATCGTTGTGTAGGTTTGAAAACCATAAGTAATTGACGTACTGTAAGTTGGTTAATGTGCTCTAATTTATCAATAAAAGAAAATTTAAAATTATAATTTTTTTATATAATTTAAAAATATTTGATAAATTTACATCTTGGAGTCTCGTTTTAACAGTATCGCCATCTACCGCCTACTTTTTTGTGGTTGGTAAGATAGGGAATTTTTTTACCAGTCTACATTACCGATGTACGGTTTTTTGGTAAGTAACCGAAAATTTTTTTTGGCTTGTGACATAAACGAAAGTTTCTCTGAAGTTTGTGTTAACTCTTTAACATCAACTCTTACACGCAACTTAGTGTCCGATTCCGGCAATAGATTTACGCAAAGTTTTTCTTCTAACTTGACGTTAACTTTCGATCAGGTGTGCTATCTGGGTTTGTGTACGAAATTGTAACAGGGTAAAATAGATTCCAATGACTATTTAATTATTTCTAAAATTGGATTTGTCCACGGTCGATAACGGGTCCTAATTATAACCCGGTTTATTGAATTGAGTGCTCTTAAAAAAATAGATTTCTGATTAATTTTAAGAGCTTGACATTAAAATGAAAATAACTTGAAAACAACGCTGAATTTCGAAAAACTTTATTCTTAATAATTTGTAATGAATAAAATTATCTACAAAAAAGTTTCTATGACATTTTGTAATAAGACTGATAGTTTCGCCAGAAACTGAAATGATCTCAAAATTTACTATAAATTTGACTTGAAGCTTAAATAACTTTTGAACAGTGGGATTTATCAAAAAATGATAAGACGTTTTTTTTGTAGAGCGTTCAATTTAATACAAAAACATTTGTTGTGCATTAAAATCCGTTGATTGGTTTATGAGCTGGAAAATTCTAAAAAAAAAAAAATTTTTTCCCGTGTTATTTAAATGGAAAATAGAAAAATAGATTGAGACAAACCTTAATATCATTATTAAGAGCTCGGAATGGTACCAAAATTTTTATTTTTTGTTATACTTTCAATTTTTGGATACCATAAAAAAAAATTGTTTTTTTTTTTTTTAAACACCCTAGTGAATATGCACTGATTTGCAGCACTTTCCACTGATTCATTTCAACAGAGCAGCGAAACTATCAGACTTATCACAAAATGTTAAAAAATCTTTTTTGTAGACAATTTTATTTCCTACAAATTATCTCAGATAAAATTTTTTTAAATTCCGCATTGTTTTATAGTTATTACCATTTTAATATCAAGATCTTTAAAAAAATATAGTATTCGGATCAATTGGAAGATCTTGATATTGAAATGATAATAACTAGAAAACAATGCGGAATTTCAAAAAATTTCATTTGAGATAATTTGTAGGAAATAAAATTGTCTACAAAAAAGATTTTTTAACATTTTGTGATAAGTCTGATAGTTTCGATGGAAGAGTAAAAAGATCTTGATATTTACTATAAATTTGACTTCAATCTCAAATAACTTTTAAACAGATGGATTTATCAAAAAATCATGAGTCCTTTTTCATTGAACATTAAATTTTCTAGTAAAATATATCCTGGGCTTATTTGTATAATAAGCCATTATCGAGGTATACAATTACGAACTTAAAAAATTTTTTTCCCATGTTATTCAAATGGGAAATAAAAAATCACAATCAGCGAGTACTTAATATTAATGCTAAGGGCTCCAATTTTAACTGGTGACTTCTTTTACCCTATTGAAACTTCTGAGTCTGTGTCCTTGATAAAAAAAATAGTTGATTTTTTTGAATCAGTCTATTTTTTATATATAATTTAAGACTTAAATTGACATGTTGAGAGTAATGCACTACCTCAAACGCAAAAAAAATTAATTTAAATTGTTCTTAAAAATATTTAAAATTCTCACTTGACTATGTTATCAATTGAATATTCATTTACATTACTTTTATCAACTACTCTATTCAGTACAACTACTTCTGTACTCTACTATTTCCATTTGGCATACTTCACTTCATCAATAATCGCCACGTTCACATCTAACCATTCGTGCTCATCAGCGCCTTTGTAGTTGGTTTCAGAACTATAATTTTCCAGCTTATCGTGAACACTTTGGAAAGTGAAGCCCCATATGAGAGAGTGCTCCTTATGTACACTCGTTGTCATTAATGCCTGGTCCCCCAGGCTATAGAATCTTAGCCATGCAGGGGGCCAGGCATTAATGACAACGAGTGTACAACCTCTACCCTCCATACTGGGACCACTATAATTGACTTTAAATTCTACTTATCGGCATTAAAGTATTCAATTTTTACCACGAGATGACACTAGACTCCTGTTTTTGAACATAAGATTTTATTCTGTTCTACTCGTACATTGTGTGAATTCCACGTGCTCCAAAAATCTATTTAAATATTTTTAAGACATTGTCATTGTCATTTTTAATAATAAAATTAATTCATGTAACATAATCATAAAGAAAAGATATTGCTCATCTATCATTTATATATTTTTATCTTTTGTCAATCAGTTGGAGCAGCTTTATTGAGGTTATTTATAAATTTTTTTTCTATACGAAATCGTTATTACGCATTTATCAGAATGGTAAGAAATTAGATTATTAATAATTTACAATTATTGAATTGGTTTATATCAAATTTGAAATATAAATTTATTGTTTTAGTCGGTTGTTTTAAAAAAAGGAATATCAAAGCAAAAGAAAATGCTTCATCCAAACAGTAGAAAAGTAACAGCTATTGTTAAAAAAAGCAAAAAGTTTGTTTTATTTTGAATCATTATTTATTATTTATTTTTTTTTATTATATTTAATAATTCTTATTACTAAGATAAATTAACATGATCCTGAAGTTAGCAGGCAATCAACAATTTTCGAATTTTTTTTCAACAAATCAATTACGAAAAAAAAAAAAAATTAAAAATATGCGCATGTAGAAAATTAAAAAATCTACAGGTGCAAATTTTTTAATATTTTTTTTTTTATAATTTAACGTTTTTAAAAAAATTCGAAAATTATTAGACGTCGGCTAACTTCAGTATCATAAATTAACTTTGTTTTGTTTTTAATTATTTAAAGAATAGAGAAGAGAGAACAATCAAAACAAACAGGTTTAATGAAACAAAATTTAATTAGAGAAAAAATGTTGTGGTTAAAAGAACACATGAAGCCTCAAATATGTCCATATACATCTGAATTAACAGGTGAATTACTTGAAAAGTACGTCAAATTTTAATTAAAATATTAAATCAACAAACTGATGAATTCTATTCATTAAGTAATTGATATATTTAATTGTAGATATATTGCAAGACATGACGAAGAACTTAAAGGAATAGCAGATAAGAATAAAGTTCGTAATAAGAAGAATCGAAGCAATGCAAGTCGTAAAGATATTTTACGAATGAGTAAAGAAAGAGATTCAGATGAATATGACGGTTGTGGAATAGGTAAATTATCATTTATAAAAAATAAAAAAGTTTCACAAAATTTTTTTTCTATAAATTTATGAAATTATTACTATTATTTTAATTTGATTGAATAAAATTTAATTTCACTTACAGAAATACCCAATATCCTGAATTCAACTCAGTGCGAAATGTTGCGCAAGTGGGACGGAGACGTGCGTTACCTTCCAAATTTTGTATTTCGGCGATTTGGCAGACGACATGTCGAGCAATACAAAAAAATTTTAATGACTAATGCACCTGTTGATGAAAAATTACCGATTCAAAAGGACAAAGAAAATAATAAAATTAAAAATGATGTTAAAGAAAAAACAGAAATGGATATTGATTAAATATTTTTTAAAAAATAATTATATCAAAAACATAATAACGTATTTGTGTATCCGTAATTAGGGAAAAAAAAATTATTTTACGACAAAAAAAAAGTTTGATTACAGGAGAAAATTAAATAATTAAATGGATAAACGTGGCCTAACGACATGGTTATTTTTTAATATGAAGAGAAGATTGACGAATATAAGAAGGAAGATAGAACAGGTCGTTGGGTCCTCAAGTGAAACTCATGATATATCTGAGAAGAAATTTGAAATACCTGTCGGCAAATGATCACAAGTAGTTACTATACGGCTCTCATTGAAGACGAAGAGATTTTGCGGTGGGAGATGAAGAAGCCGGGGGCTAAATGTAACCCGTACGTTCCACTGACCCAAATCCCCAAATCATGACTTTATACAAGAGTTCCCATATACTAAGGTTTTCCCTTTCACGTTTATACAGCAATGAGGTTTTTACCTTGCCTCAGCCTTAAGTTTATTGTATAATAAATATATACATTAAAATTTTTTTTAAGATTCCTCAGTGTCGTGCTGGTAATAAGTATAATTTTTTCGACATTCTGGTTCCTATCGAAATATTTACAATACTTATTACTGAATTTTGTTCAACTTTAATTATTATTTTTTTTATATGTCTTTTATTTCTTATTATTTTTTCTTTTCTTATATCTTTTCACAGTTTATTTTAGTGATTAGTACATCTATGTAAGTAATTAAAATAATAAAAAGCTTTAATAGAAAATTATTAATAAAAATGTTATAAATATATTATCAAGAAAGGATAAACAATAATAAAACGCGATAATCGCATTAACAAGTGTTAAAATAGTCTTACTGTTAATCTAGGGCGCACTAATGCCAGTAACGACCTATCGATGACGTATAGGTCGTGTAAGAATTTCTCTGTGCCCCAGGAGAACACGATAAATGGTACATGTATATGAGAATAAGGAGTGAGAGCCGGAGGGGAGGATATCGAATAGTGAAAGTTAGCGATGCTGAGTGAGAAAGAAAGAAAAAGAGAAAAAAATACATATGTATATATACATATACTTATTTTAAATTGACCGTAATTCAACTTATATCTTGCTAGAATATATAGTCGAGGGATCAAAATTTTTTTATATAATGGATACAAAACAAATACAATATCTCACCTTACTGTCGTATTCCGTTTTATAATTTAAAAAAAAAAGTCTATGTCGCGTGGGATTTTATTATATAGTTATTATATACCTTAACCGTAATAATTTGTCTTGCGTGAGCATGTTAGGTTGTTACAGTACTCACGCATTGTCGCGAGACAATAAAAACGTGAAGAGGGCAAAAGTTCGAGCAACTATTTGCTCGGAAGTCATGAGTATTACGTCTAGCTTTATATTAACGTTGCTAATTATATAAATAAAATATTAAATTTTATACGAAGAAACGAAAACTATCGTATACGGAGCTTTAAACGTCGCGTGCCATAAGTACATCATCAGGTGTATAGCTATGATGGACCAGTTGGTATAGTCTTGCACGATTGCAATTACCTTTGCCTATGGGGGAATCTCTTTTGCTATATAACCTTGCGGTTTTCTGTAATTCACGATGATGCTATGGGTCTGTGGTAGACATAGCTTAGCTTGCTGGTATAAAATATGGGATATTATTGAGTTGGAAGCTGTTTCGCGCATTGAGATAATAGTATTGTGGTGGTGATTTGGCGAATTTTATATCTTTTTAAATGATGATTACTTGTTTATTGGATTGCTCACTTGTCAAGGTGTTAGACATAAAATAACTGTGATAGAAGAAAGCTATCAACAATCAGTAAGTAAATAAAATATATGCTGAAACTACTGGTCTATGATGTTTTTATGATAACTTTCATGTTCATGGATATTATATTTATGGATGTTATGCGATTTTGATGGTTGAATACGGCGGGAGAACACGAAAGTTTAAAAAAAAAAACTTTTTGATGGAAGAAAGTAGCAGCTTATTATATTGCATTATATTGAACATCATGAAATATCGAGCGTGAAAATGTAAATTTTCATAAATGCGCGCACGATGTGACCGGTAGTTATGAGCTACAGTATAAAGAAAGCATTTGAACGCGTTGAGTGGGAAAAACCGGAAGCGCTCGAGTATTACGGTTACGCCTTCTTGCGTCATAAAATTTATTAATTTCCTTTCTTTTTCTTCTGTTATTTAAATTAAAACAACAAAATAACCTTCTTTAATTATTTATGGGTCAAAGCATTAACTTTGTATCTGATTTTATTAAAGTAGTATTCTAATCATTATAAAATGAAAGAAAAAAAAAAGAAAAAATGAGATCGCCCACGAGTTAAGTAAAAATTTTCGTAGAACCGGTGCATGGATCAGTGTAAGTTATAAAGAGTCGTGTGAAATCGTAAAAGTTGATGTCTATAGATGTATTTGAAGGAAAATCGTCGTGGATGATTATACGTGGGTTAGAAAGTGCAAGAGCCAGATATGTCTCTAATGACATCAAGTTGTAATTATATGTATACCCATAGTATTAATAAAAACATATACTTTTTTATTTTTAGTGTTCAACATTTCAAATATTCAAAAAAAATATTTTTATTTTATATCATAGACAAAATAAGTCAGTAGGAAAATATTCATAGCCATTCAAAGTTGAAATATAATTAAATTTGTATAGAGAGTTTTATTGCTAGATTTGTTTCTTAACGGGGACCACTAGAGTGAGATATTGAAAAACCAATTTTTTTTTGCATATTTCAATAGTCTATACCTTTAAAAATAACATACTCAAATTTCAAGTTCATATCAAATAGTTGTTCTGAGTTACAGTCATCTGAAGAGCTGCCGCTTATCAGTTTTCGAAAATACATTTTTCAAAATTGTTGCATCCATAACTCGAAAACAAATCATCCGATCGATTCAATTTGAATTGCAGTTTCTTTTATATATGTTTCTACGTATCATGAACCTCAAGTTTTTCGATTGAATAAAAAATGTAATTTTGGGAGGCCACAAATCATCAAGTTTTCGCGCAAAATTTGAAATTTTTTTTAAAAACTTCGCCATTTCGTTAAATTAAAATTTTTTTCTTAGCCCGAAGGTCTTGGTACGGGAAATACACAGAAAAAAATAATTTCTTGGCGCAAGAAATATTTTGTATTATGAATTGAAGACAAAAATTTTTCTTGGCTCAAGAATTTTTTTCTCGCCTAAAAAATTTTTTTCTTGTTCCGAAATAATTTTTTCTTACCCCAAGAAAAATTTTGCTTTCACTTTATAATACAGAAAAATTTCTTGGGTCAAGTAAAAATTTTTTGCGCTAAGAAATCCTTTTTTTCTGTGTACCTTCTAGTTTAATCAACTTTTTGGTTTTTTTAATTTCATGCACTGTCAAGGTTGCTATCACGGCAGTGGGGGTACTTTTTTTTTGCGTTGAGAGATTGTGAATAACTCGCGGAATTTTGAATTTTTGGTCCAAAAATTTTATCTTGTATTTATTATATATCTACGAATATATCTTTAAAACATTAAAACATTCAATGCAGTAGTTTTCTTTAAAAAAATTCCCAAAAATCATCGTTTTGTCAGGCGATCACACTATAGTGGTCCCCCTTAAGGCAACTTTTCTACTAAAATAGAAATATTAGATCAAATTAAAACTTGCGAGGAGTTAAATATGCGGAGGCCATTTATACTTTTATTAGTTCGATTAATTTTTTTTTATTGTATTTACAAACATATATTGAAAATTAATATGAATATGTAAGACACAAATTCAATTGAAAAGTTTAGCATAATCGCCTAAAACGTTTTTGTAAATGTCAGCCCAGAAATCAATACGTTCTTTCAGAATTGATTTTTTCATCGTAAGATCATTACCGATATTCAAGTAGTTCCCATCGGCACCCATAGGTTCCCATTGAACTTTTGCTACGTCCATAGTGATTGAAGGATTCCTAAGAAAAAGAAAAACATTCAAATTTATGATTTATTTAAAATTACTCAAACTATTTGTCCTTACCCTTCTTTAGCGAAACTTGTCCACATTTCAAGAATTTCATTTGTTTTTTGTTCTTCTGCAGACTCAGGTTGTGGCTTATGTTTAAGGGCATTTGAATAAAATTCATACGTCATTTCATCACCATGCATAGCTCCTAAAAAATGTTTATATCGAATGAATAATTTTATCAAGTGTTTATTATAAAGTTTATGAAATCTTACCATCTTGTATTTCGAAAAATGTTTTCATCATTCCAAAAGGTGATCGAAAGGTAAAAAAATATTCATAAATAGGTGCCGAGTTTCTTGAACTCATAATTTTTCCACTTAGTGCAGAACCACAAATGAAGTATACATCAGACAACAAATTAGTGAGTTCCATCGCAGCTTCACTATCGATAGGTTTTCCAGTGAAGTAAAACTTTTTAATGGAATCACCAATCACTTGTCTTTTAGTTGGATCAGTAATATTTAGATCTTTAGGTATAAATAGATCGAAATGATTGGCGAAATCATCAGCAACTGGTAGCACCACTAGAATAATTTTTAATATTTATAACTTATAAATCAAGTATATTCAATTAAATAAATAATAAATTACTGGGTGTGAAAAGGCCTGCTTCATCAGCAGTAAGGCCAGTTATTGAAGGAACATCAGCAATTTTTCCAGATTTCAATAATTCCCATGGATCAGCTGGTAAAAATTTGTTTTGTCCATGATTAGCTTCAACTGATGGTACGAAAACATGCATATCACCACTAAAAAAATTCTGAAATAAATTGTATTTTTTAATTTCATTATCGTAATATGATAACCATAAATATTTAAGTATTTTTCGTACTTTGTCTTGGGCAAGTTGATTAGAAGCTATTGCTAATTCTTTTGTCGGAATTTCCGCTAATTTTTGCACCAATTCTGCTGTAGAAGCAGCTTTGATTCCAAATTTATCAGCAAGTTGCATGACATTTTCTTTTGGAGTATAAGAAAAAGCCCAAGGGTTAACTGCTGAGCCACTTTGCATAATTGCACGTTTGAATAAACCTTGTGACATAGGAGATATTATATGATACTGGACCGAGGCACCACCAGAACTTGTACCGAATATAGTCACTCTATCAGGACAACCACCAAAGTTAACGATGTTATCTCTTACCCACTTCAGAGCTAGTACCTGGTCTTTCAAACCGGCATTTCCAGGTGCATTATCATCGAGAGTATTAAGAAATCCTATATAGGAATATTGAATAATTAATTGAGATGTATTTTAAAATTACAGTCTGATTTAAAAAAGTAATTTAATTATTTACCAACAGCGCCTAAACGAAAGTTCATCGTAACAAGTATAACATCTTTTTCAATTAAAAAATCGGGCCCATAAAGATCATCATTACCAGATCCACTATTAAAACCACCGGGATGAAACCATACCATTACTGCTCGTTTAGCATCTTTATTTAAATCCGGTGTATAAACGTTTATAAAAAGACAATCATCATCACCAACTAGCTCTCGACGAACCATACAATAAAAAACACAAGTTGCACCATGACTTGTAGCATCTCTTACTTCATTCCAGCCATCTGCTGGCTGTGAAATCTTGAAATCGAGTTATTTTCATTTATCATTCAAAAGTTTTGGAATTTTTATGCAATATTAAAAAAAAATACATACTTGGAATTTATTAGGTCCAATATTGGGTTTGGCATACGGTATACCCTTAAAACTATACATGGGCATTCCATGATATACCGTTGTAGATTTTAAACCCTTCAATGTTCCTTGAGGAATATTCAAAAGAACTTCTTCTTGGGCAGAAAATTCAAATATAACACAAAACACAATCAGATTTATTAGCCACATAATGAAAAAATAAAAAATTACTGATTTATCGGAATTATAGAAAATGCTTAGGCTTTTATAATTTTTATAGACACTCAGATGGTTAAAATACTAAGTGGGGACAGGATATTGTATAATGATATGCATGTAAATAATGTAGCATGACAAGCAAAATGAAAATCTCTTTTAACTAAAAATATATATTATTGTAAAGGATTGCTCATCTATTTTGCCATTATTATTTTGAAAGATTTTGTTGATCATACGAAATAATTGACCGACAAACTGTTATATATCTATAAGATTAAATATCATATACAATATAACATTATTCAATTTACGTTTGCATGTTTATTATTGAAATAAGTAATAATAAATAATATAGAAGATATAGAATATGTTTTTATTATCCTTAACAGTATAGATAAAAATTTTAATTTGAATCAAACATTATTTTCATGAAATAATGCTACCATTTCCTCAAATAAAATTATAATTTTAGTATACTATTTCGTTTGGTTGACTTTTTTTATGATAAAAACCGTGACTTGTTGTTTTATAAAATTATATTTTGAGATACTTTCATATTATATATATACAATTTTTTGTATTTAATATTCTTTTGACGTTGATGGAACTATTATTATACACAATAATTAAAATTTGTCTAAAATTTATAATTATTTATTAATTCCATAAATTTAATAATCAATAGTAGATAAACAGGGGGAGTTCTGCTCCCCGATAATATAGAGATCTGCTTTACCGACCTCGGGTTCGTGTTTATGTTAAACTGTTTTACCTAGGCTAGTACTTGCGGTCGATAATGTAGATGGGTCTGTTTTACCGACAGCACTTTCGAGCTTATCTGGGGCCTTGTTGACATTCGTTTGATGCTAATTGTGGAACATTTGGCGCTAATTGTTATCTATTTGAGCTTATCTAGGACCTTGTTGACATCCATTTGATGCTAATATGTTATGCAGTTATTGGCGGTCGGTAATGTAGGATCGGTGTTTTGAACTTATGTATACCCGAGCTTCCAACCCCCCTAGTTGAGCTCATTCCTACTTGTTGAGCTAATATTTTCTTGAATGCGTCATCTATTGCGCAGTTTCTGTTTGATGATGCAATTACGAACTTTCTGGATTTTCAGTGCGTCATTTTCTGCGCAGTTTCTGAGAATATGACGTCATCTACTGCGCAGTTAATGTAGGATGACGCAATACTTTCCCTCTGTGACGTCATTTCAGCATAGTAGGGATAAATGTATAAAGCCACACGCAGAATTGTGCCGGCCATTCAGTATTAATTTGGAGTCTGTGAAATTCGTAAAGTGACAGTTAATTATGGAGATTTTCGTTGACTTCGAGGGATTCTACACGCTAGATGATGCTTTCGTGGTGAAAGAGCTTGCCACAGTTCCTCTGGGTGGTGAAGAAAGTTTTTTGATTGGTGCTGGGCAAGCTATGTTTGAGCCACCGGTTAAATATCAAGATGAAGTGTTTGTATTGGAAAGCAAAGATTTCTGGCAGCGAAATCATGGCATCAGTTGGAACTATGGTACTTATCCATATTCAGACATCAAGGAAATGCTGTTGAAGACCCTTCAAGGTACCACATATGCCTATGTTTTGGGTAAGGAGAAGCAGGGATGGCTTGAATCTATGATTGATAAATCAGTCGAAGTTATTGACCTGAGTAAAATGAGATTTGTCCAGCGAGTGGAAGATTATGATTTTTCACAATACTGCCATCTCAAGGAGAAACACACAAAAAAGTTTAACTACGCATGTGCCTTCGAAACAGTACAGAAGATGAAACGTTGGTTTCTCCACTACTGGGGTCTATTTCCGTCGCTGAAGAAGTCACTGCAGCTATTCTATCAGTTGCAGTCATTGTTGAAAATGGCTCCACAAGACATAGCATGCTTGGACGAAAAGTTTATTCTACAATTTACAAAAGAAGAAATCAACAGTGCTTGGTCAAAACTTCCTCTACACATGCAAACAGATTCAAGGTTCATCGGATACACAAGATGCATCGATCACTACAGTACACTGAGTGACGATACGTTGGAGGGTCCATATCCATACAAGAAGGATTGTTATCAATGTAATTCTGATTTTAACTTTGATGATTTCTTATTATCCTAACTTATTTTAATTAGGGTTAAAGAGAAATAAATGAATAAAAACATTTTTTTGTTTACAAATCAAGTTTTTTTTATTTATTATTCTTAATCACATATAGTTTTTTTTTTTAATAATAATACAGGTTCGATTACACTTGTCTGGATGTCAAACTTCACACATACATATAGTGGGTGTTGGATTAAATTGAATTAACATCATATTAGTTTTCTAACACTGCTGCTTATGGGATTATACTCTATAATTCGATCGTGAATAATTAAACAGTAAGCTGCTGTCTGGTTGGGAAACTGATTTACCGATTCAAATTCCAGCCGTATATCCACTGGCCCCGATTTAATCGATTCGTTTTGTTTCGAACAGTCAATAATGTACAATGGTGCTTTTTCAAGGAATTGTTTTTTCGTCAGCAGTGGTTCAGGTTCTTTACCGTAATAACTGATTTGAAAATTAATGTACATATCATACAGTAAGGCATACTGATTATTAGCAATATTTAGATTTAAGTTCCCATAAGGATAACTCTGAGAGTTTAAAAATAATTTTATATCTCTGATATCACAATGATCAAACTCGCTGGCATTTTTAGTAGCATCATTTTTTCTTTCAGTCTGGAATCCTAGGATTACAAATCGAGGCTTCTCAAGTTGCGTTGATGTTTTGACTGTCCAAATGTGTTTTGAAGTATTCGGTAACAATGGATATTCATACAACTCCCAAGCACGAAAACTGATTGATATAGCTGGATCATTTGTGATAAAATTCAACACTTGAATTTTTTGTTTGTCTGACATAGTCACATACGGTACAATCCACTCGATTTTTTGCAAAGTTATTTTAACAGCTTCAGGATTAGCCCCAGCAGCTGGTGCAGCTACAACGTAGGCATTCAAATCAGCATTTGATCGTATTAAGATAAGTTCATGTTTAGCGTTAATGATAACTTTTTGGTAATCTTCAGCAAATCCAAGTAGAAGACTCAGGGGTACAGATACATCAAAGTAGCCATGGTCATTGTGCAATTTGTTAACATTTCCAGCTATAATCCATCCGGCATTTTCCAGTGTATTTTGTTGTGCAGGACTCAGAGATGCGTATCCTTTCATGAGACTCGTGATGCCAACATTTTTGTTTCGATCAATCTCGACAGCATTGAGTTCATAGCGTATTTCTTCAAACATATGACAAACTGCCATGCTGACCATTTGTGTAGTTGCACTAACAGCTGTTCCATCAGCCTTGGTTAATTTTCCATAAATATGTAATGTACTTTTACTCGGAAGTAAGCACAGATCTTGATGTTGAACAGCAATTCTGATTTCATCGCTGTTGTTGAATGTTGATGAAGCATATGGAAGATGGGCATGCGCTTCATAGTGTGCAATTGACTCATCAAAAATTATCGGTTGTTGAATATTTAATATTTCGGCCATTTTTAATTTTTTTTATAACGACTATCTCCTATTGTACCGTATTTATTGCCTTTTTCTGGACCGTTGTATTTTTGACCTCTTAAGTTTCCTGGTGTGTATTTATTGGTATTATCTTTATCGTTTTTAAAATCTGTACCGTACCTACGTTGTTCGCTTTCTAAATATTTCTTGAGATTATTTGTTGCCTGATTGTTCGCCATCTATGATTTCCGCAATGGAATAATACAACTAAGGCCACAAAAATTAATTTTTATCTTAGAAAATTTCCACGTAATTTTAATCCAAGACTTTTTAGGAATTGTGCGTTTTGACGTGTTAACACCTTGAGAGGACGTCGATGACTGATTGGTTTTGGACATGGTGTCAAGTTTTTATAACCGTGTCCTGTTTTAATATTAAATACAATGCCCATGATTTCATAAGCTTTTTATATGTAGTCTTATGGTTATAGTTTCACGTCGAAAATTTACTAATCTCCCATCCTGATCAACTATGTGAAGCCGTAAATTATGTATTGCTTGTACAGCGACTGGTAGGTAAATGATGTTTGCAGGTACCTCTACTATCTTATATCCTGGAGGCACACTCGGGAAAAATTCATGGATTGTATGATTTTTGTATCCATTTATATAAGCACCAGTGGTGATATTACACTCAACTCTCAAAGCATTAATTTTAAGTATAGCCACTGGTAAATCAGATGAGTGGGTCTTGTGAGGTTCAAGAATACGATTTGTAAATCCCAATAGTTGACCAATAGAATCTTTAGGTATAAAATTTATTGGTTTATCACACTTTATTTCACTTTTTAATTCATTATTATTGGCTTTTATATTGATACTGAGGTTTGGTAAAGATTTACGTATATATTTTTCTATATCTGTAATTTCATAACTTCCAGTGGGTATTGTTATTACTTTTTCATAGTCAAGTTGTTCAGGATCCATATTGTTACTCGCTGAGACCTCATTCCTCTCAATCATGACTATATTCCGTTTAGTTTTCTTCTTATCGATACTGTTGCTTTCGATACTATTAGTGTCAATACTATCCAGAGGATATGTCACGTAGAATTTATTAGCACCATCATCAATATTGGGTATTGAATTAAATGTCAGTAGCTCCACAAGTCCAAGAACATAATTTTTATTTGGTGATAATTCGATTGGAGGAAAATAATTAGCCTCCAATATGGAAGAGGATCCGGAAAGTGTCAATGTCAATGATTCAGCCATGACTGGTACACTGCAAGCTGAGTCACTTTAATTTATAGTTGTCCCCTGAGAAATTTAAGACACAAATGACCACATATGATTGTATCAAAGTTTTGGAATCTTTTGTGATTATATTTTACGCTACCAACATCGAGATATTCCATTAATTCTTGTGGTGGTTGTAAATTACCAAAGCTGTCAAAGTAAATAACTTTATTAGCATTTTTCTTGTATGCAACCCAATGAGTACCAGGTCCGTTTTTATCATCAAGATTGACAATTGCTGATTCATTTTTTCTTGGACCAGACTTTGGTAACTCATTTCTCATAAATACACCACGGAAATGAGGAATTTTTAGCGCCTTGGCATATTTTAACAAGTCGATGTTTGTGAGTGCTCGATGTGGTAGCTTTAATTGTTTTTTTGTTTTATCTTTTTTTGTCCTCTGCCTACTCGGTGATAAGGATCTAAATACAGACCCATACCTTTTCTGTAAGGTTTCAAGTACAAGCCTTTACCCATAGCTAACTCTTCCATTTTTAAATTATGACGCTTGCTCTCTTCTAATTTTCTTTTAGCAGCATTTGCATCGTTGACAGCTTTTGCTATACCAGCAGCACCACCAGCCAAAGCTCCTGTTGCACTCAGGCCAGCAAATAGTGGTATTAAAAATGGTAGGGCACCACCAGTTTTAGATGGGACTGGTAAAATTCGTGGCAGTCTGATATTTTTTTTTCCACCAGATTTCTTAACAGTTTGACGAGCACTTTTCAGTGCTGTTTTAATAGGATCACCGCCAGTATGCATAGAATTTTTAGCTGCTGAGATAACTTGCCTCAGCGCTATTTTTGACTTCTTGCTGGTTTTTCTCTTCTTTGCCCCCATTCCAAATCTTTTTTTCACCTTCATGATTGTGTTCACACTCCAAGCAGCAGCTTTTTCACCAATACCAGCGTCCACGGCTTGAAATCGTTGCCACGCTTTTTCAGCAAGTATTTTATCAGCCTCGTGACGTGCTTCCAAGTTTTCACGATTATTCGAGTATGCAATATCGTGTTCTTTACACGCTGCGTCCAGAGGATTGATACCGGGATCACCACGAGCTAATCTTTTAAGTAATTTTGTGCCCGGCCCACAGTACTGGTATCCAGGTATGTGTAGTTCAAACGGTAGTTTATTGATGATACTGTTAACGATACCTTTACCTTGAGCTTTTATACATCTGCTCTCCATCGCAGTAGCATTATGACTGATGACAAAATGATATAAAACCTGGTACTTATAGTCTGAGCGGTTAAGTCACTAGTAGGTCAGTGAACGATCAACATGGAATTCAAGAAGCAGGCTGCCGAGTTGCCAGTAATTGACTTTGATCAAATTGTTCACGGTACAGGTTTGAAGAAGATTAAAAGGCATGGTGCTTTGTTGCCAAACAGTGTACGTGCTATTTTTTGTGGCCCATCAAATTGTGGAAAGACAAATGCTCTGCTCTCACTTATTATTCATCCCAATGGTTTGAGATTTGACAACATTTACCTTTATTCAAAATCTCTCAATCAACCAAAGTACAAATTTTTAGAATCACTACTAAAACCAATAGAAGGTATCGGTTTTTTTCCATTTAATGAACATGAAGAAGTAGTAAAACCTGAGAATGCAAGACCAAACTCCCTCATGATATTTGACGATGTTGCGTGTGAGAAACAAGATCATATCAGAGCATACTTTTGTATGGGTCGACACAAAAACATAGATAGTTTTTATCTCTGCCAAACTTACACACGTATTCCAAAACATTTGATCCGTGACAATGCAAATTTTCTAGTTCTCTTTCGTCAAGATGAAATGAATCTGAAACATCTGTATGATGACCATGTGAATACTGACATGCCATACAATTCATTTAAAGACTTGTGCTCAGCATGCTGGAATGATGACAAATATGGTTTTGTAGTGATTGACAAAGACAGTGAGCTCAATAGTGGAAGATATAGAAAAGGATTTGACTGTTTTATTAGTATAAATTGACTTGTACTTGGTAAATATTAATCAGAGATATAGTGAACTTTAATATGTCAACATGAAGACTGCCGAAATTTCAAAGCAAAGAGATGTTTTACATCAAATATCTCAGGCTAGTGATGCCATCCGACGAAAGCACAAAATGCTTAAATTGGGTCAAGACACAACTGAAAAAGCAATGGGTGAAATATTTAAGCCTATTGTTACGCCTTTACAAAGTCTGGTTGAGTCTTCAAAACAAAAAATCAAGCAAAAAGTCAAAGAAGAAGAAAAAGAAGTGAAAAACGAAAATCCCACCTTAAACATTGATACGGAAGATGACAGTGCAAGTGATTATAATAGCTTAATCTCTGACGATGCTGAAGAAAGTAGCAGGACTCTTGGAGAAACAGAAATATCTCCTACAGCATCTAGCACTCCCGCTAAATCAAGTAGTTCAATAAAATCGTATCTAGCTAAAGTATACAGAAAAAGTAAAGGGATAGATATGAGATATGGTGTTCGTCGACGTTACAATGATTTTTATATCGGTGATTCTCAAATAACTTTTCACGATAGTACAATTAATATTAAAAACAAAGACTACCCAACGACTCCTGGCTTATTAGAATTATTATTCAAAAAATCACCTGATGATGTGATTGTCACGCAAGACGATAAAAATAAATATCTTGAAATTATCATGAGAACAAATACACACAGAAAAAATTATAATCCAGATGGCAGTCTTTATGAAGACTCAACTCCCAAGTATAATAAGTATATCGCTGATTTTCTTGTTAAACATACAAAGTCACTGAAAGGTAAAGGATTACCTCGACTTATGATTGCAAAAAAGAAGAAAGCACATATGGATTACGTCTATTGGGATGATCCGAATGAACTAGTAGAACGTCTTCGTTTACTTATGGCATCGCAAGCAGCTGGGAATCAAAGACATACCAATGAAATTATCTCAATTATTGAAGAATTGCGAGAAGCAGGAATAATTTATTAGCAGGACGTTCAAGAATATTTTGTCATTTACTTGGTGATCGTTGAAGTGGACAGAGCAACATGAGTATCGATATATTTGGACGTCCATTGGACACTAGTGCTATGAAAAGAGGTCCTCCAGGTCCAGCAGGCAGAGGATTTATTATAACAGCTGATGGGCACTTTGATATTGAGCATAAAAGATTATGCAATCTAGGAAATCCTACAGATGATAATGATGCAGCATCAGTGCAATTCATACGTGATTTCATACACAAAGAATTATCCAAAATGTATAATAACATAAGGAATGATCAGTCAGTACTCATTTCACATTTGCATGCTCAAATAGCAACATTGGAGTCAGAGCTGGATATTCTGAAAGCAAAGCGACAAAAGACTCGTAATACACAACGAATCACAGAATTGGAAGGAAAAGTTCTTGACAATGGAGGACAAAAAAGCGATAATAGCGTATGAGCTTCACAAACCAGCACGTAGAAATTACCAACGTCGTCATGTTGACATTCGAGGACTTGATGAGACTTGGCAAGCTGATTTAGTTGAAATGATACCTTACGCAACATCAAATAAAGGATATAAGTATCTGCTGACTGTCATAGACATTTTTTCAAAGTATGCCTGGGCTGTTCCGATTAAAAACAAAAGTGGTAGTGATGTCACTAGTGCAATGAAATCTATATTTCAACAAGGACGTGTTCCCAAAAATCTGCATGTTGATCAAGGCAAAGAGTTTTACAACAAAGAATTTATGAATCTTATGAAGCACAAAAATATCAAAATGTACTCGACATTCAGCAACTTGAAGGCATCGATATGTGAACGTTTTAATCGAACACTTAAAAATAAAATGTGGCGTGAATTTTCTGCACGTGGTACCTATAAATGGATTGATATACTTGAAGATCTAATCAATAGTTACAACAACTCCAAGCATCAAACAATCAAAATGAAACCTGCTGATGTCACTGCTGCTAATGAAAAACAACTGTTGAAACAAATCTACCAGCCACTTCAAGCCCAACAGCAAGCACAAAAGAAAAAATTCAAAGTTGGAGACAAAGTTCGAATCAGCAAGTACAAACACATTTTTGAAAAAGGTTATACACCAAATTGGACAACAGAAATTTTTACAATCAAGGCAGTGCAGAATACAAATCCAACAACGTACAGGCTCGTTGACTATCAGGATAAGCCAATTGAGGGTGGATTTTACCCCGAAGAACTCAACAAAGTCAAGTATCCAGACATCTATTTAGTAGAAAAAATCATAAAGACCCGTGGTAATAAGGTTTATGTAAAGTGGCTCGGCTTCGATAGCTCCCACAACAGCTGGATTAATAAATCTGATATGTAATAAACAAAAATTTTTCACATTATTTATATGTATTCTTTATTTACAAAAGCCTTAAAACTAATTATTTACAAACTTAAGTCTAATTATTATTTACAATAATTTTCTTTTCTTTATGACTTTTCCATCATCCATAGTTGTTGTTGTTGAATATCCCCAGGGTTGGGTATCTGTGCTGCCTTCAATTAGCTGTCGCTTATCATCACTCCAGCTCAGTGCTAGTTTGTCCTGTCTGATGGTTTTTACCTCATGTTTTTCACTTTTTATTAGATATTGATGCTTGGTAAGATTAACATGGTCATAGAGACACCGTTTGAAATCATCAAACGTGATAGAGCGTAAAGTAGGACCTTTAACCCCCTTTGCACGTTTTTTCGGCTTGTCGCTGTTGAGCGTTTTAAATGCATACAATTTAGCTCTAAGCCCAGCAAATTCCGTCATGATTTGACCATTATTTTCATCCTTCATCAGGCCTGGGACTTTTTTGTTGACTAGTGGCATGTTGTAAGCGTTAAGAGGTGGGTAATCAGAGGTATCAAACTTGACAATATCACGTTTGATGATTTCATAGATATCCGGTACAGTAAAATGATATATCAAGCTATCAGTGTCTGTGTACATGAGTTTTGAATCACTATTTTTAAACGTCTTTTTTACATAATTATAGTGAAAATCGTATATAAAGGTTTTAGATAAATCCAAAATTGAAAATCCTACATAAATAGGTTTATTGAAGCACACTTTCGCTTTTTTCAGCTGTATAATAACCATATCTTCATCAAAAATGGTAAGACTATGGAAGTTTGGTTTACATATTAGATCTGAAGCCCCATAGCGACCATCCCATCTAGTTATCAATTGTATATCTCGATATTTCCGAACATTTTCCATAGTCTTACCAAAGACTGCGTTATTCATCAGTTTAAAAAAGTTTTTCTCAAACTCATTTTTAGCTGCTTTTCTACAGTCTGTATTCTTATCAATGTATGATTTAAGCCATGTTGACTGCTTGAAACGTAGGACGCGGTTGATTTTAACTAGTCTTAACCCTAGTTCTAAACATTGTTGTAGATTTTTTATATGTATGACATAATTTTTCTTATTGTAGAGAGTGGTTGATAGTTTTGAGTATTTGCTACCCGGTGGCACGAAATGCTCAGGACATAAAGGTAAGTCTTTGTGCAGTTCATGCAACTCTTCTGGGTAGTCTAAGTCTACCTCTAATATGTAACCTACACTGTCATCATCATCATATAATAAACTATTTACATCAGTTACATTCTCAACCCACTCGAATGAGTCTTGCGGTAACGGCATACTCATTGCCGCACCATACAAATTATTTACATCATAATACATCAAGTATGATTCTGCTTTGCTTGGATCAAAGTCTTTACCCATATAACGGTTGTTTGATGCAGCATATCGATTTGTACACTGTGAAACCCCTCCTCTGATGCCTTTCTCTATGAAAAGCACCATTTCAGGATCAGTAAGCAGTTCAAGTTCAACACCAGTGTGCTTTAACATTGCATCATGAGATAATCCGGGAACTGTGTGGTAATGCAGTGGATCTAAACTGTAAGTCTTAAAGCAGCTAAAACGGAAGTTCTCAAAGACGTCAGCTAAAAGGAGTACATCAGTTTTAAGATACAAATCTGAGTACTCCCCAAGACTGCTAATTTTAAATTTGTTCCAAACTGATTGAGCGAAAAGGTAATCGTCATCGGAAATACTATCATTACTTAATTTAGAATAAAATGCGTCTTTACCAGGCAACTGCTTGTCATCTAGTTTTTCAATGCTGTCAATGTATTCATATGGGAATACACCTTTTCGAGTGACTAGTTTAAACTGTTCGGTATCAGGATAGTGCAATTTGGTTATCTGTTTGTCATCGTCACTCAGGAAAGAAGATAATTTTTCTAGACTAGATGCCATGAATCTGAATGAATCTATAAATCGTAAGGAAACTGATGTATTTTCAACAAATTTTGTGAAAGATATGTAGCGTTCCTTGTTAATAGGTAATAACTGCACTTTACCTTGAAAAACTGTAGCTAGTGATCGAATTAAAAAATGGGCGTCATAACCGGATAAATTGTGGAAAACTACAGGGATTGTATGAGATTTTTGGTAGTTGACGTTGCAAGATATGTGAGCAGGACCGCGATAATTACCGGTAAAGTGACAATGATCATAACATTTATCTGTATTTGAAGTTATTGGCTTCTCGCAAATGTGACAAACAGTTGCCTGATCATGGTTTTCTTGTTGCTGCTTTGTAAGTGGTTTCATATGTATTGGATTTTTTAAGTAGTGTTCTACCTCGATAGCTAAACTTTCAAGTTTTTTTACGAACCACTCAATACACGTTGGTGAACGGTTAATTTCAAATTTACATAAACTTGGGTCATAACTACAATGGCGATAAAAAGCAACACTGTGTGGAACGTGCTTTTGTGTTTCATCATCTCCTTGGGGCACAAGTATACATTCTAAATCTGCGTACATAACAAAGGGTACTGTATCTTTATTTTTATAGTTTTTAAATTTCAAAATTCGGTTTTTTTCATTTGGGAATGTCATACGAACTTTATTTGTTTTGTAACAATCAGCTCTGTGGTTTTCGTAAGAGTGCTCTAATTTAAAATGGTTCAAACATCTGTCACAGAAAAATAATTTACCATGTGAATCGGATATTTGAGATTTGACTAGCCTAGAAAGATCTTTGATCAAAGCAAAGTGAAATCTAGGTTCAAAATTTTTTATATCAGAAGTATTTACGTTTGCTTTTTGATTTATCATCAGAAGATGAATTACTTT
This sequence comes from Microplitis mediator, assembly GCF_029852145.1. Taxonomy (NCBI): domain Eukaryota; kingdom Metazoa; phylum Arthropoda; class Insecta; order Hymenoptera; family Braconidae; genus Microplitis; species Microplitis mediator. Next base: position 10,057,461 of record NC_079978.1, on the reverse strand, counting down.
ACCATCAGACTTAAGATGACTTAAGTATAACGGAATTATTTTGCTTTTTGATGAGTTTTTTCTCGTAAATTCAGATTCAATACCATAAACATTAATAGTCAAATCATTTAATTTTTCAAATTTCGGTATATCTTTGAGAGAAATGGGAAATTTTATACCTTCATAGGACAGCACTGAGCTGAAGTGAGGATATGATGTTACTCTTTCAGAATGATTTCCCCACTCACAAGGATAAAGGGCAGCAGTCACACACCATAAGAAGCAGTAGTCATCGAAGTTTTCAATGTTGAGTACTGCATGCTTAAGTTGGATGTCCCTCGGTAGCTGTATGTATGTTGAGCCGCCTGCTCGGAGAGGAGTATATTTTGACATAGTGATCACCAAATTGTTAATCTCTGTCAAAGCCCAACCAGAGTCTTTTTGGTTAAACTCTTCAACTTTTCTCAAAAGTTTCTCATATACCTTGTCAGTATACCAATCGTTGAGAGAAGTTGCAGGCAGGATTTCACAGCTTTTTGTATTGAAGGACTTTGTCTCTTCATGAATTGTATCAGATTTAGCGTTTTTAAATCTACAAAACAATTCAACGCTTACTTTAAGACCTGCAACATCTCTCAACATTTCTTCAATTTTTTCAAAGACTACTGTGCGAGAGTCATTCAAAAATGAACGCAGATCTGTGTGATCACGATTAATAACAGATCCAGTCTTGATGTTATTTCCAAATGCATTCTCGAGGTCTTGCCATTTAATGTGACGATTATGCGTACTCAAATCGCCGCCAACAACTTCACCGCTGATTCTCAAAAATTGATCAGCATACCAACACAAAACTACAATACTTGCCTGGACACTCCTTCTAACCTGTACTGTGGTTTGTGGATCTTGCAGGATAGTGTTGAAATATTTGATAGTGTCAACACACGCTTGATGACATCTCTGACAATATTCAGGATCCACAGACTCTCGTCGAAGGTCGTTGAATGAGTTGGCTACAGAGTTGACCAAATTCTGAAGTGCCTCAATAAAACGATTTTGAGCCATTTCTAAACGTACTTCACACTTACTCAGCGTACTTCACTGGTACTAAGCGTACTTCACAGCCAATAAGCTTATTTTACAGTTAATAAGCTCACTTCACTATTAAACTAGTCGTCGTTAATGATTGGAAGACTTTTTGTTTCGTAGAGATGTTGCTCGTACTTCACAATTGATGCCGTATGGTCAGAGCACTCGGCTTATATACTACTTCTACTGCGTCATCAACTACGCAGTTGGAACATTCTCGAAACATCGAGTTGCAACTTTTCTTATGCAACTCTAACCTAAAATCATAATATTTCAAATGCGCAATAGATGACGTCGTCAACTACGCAGTTGGAACGTCCTAGAAAACAAAAAAGGTGATAGATACTTTTTAGAGAGGGGGTTGACTGTATAAAAACAACTGTTTCTTTAACATTTTTATCAGTTTGTCTTAAAACTTCAATCATGGAGATCATCCTTGATGTTCAAGGATTCAGAGAATCTGGATCAACTTTTATAGTAAAAGAAATAGCTTCAATTACAATTAATCAAAATATCGAAGAAATTTCATCTGCATTGTTTCAACCACCATATTCCTGGCAATCTTTATCAGGAAATTATCAGCGCATCAATAAATGGGTAATTGAAAGCTGTCATAAAATCCCTTGGAATGCTGGAAATGTTCCTTATAATTGTCTAAAGCAAGTTATCGATAAACTCATTGAAAATAAACAGTATATTTACGTCAAAGGAATCGAAAAAAAATTTTGGTTAAAAAATTTTATTAATTCAACAGAAATATCAATAATTGATTTAGAAAATTTTGACTGCCCACCATTAAAAAAGCGAGATATTTACAACTGTAATTTTTGTAGTAATCATAAATCTGACAATGTTTATTGGTGTGCAGTAGAGAATGTTAAGAAATTAAAAGATTGGTTTATTAATAATTACGCTGGAAATCCATCGTTGGAAAGATCTTTGAAAATATTTTGTAAACTGAAGAAAAATATTCAAGATATGAAGACAGAGGACATTGCAATGTTTCCTAAAGAATTTATCATCACCTGTGCCTCAGATAAAATTGATCGAATTTGGAATAAATTACCATTAATTATGCAGAATGACAAGGATATTATTGGATACAGACGCTGCAACCAACATTACAAACCAACAGCAATTGATTATGACGAATTTTTTAATGATATTCCTCTTATCATGAATTGTAAGCTATGTAATGATAATAAATAAATAAAATATCTTTTTAAAAAAAAAATTCATGTTTTTTTATTACTTACAATAAGTTTATTTTTTTTTTAAAGAGTTTTAAGTTATCAAAAATGAATAATAATAATCAAATTAGTTTTAGGAATTAATTTTTTTATAACATCGGAATTTGATGACTAAAATATTTACAGAAAATTAATATCATAGATAGTGGTGTTTTCGAAGAATGAATAGTGCTAAATCAATTTCAAGAATTTTCATTCGATATTTAACTATGAAACACAGTTTATCATTCAATAAGAATTGTTTTTTAAACTGCGCAGCATATTTTTCAAAAAAAATTTTTTATAAAGTGAGTTATAGAGGTAATCTTAAGAGCCTAAAAAATATTCCACTATCTTAAAAACAAATGTTATTGATTAACTCTACTTGATATTCTCCGCTAAAAAAAAACAATAGCCTGATACAATTTAATTTTTCAGACATAATGCGTCTTATTTTTATAAAAATTTTCCATAAACTGTTTTGCCAAACACCTCTGAAAATTGCGTCGTAAAAAATAATTTATGTAGAGGGGAGTTTACTATAAAATCACTGGCTCACGCTTATACTAATCAGTTCTTTCATAATAATCCTATGAGTTCAGTGTGGATTGAAATAAAGTAAATAAAATAATATTTCCTTTAATTGTTTCAAATAATTCACTTATAAAAAGAGTCATTTCATATCATCGTGTGTATTTTCAAGAAATTCGTAAATTAAAAATATTAGAATTAAATTTCCACTACATCGATAGAAAAATGGATCAAATTAACAAAATCTGTCGCTGTGAAAACTTTTTACCAACAAAAAAAATTAATGAGTTGGAGATGAATGAAATTTTAAAAATTACTGAGATAAAGTCTGTCAAGGCTAAATTTGGACAAGCCATTTTAGTATCTGTGAACGATGAATTCAACGTATTTTTACCATCGCGAATTACCACAAGCTTACTTGAAAACAAGAAACAGCAGTTACAAGAAATGTCTTCATCTGCTAAAGAGGGCCACCTCGGACTGCGTTACTTGGGTGGAAAATATCACGAATTTGAATTTCTAATAATATAAATTACATTATCATCATCAAAACTCTAAAATGAGAAGTAAACGAAAGAGAATAAATAAAAAAATATTTTTCTTATTAATAATTATTTTTATTACAATGTATTTCTAAAATGCAATAAATATCCCCCTTTGCACGTTTTTTCGGCTTGTCGCTGTTGAGCGTTTTAAATGCATACAATTTAGCTCTAAGCCCAGCAAATTCCGTCATGATTTGACCATTATTTTCATCCTTCATCAGGCCTGGGACTTTTTTGTTGACTAGTGGCATGTTGTAAGCGTTAAGAGGTGGGTAATCAGAGGTATCAAACTTGACAATATCACGTTTGATGATTTCATAGATATCCGGTACAGTAAAATGATATATCAAGCTATCAGTGTCTGTGTACATGAGTTTTGAATCACTATTTTTAAACGTCTTTTTTACATAATTATAGTGAAAATCGTATATAAAGGTTTTAGATAAATCCAAAATTGAAAATCCTACATAAATAGGTTTATTGAAGCACACTTTCGCTTTTTTCAGCTGTATAATAACCATATCTTCATCAAAAATGGTAAGACTATGGAAGTTTGGTTTACATATTAGATCTGAAGCCCCATAGCGACCATCCCATCTAGTTATCAATTGTATATCTCGATATTTCCGAACATTTTCCATAGTCTTACCAAAGACTGCGTTATTCATCAGTTTAAAAAAGTTTTTCTCAAACTCATTTTTAGCTGCTTTTCTACAGTCTGTATTCTTATCAATGTATGATTTAAGCCATGTTGACTGCTTGAAACGTAGGACGCGGTTGATTTTAACTAGTCTTAACCCTAGTTCTAAACATTGTTGTAGATTTTTTATATGTATGACATAATTTTTCTTATTGTAGAGAGTGGTTGATAGTTTTGAGTATTTGCTACCCGGTGGCACGAAATGCTCAGGACATAAAGGTAAGTCTTTGTGCAGTTCATGCAACTCTTCTGGGTAGTCTAAGTCTACCTCTAATATGTAACCTACACTGTCATCATCATCATATAATAAACTATTTACATCAGTTACATTCTCAACCCACTCGAATGAGTCTTGCGGTAACGGCATACTCATAAAGTTCGTAATTGCATCATCAAACAGAAACTGCGCAATAGATGACGCATTCAAGAAAATATTAGCTCAACAAGTAGGAATGAGCTCAACTAGGGGGGTTGGAAGCTCGGGTATACATAAGTTCAAAACACCGATCCTACATTACCGACCGCCAATAACTGCATAACATATTAGCATCAAATGGATGTCAACAAGGTCCTAGATAAGCTCAAATAGATAACAATTAGCGCCAAATGTTCCACAATTAGCATCAAACGAATGTCAACAAGGCCCCAGATAAGCTCGAAAGTGCTGTCGGTAAAACAGACCCATCTACATTATCGACCGCAAGTACTAGCCTAGGTAAAACAGTTTAACATAAACACGAACCCGAGGTCGGTAAAGCAGATCTCTATATTATCGGGGAGCAGAACTCCCCCTGTTTATCTACTATCAATAATAATAATATGAGTATGTTTTGTAATATATATATAAAAAACTACACGCAGAGAATTTTTGAGTAAAAATTACCCATACAATTTGGTACTGCAAGGGCATCTAGTTAGTAACTAAATTTTTGCCATGTCTTTAGTAGAAATTGCACTTCATTTACATGCTTTCGAGTAGTATATTTTACAATGTGCGTGGAGAAATTTACATATTTTCGACATGTCCTCACAGTATCATATATTTTGGGTAATTTTTACTAAAAATTTCTCTGCGTATAAAAATTTAGTATTTTTAGTTTTTTTTTTGCATTCCAAGTAAGAAGTATATACGAGAAAAAATGATGATTAATGAAAAATCAAATTGACTCGATTTAATTATTTTTTTTTTAATTCAAATTCTCGTTTAAAATAGAAGTATTGGATGCTTGCTTTACTACACGGAAAAAGAAAACAGGAATAATTACAGTATAAAATTTAAAAACAAGCTCTTCGATCTCAAAACTATAAAAATTAAATTGCAAACTCGAATTTTTACATTTAACACAGTGAAAATTTTTTTGCAATTGAAGCAGGTATATTTTACATTTTTAAAATGTAAATCAAATACAATAAAATGTCAATATATTATTGTTCTTCGATAAATGAAATGTTCTTGCTTTGAAAATTATGTATTCTTCTTTAAAAGTGTAAAAATTACCATTTGCCAGAAATGTAACAATTAAAATGTCGAATTATATTATTTACTAACTTATAGAGTGAAATTTGAAGTGTGAGCTATCAATTATAGATTATAATGGATAAAAGGGAATTATTACATTTCACACTGTAATTTTTAAAGTATGTACATTAAGTCTCATTGATGCTTTAGCAATTACGAAGTTTTACAATTTAAAATGTAAAATTTGTATCGCTTAATTTGTTTTTTCATAAATTATGATTATATAAACCTTGGTGGAAATTTTCTGGACTTTTCTCTGAAAAACTCTGAAAAAGTCTTTAGAACTTTAGAACTGAGTTTTGCAGAGAAAATTCCGAAAAATTTCCACCAGCGAAATTTTATTTAATCGATGTTCATTTTCCTGTTATAAAATTATTTAAAATATTTGTTAGGTCAGCAAAACAAAAGTATGTGGCTTTAGCTCATCGTTTGTTTGAATGCTTTAATCATTGAAAAAAGTCACGTAAATTTTTATGAATTGAATAGTATGACATCTTACTCGCCATTAATTAACGGCGTACGTCACAATGCAAACTATGAAAATTATGACGCTGAAACCTTACCGCAAGCTCTTCAAGTATGTTTTGTATTGGCTTGAAGATTTTTTTACTGAAGTCTTTTTACATTTCTATACGGAAAGAATTTTTTGATAAAAATTACTCTGTAATTTCGAGTAATCCTGGGGCGTCCCGAGTAAAAACAGAATTCCGCCGCACCACCGCCGCAACACCGCTGCACGGCTTTTTAAGCGCCGCACCACCGCTGCACTACAGCCGTGACAATTCCGATTATTTTATAAATGCCGCACCACCGCCGCACCACCGCCGTGACAACTAAAGAATTTATCTATTCGCTGCACTACCGCCGCACCACCGCCGTGACGAGTAAAGAATTCATCTATTCGCCGCACCACCGCTGCACCACCACCGCACCATAGCTGTGATATTTTGTTGTAAATTATTTTTGATTAGTGATTTAAAAGTGGTATATTCTTTTCAATCTCATATAGCACAAGTAAACTCAGTAGTCACTGTCGGTAGCGTAGCCTAGTCGTTAAAGCGTCGGTCTTTCGTGCGTAAGGTCCCGAGTTCGAATCCTACTAAATCGTGTGCGTTTGGTTGATATTTATAGCGTTTTTTCCCTAAATTAAAAAATTCTACTCGGTTAGAAATTAATTTCATCACAAATCTGATTGATTTCCGCATCATCAAAAAAAAAAAAACTACTAAAATTGAGTAAGTCTTTTTTTTTAATTGAGTTGAAATTTCTATACATGGCTATGTATATATTGAAAATTTTAATATATGGCCATATATAATTTACTTTTACCGGACAATTAAATTTCCCTCACCATGAACCGGGTAAATTAATTAATTAATCATAAGATATTTTGGCATATAAATGCCATTTTTTTGTGAAATCGGGGTTATGCTTAGGCATTGGTGCGGCGGTCGTGCGGCGGTCGTGCAGCGCTTGTGCAGCGGTCGTGCAGCGGCGGTGCGGCGGTGCTGGCAGAATATATTTTTAGCGTGCGGCGGAATAGTCCGCCAAACGGCGGTGGTGCAGCGGTGGTGCGGCGGTCGATAAAAATTTATAATTTTTTCGTAAAAATAATAATTTCATTTTTACTCGGGGTTGCAAAAAATTGGTATTTTTTGTTTTAAATTTAATATTTTTTGTTTAAATATTAACGTTGCTAGACCATGTTTTACTCTACTACTGAGTTATTTTTAAAAAGTCTTATATTTAATCGATTATTGTGAATATCTCATCTTAATCTATTAATTTTTACTCCCCAATATACCATTCTTTTAAACCCATTAACTTTTTGATGAAAAACTGCTTATAACTCGAATAAATTTTCTTATGTATGGAAGTAATTTTTACTCTAAACTGCAGAGTAATATTTCAGTAGTCTCCGTTAATCTTCGGTTAATATCGGCTTCAATTAAATGTCTTTTATTTTGCTCGCGACAACTTACATGTTACGCACACAAACGTAGGGTTGGAAAAAAAGACGATCTCTGTATCTCTCTATAACTTGATATTTATTTTAAAATTAAAAAAAAATTTGTATCTTTTCTTTTTCAACACAATAAGAGTAATTTTTTTTTTATTCTTTATCAAAATATTTATTTTAAGTCATATTCTAAGGCAATTAGATGGTTTTTAGATTTTTTATAGAAAGGCCCTAGGGGTATAAGCATGGTGAATTTGCCCCCGAAAGGTATCGGCTTGATACTGCGGGGATTTTTAGGTACTAATAAGATATTAAGATCCTGAGAGTTTCAGCTTTTGAAACCAATCGGTCTTCGAGAAAAAGCCAAATATGTAAAAATCAGATAAAATGAATATTCTCAGAGACTATTTTATCGATTGACTTATACTCGGGATATGTTTTGGGGGTCGATAGTAGCTCCTCGGAAAAAAATTGGGAGCTTGATCGGTCGACAACAACCTCGAAAAAAATGACTTTTTAGTTTTAATTTCGACTTTTCACGATGTTACGGTTCTGGTACAATTATGAAATAATTTTTTTTGGATTCCTCATCCAATTTCCTATAGACTTAAGTGCTTTTAAAATTTTTAAAAAAGGTACGCCATATAGAAAAAAAAATAAAAACCACTTTTTAAGCAAATATTTACTTTATTTACATGTTTAAAGTGTGAATCATTATTTTTCTAGTTTGTATATGTTCTTGAATGTTATTTGCAAAAATAATCTCTGCATCAGCAGTTAAATTTTGTCATATCATATAATATCAACTAAAATATTATAAACATTATACACATATAAAACAGGAAATAGATTTTAGTTTGTAAATTATAAATACATAACAACAAATGAAAGATATACTTGAGGAAAAAAATGTATAATCATATTTTATCAGTCTTCATCACTATCCTCTTCAATCACAGGTGAAATACTGTCTCTATCAAATAATTTGCTAAGTATTTCAGCAGGCCTTAAAATCTTTGTTAAATATCTCCCGTGTGATAAATAGTAAACAACAGCAGCAACATGAGAACAACATCCAATTGTTCTCAGACCATTTGCACACTCACAACTATGCCTCAATATGCTTTTTGGACCAATAGCATTTTTTTTATACTCAATAAAACATCTATAAACCTTTCTATTAATGTGTCTGGATTGAACTTGAATTTTGAGTATATTTGACTGTTCTTTCACATATTGAATAGTGAGATTACCTGTTTCATCAAGCATTTCTGCTAAATAGGAAACAGCCTGTTTCAATTGATAGGAACCAGTGAAAAAAATACGCAGATCATTTTCTGTCATTTCTGGAAAGTCTTCAAGAGTTTCAGATGAAATTGTTTGAAACGGCAATTTTTTTCGCTGCCAGCCATTTTTTTGAACGTCTTCAGCTAACGTATTTACTACATTATTTTGCGATTTCATTGTTTCGATGACTTCATCCAAAAACTCTGAGTCGGAAGTAAGACGCTTACTATACATATTGAAACAGGCTGAAAGAAATATCTTTCATTTGTTGTTATGTATTTATAATTTACAAACTAAAATCTATTTCCTGTTTTATATGTGTATAATGTTTATAATATTTTAGTTGATATTATATGATATGACAAAATTTAACTGCTGATGCAGAGATTATTTTTGCAAATAACATTCAAGAACATATAAAAACTAGAAAAATAATGATTCACACTTTAAACATGTAAATAAAGTAAATATTTGCTTAAAAAGTGGTTTTTATTTTTTTTTCTATATGGCGTACCTTTTTTAAAAATTTTAAAAGCACTTAAGTCTATAGGAAATTGGATGAGGAATCCAAAAAAAATTATTTCATAATTGTACCAGAACCGTAACATCGTGAAAAGTCGAAATTAAAACTAAAAAGTCATTTTTTTCGAGGTTGTTGTCGACCGATCAAGCTCCCAATTTTTTTCCGAGGAGCTACTATCGACCCCCAAAACATATCCCGAGTATAAGTCAATCGATAAAATAGTCTCTGAGAATATTCATTTTATCTGATTTTTACATATTTGGCTTTTTCTCGAAGACCGATTGGTTTCAAAAGCTGAAACTCTCAGGATCTTAATATCTTATTAGTACCTAAAAATCCCCGCAGTATCAAGCCGATACCTTTCGGGGGCAAATTCACCATGCTTATACCCCTAGGGCCTTTCAGCCTATTAATTGTAATTTTTATTGTGATTCAATATAAATTTTATAAATTGAATCATCAACTTTTTATCATAACCTACGAGTAAAAATTGAATTAGAGAGAATTTATTTAGACAGCCGCTAGGTGTAATTTTTACTCGCAATTGTGAGTAAAAATTAATCTGATTGATTTTTATTCACTGAAAGAGTAAAATTTCGTAATTCGAAAGTAAAAAGTCGTAATGGCCCAAGATTACTCGATTTAGAGTTATTTTTAGAATAAATAACATGGCAATATTCATACGAAAATTCTTTCCGTGTATAATACACTAATGCAAAAAATTAAAGGAGCAGAAAAATTTTATAAATTTTTTAGTGATTTTTGGAAGGCTGTAACTTGGTGAAAAAAAATCGTATCGAAAATTTAAAAAAAGCATTTTATAGCTTGAAATCTCTAGTTTAGGTGTATTTTTTTCAAAATTTTTTAAAAGCTCCGATTATTGCGCAAACATGAGAAATACCGCGAGCCAAAAAATTTCTAAATTTTTTTTTTTTTTCCGAAGAGCCTACGGACCGCGGAAAAATTCTTTCAACTAAACGAATGCATACATCGTTTAGCAAATTTATTCAGCTTCAATTTGGTTTTTTTCTTAACCTCGTAGGACGATTTGTCGCAGAGATATCAGCCTTCAAACAGAAAATGATCCTTTTGGCTTTGATCTTCGATATTTCAGGTACCAATGATCGCACAGAAAGTTGAAGGGCGGCGTTGAAAACTTGAATAAATTCCCTACAAGACCCTGTCATCATTTTTAAAAAAAAAAAATTTTTTTTATTTTTAATATCCATTAGAAGAAAGTACAGAAAAATGACTTTTTTTGGTTTTTTAGTAAATCAACCGCTACTCTGCAAATATCGATAAAAAAAATAATGTTGCCAGGGACTTTTTTAGCTTAATGTACCCCCAAGACCCCTGTAAATTTTTAAATTGATCTATCGAACCGTTTTTTGGGAATCATCGATCAAAGTTTAGCTAAACAATTAAAGGAGCAAGTTTTGTTCCTTTAATTGTGTAATCATAATCAAAATGAAAAAATTTTTTTTTTTCGACTTTTCTCAAATTTTTGCGTTGGTAACTCAGCAAATGCAAGGAAATGACAAAAAAAATAGAAAATTTCCAAAAAATGTCAAAAAAAAAATTTAGAACACAAAAAACGAGTTTCAATTTTTTTTTTTTCTTTGATTTTTTTTGACATTTTTTGGAAATTTTCTATTTTTTTTGTCATTTCCTTGCATTTGCTGAGTTACCAACGCAAAAATTTGAGAAAAGTCGAAAAAAAAAAATTTTTTCATTTTGATTATGATTACACAATTAAAGGAACAAAACTTGCTCCTTTAATTGTTTAGCTAAACTTTGATCGATGATTCCCAAAAAACGGTTCGATAGATCAATTTAAAAATTTACAGGGGTCTTGGGGGTACATTAAGCTAAAAAAGTCCCTGGCAACATTATTTTTTTTATCGATATTTGCAGAGTAGCGGTTGATTTACTAAAAAACCAAAAAAAGTCATTTTTCTGTACTTTCTTCTAATGGATATTAAAAATAAAAAAAATTTTTTTTTTTTAAAAATGATGACAGGGTCTTGTAGGGAATTTATTCAAGTTTTCAACGCCGCCCTTCAACTTTCTGTGCGATCATTGGTACCTGAAATATCGAAGATCAAAGCCAAAAGGATCATTTTCTGTTTGAAGGCTGATATCTCTGCGACAAATCGTCCTACGAGGTTAAGAAAAAAACCAAATTGAAGCTGAATAAATTTGCTAAACGATGTATGCATTCGTTTAGTTGAAAGAATTTTTCCGCGGTCCGTAGGCTCTTCGGAAAAAAAAAAAAAAATTTAGAAATTTTTTGGCTCGCGGTATTTCTCATGTTTGCGCAATAATCGGAGCTTTTAAAAAATTTTGAAAAAAATACACCTAAACTAGAGATTTCAAGCTATAAAATGCTTTTTTTAAATTTTCGATACGATTTTTTTTCACCAAGTTACAGCCTTCCAAAAATCACTAAAAAATTTATAAAATTTTTCTGCTCCTTCAATTTTTTGCATTAGTGTAAAAATGTTGTCATACATTAAGTATCTGATGTTTGACATAATTTGATATTAAATAAAAAATAGTATATTTACAAATACAATTTATTTAATAATCTTTTCAATTCTATGATAATTATTTATCGAGAAAAATTACCCTGAAAAGCATATGTCTAATAAATTAAAAAAATAAATATCACTGGTTAGAGCTGTAAGATTCTCATGCCACAACAGTATTTGCTGCTATTCAAATGAGATTATTTAAAAAAAAAATAAATAAATATCACTAGATGAAACTGTAAATTTTAATGCGTATCAAGTAATACTTCTAGGAATTGTACGAAAAATTACAGTATGAGACAGTAACTTGAATACACACGGAGAAAAAATTATTGTTCTCAGAAGTATACTGTATAGTTACAGTAACAATACGCTATAGTTATCTACTAGATTGTTACTGCAACGATTTACTGTATCGTTCTGACAACAATACGGTGGATAGCTCTGAGACCTATACGGTATCGTTCTGAGCCCTATCTGACGTCACGCGCGTTGCAAATTATATGAGATATTTAAAAACCTTTATCATTCATAAATAAATGATAAGCAAATAACTTTGATTAAATAAAATAATTCATAAAACTGATTTATTAGTTAGTTATAGTCTAAATAAATTTTAAATATAAATATAAATATATCTTTTAATTTTCCCAATTTATTTATTAGTAATTTAATTTTAAATTTAATATTAATTCAGATCTCATTTGTTTATTGATTATTTTTCTTCTATTTACGTATCACATTTAAATTATAAAACATCGACTATATATAATATTTAGATTTTTGGTTATGAATGTATATTTGATTACAAAAAGCATAAAAAAACACTTATCAATAAATGTATCAACATAGTTATGGAGATTCTACTCTGTTAATTTATTAATTACCCGTGGGTCCATATTTCAACATCACAATTATTTTTTACACTATTTTTTTTATTAAACGTCTGCTAGCAACAATTATACAATATTCAAAAGTTGGCGCGAAAATGGATGTTTAGTTAGGTTAGACGGTGCCGTGTGAGGTGACGACTACGGAAAGTCGTATAGGGCTCACAGCTATCTAATAGATAGTTACTGGAACGATACGGTATTGTTACCATAAGCATACGTATTGTTGTGGTAACGATCTACGAGTTACTATACTTTAGATCGTTCGAGGAGCAATATTTTTTTCTCCGTGCATTGTGAGACTGCAATATTAAAAATTTAAAATGTAAAACTTATAATTACTGCGCAGCGCCAAACTGTAATTTTTACAGTTTTATTTGCGAAGCGCTGCGTTGCTATTTGAAAATGTAATAAATACTCAACAGAAAGTCAATTATTCCTGTTTTCTTTTTTCCGTGTACACACAGTAAAAAATATTGTGTAAAATCAACACAGTTTGTGTGTTAAAAACGGTTGACACAAAATTTGTGTTGAAATTTCGACACAAACTTTGTGTAACCCCTTTTTAACACAAAGATTATGTTGAAATATCGCCACAAGAGGGCGCAAAGAATTCCATAGTAACACACAAATGTATTAATAAAGAGTGTATAACACATTTTTTATGTTACAAAAAGTGACACAAACTTTGTGTTAGTTTAACACAAACCGTTTTCGACACAAATACACAATATTTTTTACTGTGCACCTAGTTTTGAGTACAAAAAAAAAAAAAATCGACGGTTTTGTTGATTTAGACCTGTGATAATAAACTTACATACAATTAAATGCAAGTTAGAATTACAAAATACGAAATATATAAACAATTTTGAACGAAACAAGGTACTGTCCTTTTAAAAGTTTCAACTGTAATTACAGTTAAAACAATTATAGGTTTGTCAATTTTTTTTTACAATTGTTTCATATCGTAATTTTAAAATTACTATACATTCTAATTTACTGAAAATTTAATTTTTATAATTATTAATTTAATTTTTAGTGTGGTAATTTTTGTTACGTATAATTTTCTAACTGGTACAACAACCAACGATAATTTAGTATAAAGAATTTTTAATAATATAACAAACTTATTCAATGGGATGACAAAACCCTACAATTCTATATATCCCTGAAATTTAAAAATAACTGTAATTGTATATTCGAATCTATTCCTTTCCACTTATTGGGATAGATATGAAACTATATTGAGTAATAAAATCCTTTATTTTTGACAATAACCATAGTAAACATAATGTTCTATAGAATAGTTTATTCTGATGGGCATCAGAGCGTCTGCTGTGTAGTCACTGAAGAGTATCAAGCACCACCTCTTCCGTGTCCTCAAATGTAGGTCCTTGGGTCGCTCCTACCTGCTTTATTGGCGTTGCGCCAAGCATTTGATTCGTTTCTTCATTTGTTAGATTTTTTTTTTATCATCTCGATCCATTCAATGAGGGCTTTTTTTAAATTGTTCTACAACAACTCCAAGATTGTCAGACTTGAAATTTTTTTAATTTGATCTACACGCTGTAACGGATGATGGTGTACTTAGGTACGTTATACCTTGTCAACACATACACATGTGTCTCAACGAGACAGTTTTAAATGTTTACACATTGGCATATATAAAAGTGTGTATACATGTAAAGAAATACGGTACTCGAAGTAGTTCTACTCGACCCATACCTACCTAGTACATCTCTTCTCTCCTCTCCTGGGTATATATCTTTACACTCTCCTACTCTTTACACTTGTATATACGAGAAGTTATAATATATATCATATGGAAAAGAAAGAGAAAGAGGTCATGAGGTGAAAGAAGGTGAGAGACGGAGAGAGAGAAAAGTAGTAACGAAGCTACGGCGACCACCACGGGGTACACCTTTCTCCGGTTGTTGCTGCTGTTGCTGCTGCTTACCGCGAAGACGAAGAATCGCGGATAAGTCAGTCCTCACCGGGACACAGACTGAGGAAGTCATTTATACGCGTCCAAAGAAGTTACATGAAGTAATAGTAGTAAAAAAAAAAAACTTCATTTTTATTTATTATTTAAATGACAAATTTTTGGAAACGAATTTTTATTAATTTAAAAAAATACATATTTTAAAATCATTAAGGGTGAGTGGTTCGTGAAGGACAGTGTCCATGTGAGAAGAGAAAACGGATGTTGTTTTTTTGTTTTCTTTTATCTTATTATATATCTTTTATATTTAAAAAAAATATATTTATTACAGTATTTTAAAAAAAATAAATATTTGGATTTCTTCGTGAGTGTGTAACATTAAGGATAAGTGCTAGGGTTATTTACCATTGAGAGAAAACAAATAAATCCAATAAAAGAAGAGAGAAGAGCTAGTGGTATGGGTCGTGACATGCGGCCACCAGGTCGCAGACCTGATGGACTCTTCAAGTTTATATTTATTGCTGCCTTTTTACTTATTGGTCCTACATCTTTAGTTAGGACACAAGGTAAGTCTAAAGAAATAAAAGTAAAAATAAATAATTAAAAATATAGTATAATCATTATAATAATTTAAATAATAGATGATTTGGCAATATTACCAATTAGAAAAAATATATTTACTTATAAGAAAACTCACTGAACCGATCAGATTAATATGTATGATAAAATGCAATCCAGTTAGTCAAGGTATAATAAAATAAAAATATTTGAGGAATAAGAGTTGGCGAGAGAGATAGAGGTAAAGACACTTTCAATCGCGACAGCTGTTTTCTTAACGACATATTAACAAGGCAACCGATACACCAGTGTGAAAAGTAATGGCTATCTCTGTCTTGATATCTGAACTGCCGCTACTACTAAGTAACTTCCGGTGATTGTCGGTTGATTTAACTAGACTTACATGACATTAATCGATGTTCTTTAGAAAAATTTATAATTACCAATCGATTAAAACATTAATTCATAAATATACAATGTCATTGAAAGAAAAAAAATATATTAAAATTTTTTATTCTTATCTTATGTAAAATTATTCGCGAAAGTAGTATTAATATATTAGTTGTTATTAATATGCTTGAGAAAATCTATGAAGAAAGATAAAAATCTAATAAGAAAACTAAATATATGTTATAATAAAAAATTAATATTGTAATGCGCGCAAAAATAAATGTGTGACAAAACGAAGGAGACATTTAAATTGTTGACACGGTGGTTGGCCTTGCTTGACGTTGCTTTTTTTATTTTAAATCGCGGGATCTTTCACATTCACTCAGAGAGACATAAGAATGATCCAGAGGGGACAAATAGATAGCGGCTATTATCCGTTGCTATATGCACACTCAATATATATATATATATATCTATATATATATCTATATATATCTATATATATATCTATATATATCTATATATATATCTATATATATAGCTAAGAGACATTGCTTATGCGACTTGGCGGTGACAAAATCACTAGTGAATAATTCTAACATTTTGTTTAACCGAGTCCTTGATAGGCCGAGTTTAATTTTATATTTTTCGTTCAAGATGTAATTTATATATATTTTATAATAATAATAATAATAATGATAAATTCAAGATTATTGATGATTGAACTAGAAGTAAATTATGTATATAGCATATTAAGGTATTGGTCCATATGAATTTGGTATTGATCCATAGGAGTTTGTTTATAACTCGCGTGCGACACATTCACTTTTGCGTGTATACGTATTTATATATCAGGTAGAATTCCAGGAGCGTTTGACGATTACCGGGAGCAATAACGTCATGTCTTTACATCCAATTGGCAGGTGACATTCTTTAAATCATGCCACTCCTATATGTATGTGCAATCTATATAATTCTTTTTATAATGCATTCAATTTTTTTTTTCACCCTTTCTGATTCCCCACACTGGTGACTTTGGTCCTCAATAAAATAACATATACTCTTTTCTCGTAGTGTCTCTCAAGGTCTCTGCCTACTTAAATATAAGTTGCGAGATACGTTTCTCCATCGGGGAAAGTCGTGCATGCGCCAAAACGATCGACCGTGAAAGCTTACGATTGACTCGCCGATCGCGTTTTACTTGTGAATAAAAAACAAAAAGAAAAAAACAACTTATGGAATTTTTTACTTGGGTGTTTTTCTCGACATATTAGTACAGACCGGTGAAGAAATGAATATACGAGATAATTTTCTAATTTTGACATATTTTTTTACCGACTCAAATCTTAATGACTTTACGTGTAGATTTATCAAATTTCCGAGTATGGAATAAAATGTCATTAGAAGTAAAAAACGTTTACTCTCGCAGACGCTCCTGTGGGTTGAGATGAGGTAATAAGGAGCTACTTTCGAGTAATTGCTCGGATATGGCCAAAGGCTTGTAGGCAGTTGTTGTGATTCGTCTCAACATCAGACCAACTAACTTTTATACTCGTTCATTCTTTGCTCCTTTTTTGATCACATCAGTTTTCTCTCTTTTTTTGTTTGATTAATAAATTTTTTTAAACCAAACATGTCAGACAAATAAACAGAATACTACTTACTAATTACTACTTTATTAGATATTATTATTTTTTTTTATTATGCGTAAATAATTGAATTTTAAAAAAATTTAACTTCTAATACCTGATGATGACAGAGCTATTAAGCTTGAGATGGATAATCGCTCTGTTTACTTGAGTATAATAATACGTCTCTCCACTTCTTAAAGCCATTATTGAACCACGTACTCAGTTTACTCTAACAGTTTAATGACAGCATTAAGTAAAAAAATAAATATAAATAAAATTATATATTTACAAATAGTATTGCGTAATAAATATTATTGTGAAATAATAATGAAACTATTAAGGTAAAAAAAAGTTTGTATACAGTACAATACAATACAATATTTATTAATAGGAAGATGATATTTATTGATAAATGTAGACTAGGACAATAGAAGGTACAGTAAAGAAAAAAAAATCCTGATAAGCTCAACTCCATCTTTTATACAATCCAATGACAAACTACTAAGACCGTGCCAGTTCGCGTAATGTTATGCAACTGTGTTAAAGACGGAGCAAAATAAAAAAACACAAGGAACAAGCTTGGCCCCGTTCGATCCCGAGACTCGGCGGATTACTTGTGATTACGTGACTCGCACTCAGCAACCGAAGAAGTACAGAAAAGAGAAGAAAGAGAGTCGCCTGGTGTTGCAGCCTCGTTTCTCGATCACGGAAATTGGTTCGTCGTTTATTCGCTAGTAGCCCGTTACATAGTTTTGCACTACATAAATTCATCGTAAAATCTAAATCTTTTAATGCTTTTTTTTTTTTTTTTTTTTTTATTTTTTTTTATTTATGATTCTTCAATACCATATATATTATTTAATTATGTTAAACAACTGTACTATCAAAATTAATTTATTAATTTAGATATGTATGTATACAATAGCAATTAATTACGTACTAATATAATAACGTAAGAGTGGGAAATGGCCGTTCATTGTTGTACGTGAATGAACTGAATCGCATTTCATTGATGAATCAATTAGATACAATAGAATCAATCTCTTCGTATTTGTTTTACAACTTTTAAAACCTAGTCTAATAAGGAATTTAGTGGTATAGTATTAAATCTGTTGGAGACTAGACTTAATGTGTGCTAGATGGTTGTAGGTTCATACAATCCAAGTATTAACATGTGTAGACCTCAGTTCAATTGAGTAATTTAACCGTTAGCCCGACTTATAGTTGTTGGTTTAGTTCCGACGCTGAGTGAGTGAATGAGACAAAAAATGATAAATATCAGACGAAGAAGAACAAGTGGAAAAGAGGTCTCATGATGCGATTCCGGTGATCGGTCGCGCGTGCCTTTTTCACTTTACAATTATCATCATCATTATCACTATTAGTACTTTTGTGTATATACATTACTCATAGTCAATTGCGGTTCTTGTGGTTATTTGTGTTATTTACATCATGCCGACGATTTAAAATTAATTTCAAGATTTATTGAAAAAATAAAAAAAATTTACTTTTATTTAGGTATACAATGTCAGATATCCATTTTAAATTAAATTCTTTATCATTTCCTCATAGTCTGTATATCCTGCAATAAACTTCATCAAGTTAGATTGCATCTCGTGCTGCTGATGTAAATAGCAATTGTCTCATCATCATTAACTCAACCCCTCAACAATCTAAATACCGTTGCGACTTATTGTAGAAACGAAGATATACTACAGTTTTACTGTAAGATGAGAGTTAAGAATTTGCAGCAAAGAGTGACGAGAGAGGATTCGAAATGACCTTGGGCAGTCGTCACTGTACTTTAAGATGTTTACCAACGTTCTTCTTATCTTACTTGCACTTAATCTTTTCTCTCTCATTTTACTGCATGTACCGTTGGATTAATTCAGACGACTTAATGGCTTTGCAATTCACCAAAGGATTTTAAACGACGAAGGCACTTCGAAGTGTCGCTTTAGGCCGTAAACATTTCACTATAGTTCTTCCAAATAACTTCCGCCTCTGAAGAAAACGGATTAATGAATTAGTTATTACTGTATAAGACAAGTTACTACTTACTATATCTTTAGTCGTACATATTTGTATATATGTATTAATAACAACCGTTAAATAAGTGACGTCAAGTGTACAATAAAAACTCAAATAAATTTTAAAATAATAAAACAAATATTTTTATGTCCAAGAATTGGTAACATAAAATTTTACCACGTGTTATTTATCATCTTGATTATTATCTACACGCGAGATATGTTATGCATGTATACTAATAAATAAATAAACAAAAAAAAAAAAAAATTGAAATAGTTTTATAGATGTATGTGTATTTATCGCAGTCTTACACTCTCTAATAATTTGTTAAAACTTCTTGCTACTAGTTACAACCATCTGAATTATAACGGTATTTAATTCTATCAAGTGTCATGTTTTGATAATATTACATATAATATTATTGATGATCCTGTCAATCAAGTGAGCTTTTACTTAGAACGTAAATTACATTTATTTTATTAATATTTTATTTAATCGACGAAAAAAAAAAAAAAAGTTACTTAATAAATAAAGTTTTTTACATAAATATAGTTATGTAAATTTGTCATGATCAATTTATTACAAACGTGTGAATAATATACATGACAGAATGACATTTAGTGGAAATTAAAGATCGTCATTACTTCAGTGATTTAACGGGTCGTGACAGGCCAAAGACTGCAAGTATGGCGCGAGAGCATATCGATTTTACGCGCGATTGCAATCGTATTTGATGCATGAACGAAACTGTAAGACAAATGATTTATTTTAATCTTTATGGTACTATTCTTCATGTACTTATTACATATATATATATATATATATATATATATATATATATATATATATATATATATATATATATATATATACAGTCAAATTATATTACTCCGGTTATTTTTTTGTCGTCGGATCAACGGATACTATTCTTCCTTATTGTTGTTTTATTTTTTCAGTTATTAATATATGATCTATCATATCTTTAAAATATATTTTTTCAAATACATTAAATATAATTACACTGTATCATCAAATCGATGATAACTTTTAGATTAATTAAATAATTTATATTTGATTTAATATAGAATGTTCTAGATAGAAAACAAGTAAAAAAAACTAAGCTGAAGATTTATGTATAAATATATTGGCCACAATTAGGAAACAAGTATAGATCTATCAATAGATGAGTGAAGTAAATGGTATGAATGGTAGTCCGCGCCTTGTTTGACAGTATGTCCCTCGGATATTTGTGGCGTCAATGTCGGAAACGGGTCGGTCGAGTTTAATCTAACTGTAAACACCGGTAGAAAAAGGATTAATCGTAGTGTGACGAAGTTGGTGGTCGTTGCTCACCTTTCGCGTCTCCCCCATTTGACTCTATCGCACAATGCTTTCAACACTTTGTAGCGTATATACTGATGTGACGTGTATAATACATTCCTATTACTCTGTTTACTGTTGAGAATCTTATGTCTGACGTCTCTACGTGTAAATACGCGACATATAGTGACACACTGAACCGTTGAGGAATCCGGCCAACATGCTGTGTATGTATTTGTTCATAGTCCCGGTGTAGCTCAATCGAGGATAGCGAGGGTGGGAGTTTATTTGTTACATATATTCTTTTTCATTTCCTCTTTACTATAAAGTCATATGTGTTCACTTCTTTTTCTAAATATACAATTAGTTGTTTAAAAAATTTTTTTTCTTATGATGATGATGTACAAAAAAACAGAACAATTTTTTAAAAATATTTGATAAATGATAACGTTATGAAAGTACTGTAGCTTTTCTTTGTTAATTGATAAATTTCATTAAGTAATAAATTTCATGTTAATTGTTAATTTTTGTTCTTTATGAATTGAGAACGTTTGAAAGTTTAAGACGATGTTAACGTTGTCATTTCATTGACACTCGAGGAAGCCGTTATGTAAACGATTAAAATCTCTTTCCTATTCTTCGCTCGTTTTGTGTTCTCATTGCGCAAGAAATACTCGTTGATATAATCTGCAAAAAAAAGATTTAAAAAAAAATTTCTCTTATCTTCACATATATATCTCACACTTTTTCAGTTACCCGTGATGTAAAATGATATAAAAATACCACTATGTATACGCAGTAAATTAAGCCAATAAATTTTTTTGAATTTCTAACAAAACCATTGTTTTTGAAATAATGTTATAAATCTATAAAGATATAACGAAGTTACGATTTAACGATTAAAATTTTTAAAAATAAATGATTTAGGTTTTTCCGATACACTTCAAGTTGCTCTCGTTCTTGGTTTTTTTTATACTTTAAGAATTCTGGTGAGAAAATAGAAGCAAATCGCCGCTATTTCAATGTGAGTATCGTGTAAACACATACTTAATTCGCCATGGGATATATATATATATATATATATATATATATATATATATATATATAATGTACGATCATATCCCAGTTTCGGATAACGGTTTGAGGAGTAACCGTATTTATATGTACAATTTCTGATTCTTTTCATCAATTTTTATAAATTTATATTTATTTATTTGAGTTCCAATAAAAATTATAGTCAATTACATTGATTATGTAATTGCTAAAGTGATTGAATTTCCTGTAAAAAATAAAATAAATAAATTATCATTAATTTTTATATATTTTGCAATATGTACTCAAGCTTTAATGATCAATTTAAAAATTAAAGTTTTATAAATAAAACAGTTATAGTTTTATGACCTATGATATATTAAAACTATATTACTGAAACAGATTTAAATAAATAAATATTTAATTATTTAAATAAAACCATAGATACTGATAATTAATAATTAAGAAACAAATCAAGGACAAATAATTTGTGTATCAGTTGTATAATAAATAATTACTGTATAATAATTTAAAAAATAATGTGGGAGTACGTGGGCATCAGTTATATTACAGAAGAATCATCAGAGGATATATCCATCAAGGGAACGTGTCTTTGGTCTGGTTCCCGCGCGAAAGACACAACGTAGTGTAATGCACGTTCTTAATGGATGAATTGAGCATAGAAGCGTGGAGAAGCTGTAAGATTTCGCAAAAGCATCGAGCTCTATGGCTCACTACACTAGTAAAACTAATGTAAAAGTACTAGAGCTAGAGCTCAAGGGAGAGAGAGATAAAAAATGTTAAGAAAGAACGAGAAAATATCATGATGCACTCTGTTTACCACAATGAAGATTCATCGTGGACTATTGCACAAGGATGAAAGTATACATGTCGTTTGTTGTTTTTTAACACATTGCAGAGCAAATAATATAATAACTGTTGCGACAAGAAGCAACTGCTGCTGAAGATGTTACTTGGGATTAGGATAAAATAAAAAAAAAATTAATAATTAATAAAAACAACACAAATAAAATAACAAAACTAACTAATGGGGCTGATAAAAAAATAATAAGCCAAGTGGAAACATAATAAGTAATGAAAAAAAAAATAATAATAATAAATAAAAGAAGATAAGAATATGCATTTGTACCCACGTTTATCTTTCTACTATTCTTTCTTTAGAGTCATGAAATAATTCAGGTGGGATGTAAGACAGGTTCCAATTTATGTGTATGACTACTGTACTGATGGGTACCAATAATGCTTGCATATAATTTAATCTCGCCAACGTTTACTTATTTTTCTTATTATTATTATTATTATTATTATAATTATTCACTGATGTATATATTAAATAGTATATACTTGCGAATATGAATAATATTAAAAATAGAGAATATTGGAGGTGGTTTTATGATTCACCAAGATGACAAGCTTCTTTTAATAAATGAAAGAAAGTCCTCGAATTGCGAGGACATATCTATAATTATTATTATTATCTTTATAATGAAAATAATTAATTATTTTATTTATATTTTTTTACATGACATCTTTTACATTTTTAAATACTTATTAAAAAACAAAGTCATGGTAAACTTATAAACGGTATTTTTAACATTATAGTGTATTGAGTTGTATTTCCGTTCTTTATGATTTTACGATTCAATTTTTACAAGTTTCGTTAAAACCGTATGTATTACAATTGGCAGTTTAATGTGCTCGTTAAATTAAATACAAGATTTTTGTCGTCAAATATCGTACGGTTGTTTATAGATGATAAAATAAATATATATATATATTTTTTTTTTTATTATTTTGTCATTAATTAAATAATTTATCTTTTTTTTATTTTGTAAAGTAATTCGACTAAGTAAGTAGAGCAAATAGTGACAGGCAGTGAGCCAGAATTTCTGGTCTAGCCTTTTTTCTGACAAGTTTCTGTTATAATACAAAAACTTATGCCTACTTGTTAAAGAAAAAGTTTAATTCGAGTATCGATTGAAAAAAAATTGTCGATTTAATGTAATCTTTCGAGCAAAACCTACCGATTAAATGAAATTATAGATTAAAATCATGATAAAAATTAATGATAGATAAGCGTTTTAATAATTATAATCATCACATAAGTATATTTATTATAATAAAAAATTCAATAATTTATAATTGATGACTTATGGATTAGCGAATCAGTTAATAAAGAATCTTCTTCCAATGGAAATCGTTGAGAAAAGACATTAGATATTTATTAGGATTGACGTAACACGCGTACACTTTCCCCAGGTAAAATCGTCATCATCATCTTGTCGAGTTAACTCTCTCAAATAACCCACGACCTATCGTATGATGTGCGTTATTAATAAGAAAAAATTTTTGGGGCGCACATAATTATTAACTTGACGCTTTCATTTTTATGGATTTCAATGTTTTAAATAACACAGCTAATGACAATAATACATATATAATGATAGTTAAAAATAATAATTAAGACTTGTTGAGTTTTTAATCACTGTCATTGTTCTTTAAATACAATGTTACCAGAACAAAGTACATTTTATCGTTAACTATTATATTGACTCAGTGTTGTTGGTTGAAAGAGGGTCAGACTAATAATAATGATTGTCGAGAAGAGTACAAGTGCATGGTCCCGGTTCCAAGAGCTGACATTTCCCGAGTATTTTTTTTGGAATTATATATATCTACAAACTATAAATACATAGACTACATAAACATAGCAAAATAAAATCTACGAGACTCGTGACTCGGTCGATCGATCGGTATTTCTCGCGCGATTCAACGCAACCGATTTCTCTCTTTAGTAATAACTTCTATAAGTACAAGTTCTCACTCAAATTATATTCCCATCCTTGAAACGATGTTATCATCAATAAATATATTTTTGCTATCAAAATAATTAATTAAATGTAGACGGATGATTAATTGAATTTTGATCTCCATTATTTTATTTTTTTTATCCGATTAATCTTGATTAATTATTCCAAGTATTTTTTTTCGAAAAATTTTTAATATATTGCGCTAATTATTTCTATTTTGGATTGGACCAAAAATCTTTTGGATGCTTTCTAAAAGTGAAATCAACTTAGTACGGCATTTAAATACTATAGCAATCGAGTGACGGCGGAAGAAGGCGGTGCGGTATACAATCGTGTTGACGAAGCATAAGAAGCGCGTGTTCATCTACAAGAAACAACTTTTGTAGTCTAAAGTATCTTGCAAATTGATGGTCTTAGTATAATATACCTGAGACACTTCTAAGCCTTGACATATACTTTCCTTTATACTTGTTCTTTTTTTACTTTTATTCTATTCTTTCATTACTTCAATACTCATTTAGAATGTATATACATTTTATTGAAATAGAAATTAAATTTTCACGTTTGTTTAAGTTTCAATTTTTAATGACATTTACTTTAATTAAAAATATTCTCACTTTTCTATTATTCATTTAAAAAGAATAATAATTGTTCAAATTTTTTATTCTATTTTGTTTTCTTCGGATCCTACAAAAAAAAATATTTTAATAAGTTTATAAAAAAATGTTTTGAATACAACATAGCTGTTTTATTTTTTATTTTACATTAATTAATTATGAAATTATTCAAAAACTTGATATGAGAAATTTTATCTTACCTTTCCAAAATAAAAATGTTGAATAAATCTTGAATAATTAATTATCAAGCTGAAAAAAAATATCATAGTAAAAAGAATTAATTTGAATATAAAATATTTTTAAAATAATTTTAGACTTTTACGGAATGCATTAATTTAATAATATTTTATGTATACTGTAAGCATTCTCTTTTCAATCTATGTACAGTATTCAAGTCCATAAAATACATGAAGACAAATGAATCACATTATTATAACGCAAACATAATGATTTAGTGAATAGCAAATAATTTCTTTTTTTTCTCCATATCCATTTCAATTATGGTAGCAAAATTCTTAATGAAAAGAGACGTGGCTCACAATCGTTGCAAAACTTATAGACAGATATCCTTGTTTATCATGTATATGAAAACTTCTATTTGTTTTTCTCTGTCATTTGTGGTAGCAGTGTTGAAGGGACCGGATACTTGCGTTCAAGTATTGAGGCCACACAGGAGAGTTCTCCAGAATTGCTCGCGGTTTCACCGATACCACGGATTTATCCTTTACTTTGCTGACGCGTTACGCACTCTACTGCAACGTATAATAAAAATACTTCAGTGCGAGTATAAGAATCTATCTAGTATTTTTATTGAATTGATATTAGTGCAATCTATATACGTGCGGAATGTCTATCTATGTCTTTTAAATACATGGGAAAGCATTTGGCCGTTGACTTAACGTCTGGCTCACTTTACAATCTCGTTCATATCAAAGACGAATTGAGGTGAGGCTTGCGAGAGAGAAGGTACGTAGAGACGTTCACCTGCCATTTTACTTGAGTCATGATTATCCCAAGAATACGCCGACCGCTCCCTCATACATCTTGATGATTGTGAGAAATATTTGTCGTTTATGTAAATTATATATAAAGCGTCATTTATCCTCTTCTAATCGGTAAGATCGTACAATATTAATTAATATTATACTAGTATGTCATTTTTCGATAACATTAATTGGAAGAAATCAAAAAAAAAAAAATATTTTGGGCAAAATAAATTTGAAGCAATAAAAAATAAAATAATAAATAAAGTTATGAATACTTTTTATACATTTTTAGAAATTATTATCATTTAATGTAAATTGTTTAACTTATTCATGTAAATTTGAAAGTAACAAAATTTATTTTATGTTTATAATTCTCCTTATATAGAACCACGTGATTCGATCTACAAGACACAGCATCCTTAAAATTCAATTGTCGTGCGGAGAAGTTAGTTCGTTAGAAAGTCCCCTCGCAGTTTCACCTGTGAGTTAAACATTCTCCTATGTAGCGAATCCACAAGGAGAATCTTCAGCTAGTCAGTCGCGATTCCACTATATGATTTTCACATCGACATCGTTTCTTATTTGTATTTCTACCTTTGAACTTTAACGTCGTCTATAGACTTTTTTAAATTAGTGTCAATAAACTCATTGATTTGCCACCATCAGCGTTGTCCAGCACTTTCTCTTATTTTTAGCTTCTGCATTTGGAGACCACTACGTCAGACGCTGTCTTATTGACGTTAATAATATTTTAGTGCCAGATAAAAGGGAGAGAATGTGTTTTTAACAGTGGGCTTGGTCCATTGCGCTACGACCCACTGTCATACATTCCATTCTCAATAATTTTCTCCTCGTTTAGAATTTTTTTTAAAAATAAAAATACAATAAATTCCCATAGCTATATATATACGCACTTGGCTCATAAATTAACAAAATTATCGGATTTCTTAAAGATTTAAAATGTATACAAATAGCTATGGACCACCACAGAATTTCGTTGAAAATGAGAATGGATATTGGTTATATTGTAACGGAAGTTCTTGATTTCACTATATAAACACTCTCGAGCAGATTTTCTTTTTGCATTCCGTGACTCCTAAAAAAAAATGTTATGATATATATGCAATTTATCGTATGACGCAAAGAGAATATTATCATTAAGAATTGCGTTAAGTGTAGTATAAAATTATGTTTTTACCATTCTTGTATGCGTATTTAGCAATTGTTTTAGTTATAATACAAAAGAATGTTATAACAATACCATTGAGATAATTAAATAATATATATTGTAATCACAAAATGAAAACTTATTTTAATTTTAATTATTATAACATGGAATAGTTATTCTACGATGGTCCCAAGCGAAATCTAATCGAGGAGAAAAGCTGCTTTGATTAATAAGTCCGCAACGCATGTAAAACTTTCGCTCGATTCCATCTGGAATTCTTGGTTCATTAAAAAAAAAACTACATTCATATACATATATATGATTTTTTTTTCTTGTTATTTTCCAATTCCTTTGGCGCGACAGTGACCACAGATGAATAGTTGTTGGTTTGCCAGGAACATTTACATGAATGGGAAATCTCACGTGCTGGCTATTATTTGTAATTCCTCACTTGTTCCTAGCACTTGTTCAATTCCTCTTATTCACATCAGCCGACACTGATGACCGACGAATGAAGTAAAGCAGAACCAAGGCAGCCACTAAACCTGGTCAGTGTGTCGCGGACCGTTATAAAAGCCCTGAGGCTACTTTTAATTCGACAAGTCTCTTCTGTATGTACTCATCGCATTTATGTTTATCTTCTTTACCTCCTCCACGTGATTTAACATTTTTTGCTTTGGGTATATATATTATTAGTTTATTACAAGTTTATCTGAACCGAGCTTCAGTTATTCACTCACAAATCAAGTCAGCGATGTAAAGTCTTAGATCAAGATATTCAGGTCATCGAGAGAAAAATAAAACACTGATGATTATCAACTATTGTAATTCCTTGACGTGAAAGGCAATGAATATAATTATTTATTTTATTTTTTACATCGTATCTTAATTACAGTTGGACACCTTGATCATCAATGGCAAATCGGGATGCTCATTACGTTATGTCATTATTTATAATAAATACTTCTGTCGGCAAAATAAAAAAACATTAGATAAAATGTAAAAATATATATTCAAAAATTAACAAAGTTGGTCATAAAAGCGATCAATCAATCCTGCCGGATATTAGATTCCCTAACCGGCTTGGCAACGATAACTTAAGTTGGAATTTGTCCCCAATACTTCTCATTGGTTTATTTCTGTACAAACTTATATACATACTTTTTATATTACTTTTATAAAAACGTCACGAACTCCCATGACTATTTTTATTTTCTGATTTTGAATTTTTTATTAATCTTTGATTAATTACTTATTGATAGTGAATAATTTTTTTATTTAAAGTCAGCTAATTACTAAAATTAATTATAAGAAAGAATAAATTTCTTTAAAAAGTTATTTTTAAAATGATGAATGAAAATTAATGAAGCTTAAAAAAAAAATGAAAGTAAAAAGATTGTTATATTGATGATATGAATAAACGGAAATTAATTTATAAATTGATGAGCGCACATTTAAATAAAAAGCGTCAAGTATTCTTGATGATGAAAGAAAGTTGAGGAAAATTGACGTAATATTACTAGTCGTTTAACTATAAACGTTTTAAATGCTATACAACGAATTACTTAGCGTCGGAGCCATTTCAACGTTGGTTAGTAGAGCGAAAGACCATGTTTATCATCATTTGCGGATCTCTTAATAGCAACTTTTATCGTCTTCACAGGGGAGAAGATAAAAAAGCGAACGTTTTCCACGAGGATGGATATCCGCATATCTAATGCGTCGAATTCAACGACGGAGAACCATCTGTAAATTGTAGTTATACATTTGTTTTTGTTACTCTGTTTCTTATTCTTTTCTTTCATCACCATCCTCGTTTTCACTCTTTTGCGCAATTTTTATTAATCTATAGTTCATTATTACATTGATTTTTTTTCCTATTAATATTTATGAAAGTTTAATTTAATATAGAGGATATGCTGCTCATTCGAGTAAAATCTGAAGTTAATAAAACAAAAACAAATATTATAACTTAAATTATAAACTTGATGGAAAGTATTTTCACTTAATGATATTACCACAATCATGTTATATGTAGATCAATATGTCTTTGAATGTATGTCAAATATCCGTCTAGTCGACCTTGAATAAGTATAAAAAATATATAGATATTCTCTCTTATCATTTCAAATACAAGTTGAATACATTAAATATAATAAATTTAAATAGTAATAATATGCAGTGATATTTATGTGTATACAAAAGTTGCTAGAAACATCGGTATCATAATTACCAATTCCTTCCTTCTTTCGAAACGGCTTTTGCATTGCAGAATATTTATTTAATAGTAAACGTTCTCATCCGGTATCATAGCCAAACAGTATACAGAGAGTAAAATAATAACAGGAACCAAGTGGAGAGGGTTGTAATTAAACCGATGACCGCCCGTTTTATTTTCATTAGCCAACAAAAGTTTTGAAAGTGGGTTTGCTTCTCAGATCTCGCAACCTTGGTTTTTTTTAATCCTCATTATTTTTTCTTCTCGTTAACGTTATTGCCTCCATAAACTATCAAAATAATATGAACTAGTTTCAATATACCAATCACTTATTAATCTGAGACAATTAGCATAGAGAAAAAAGAAAAAAAATGAAAGAAAAAATTATGCAAACGATGTTGAGACTTTATTTATATTTTTATAACTATAAATATATCATTATCAGCAAAACACGGTATTAAAATTAAAAAAAAATTATGACAATTATTTTTCAATGAATTGTTGTATTATTATGTGATAACTTGATACTGTCTTTGAATTTAGTAGCAGCTAGGCAGGTGAAAAAATGTTAATAAAGTGAATTGAATAGAAAGGAATAATTTTGATGTCAATCGACAATCAGCACACCACCTCAGGGACGATTGATATCGATGACTAATGTATATATGTATATAATATTAATATTATAAAATATGTATTTACACTCAAAGTGTAATGTTTTATTTATGAATTTTTATTTGAGAAATTGAGGAGAAAGGTACATGATCTTCGTAGAAAATATTGTAATGTACTTAATGTATTCATAGTAAAGAACGACCTTCTGTATCTATCTATACTGTGTCTCTATTTCTCTGTACTTAGAAAGTCTCCTATTAGTTTGCCGACATTTGGGTCGAGTCTCAAACTGATTAAGAAAATTCATTATTATCAAGTATAATTAGTTTATCATCAGTTATAAATCAATTGGTATACCATTGTTCTTAAAAAAATAATAATTGTGATTTAATTAACTTGAAACTATATAAATCAGTAAATACTTGCAAGTCATTAATACTCACTTTCAAATTATTTTCATATCTGTTAACGCAAAGCGTTAGATCTGCTCTACATTTGTTCAAAAAATTTTTGCTGATACAATTATTTTAAATGAAAACTAAAGATAATAAACTATAATAAATTGGTTCTGATATGAAAGAAATTTCGATATGTAAGACCAATGTAGTTTGTGGTCGATTTACGTTGATAGAATCTTATAATAGAACCTGATTGAGATTGAAAAAAACAATTTAGTCACGATTATATTGGACGTCATAGTTGCAGTGAAATTTATTGGTACTGCATCGTGAGGTGAAAAAAAATTTTTTATTAGTGATAAGATTTATTTTTCCATATCTAACGATAAGATTAATTTTTGACCCAATACATTTTTTTAATGCATTTACTAAACAATATATTTATATTCATTTAAGACAAACAATTTGATATTATGTTTTATTCATTATAGTTATTAAAAGAGCTAAAGCGGAATATGAACTTTTGACGACCTGAAAAAAAAATAGATTATTTTTTTTTTTTTAAATAAATAAATAAATAAAAATTTTTGAATAAATTGCTTACAGAGAGAAATGTTGGCATAGATAAAATAAAGAGACCAACTGCTTTGAATTCCAAAGGTCGCATTGTTTGGATCATAGAAATCGTTATAAGATTACTCAATTTATTATTGTCACAATTATTGTTACTATTATCATTAGGATTATTATTTTTATCTTTAACATACTCCCAACCAGACAACCATTGATTATAAGATAAACTATTTGCCTAAGTATTATTTAATTGAGTAAAAACGATAGAATAACTATATCACAGATATACTTAGTAGTATGCATAATAGTATATTGTGTGACAAGGGATGAAACAAGAGGATTTCAGACTAGACCGTGTTTTATCCTGAGTCACACACCATATTTTTTATGATTCCCTGATTTAAAAAAATAGTTTAGAATAATTCAAAACAATTTGAAATGATTTAAAAAAACTTGAATTGACTAATATATAGATTAGGGTGCTTCATTTCAGAGCAAAATTTTTTTTTTTTAAGTGCTTGTGGAAAAAATCATAGTTCAACACAAAAAAAAAATTTTCGCGGAAGAAAAAAAATTCTATGTCGATTACAGACCTAGCTCATCGAAAAATTCGATTTGCCCATTTAAATAACACGGGAAAAATTTTTTTTTTAGCTTTAAGTATTGTTAACTCATTAAACAAATCAATAGATCGAATAGACTAATACATATTTTTATAGGAAATTGAACGCTCTACAAAAAAGGTCTCTTGTTATTTTTCGATAAACCCATCTGTTCAAAAGTTATTGGAGCTTGAAGTAAAGTTGGAGATCTTTTTACTATTCCGGCGAAACTATTAGACTTATCACAAAATGTTGTAGGATCTTTTTGTTGATAATTTTATTCTCTGCAAATTATTATCAGTAAAGTTTTGTGAAATCCAGCATCGTTTTCTAGTTATTTCCATTTTAATGTCGAGCTCTTGAAATCGACCAGAACCACTTTTTTAAGAGCTTGAAATTAAAATGAAAATAAATAGAAAATAATGCGGAATTTGAAAAAATTTTACTAATAGTAATTTTTAGAGAATAAAATTGTCAACAAAAGAGATTCTACAACATTTTGTGATAAGACTGATAGTTTCGCCGAAAAAGTAAAAAGATCTACAACTTTACTTCGAGCTCTAATAACTTTTGAACAGATGGATTTATCGAAAAATGACAATAGACCTTTTTTGTAGAACGTTCAATTTCCTACAAAAATATGTATTAATCTATTTGATCTATTGATTTTTTTAATGAGTTAACAATACTTAAAGCTAAAAAATAAATTTTTCCCGTGTTATTTAAATGGGAAAATCGAATTTTTCGATGAGTTAGGTCTGTAATCGACATAGAATTTTTTTTTTTCCGCAAAAATTTTTTTTTTGTGTTGAACTATGATTTTATCCACAAGCACTTAAAAAAAAAATGTTGCTCTGAAATGAAGCACCCTAATATAGATATACACTTAAAATGGAGCAAATCATTTTTCTTAATCAGGGTTACCTGCATCGGAACTTCAAGTTTAGTGTTACCAGCCAGTAAGAAACAAATTAATTTCAAGCCGATGATGCGGAGAACTGTTAGAGAATAAGAAATCTATGATTTACAGTCATTTATTAGATAATAAATAAGACAAAAATATTATTTTCACTCATTTTTTATTAATTTTATTTGGTTAATTAAAACTGTCACTTAAAAAATGAAATGAGTAAACTGAAGTGACGTAAACAAATAAGAGTAATAAGGCTGCAAATGAACATTAAATATACACTGTAAAAAATTCGCGGAGTGAATGCGGATTAAATCCGGAGTGAATGCGGAGTTAATGAATTTTTAATTATTTACTCCCCTTGGAGTGAAATTCACTCCGCAGGGGAGTTTTCGCGGAGTGAATAATTTTTTATTAATTTAATCCCTCCGGAGTGAAATTCACTCCGGAGGCGAGTTTTAAAAATATTATTATAGTAAAATATAACTCCACTAAGTAAAATCGAAATAAAAATTCGCGTATTACAGTACTGATCAACCGATACGCACACACACATTCGCACACACCCGAACACACGCACGCACACACACCCGAACACACGCGCGAAAACACGCACATACATCCGAACACACACACGCACATATTCGCACACATACGCACACACCCGAACATACGCACGCACATATTCGCACATACCCGAACACACGCGCACACACACGCACAGACCCGATCAGACACATGCACTTATCCGAACACATTCGCACAAACGCACACACCCGAAAACACACACGAACACATTTGCATAAACGCACACACCCGAACACACACACGCACACATTTGCACACTCGCACGCGCACTCACGCACGCACACACATCCACAGACACGCGCACACACACACACTCGCACTCGCACACACCCGCTGTTTAACAGTTTTATATAAATTAATTTAAATGTTAAAACTCCGGACCGGAGTGAAATAAAATCCGCATCACTCCGAGATCACTCCGCAAAAAAAAACTCCCAATTCACTCCGCATGCGGAGTGATTTTTAAAAAAACTCCGGAACTCCGAGTGGCGGAGTGAATCCGGAGTGAATTCGGATTTAATTTCAATCCGGATTCACTCCGGATTTTTTACAGTGTAACTAACACCGGGCAGAAAAAATTGTGTGTTTCTTCTCAAGGGAAGAAACACGCATGTTTCTGTCCGCTGTATGCATGTATTTGTGAATTACGAATTCGCTAGTAGTTGTTTGCAGCATCGTCTGGAAATTAGCTTGTTTCGACTGGCTGTAGAGACACTGAAACTTTAACTTTTGATGCTGGTGTCATGAAAAAACTTAATTTAAAACAAACGACAATTTTTTACCATCCAAGTAAACTCGTTGCCGTACCAACAAAATATAAATAATTCTTCAAGCATAGCTGCTATGAATATCGCAAATTGCATAAAATTTTTAACATCATCTAAGTTCTGAAATAAATTAAAAAACATAGTTTATTACTATGAATTATTAATTCAATTAATTTGATTCAGTAAGCTCGAATAATTCATACTAAAATCATTTGAAAGCCATTAAGACAGATAACAGTTAAACTCGTTGCAAACTGAAGTAACAAAAACACACTAAATGTTGCATTAAGGTCATGAATAACTTTCATAAGTCTTTGATGATTTTTAATACACGTTATAAATCTTAAACTGAAACTATCATCAATATTTTTTTCAATTTCATTTTCGTCAAATAACAAAAATGTATGAATTTCCATATCTTCATCAGTTATTTTCATAGCATCACATTTATTTAAAATATCAAAAGTTTCTTTTGGCGATACTAAAGTAGCTCGTTTTATAAGTTCACTGTTACAATTTTGATAATTTGATGTTAAAGCTGCAAATTGCATTGTTGACCATCTGATCAATCCAATCACCAACATATCGGAGGCAAGTAAAATTGTTATACAGTAAGCTACTAAATAAGATTGAAAAAAAACTGCCAATTCACGATTTGGTGACATAGCTGTGTTTATGGGATATTGAGTTTTTATAGGTAATCCAACTTTCTGTTTATGACCAAAAAATAACATTAACAATGGAAGAAATGACGATGGCAAGAAAAAAAGTGTAATTTGTGCTTCTTCTTTAAATGCACAATTTTTAATACACATTACTATTCCCTGATCTAAAAGTCAAGTTTCATAACATTAGCATTTATTATTTAAATAATAAACTTATTAAATTTACCAGACGATTGTTGTAATATATTTATCGGATTGAATACAACATCAACATGATTCATTATTTCATCGTAAGATATTGTGAATTTTAAAAATTTTAATAAACACATAATAAGGCCAATAATAAAACCTCCGATTTCTCCAGCAACTGTTATATCTGTTATATTATTTATAGCAATAGTACTCATACCTGCTATTTGAATGATTAGAGCTGAATAATTAAAAATTCTGAAAATTAAATGTAAAATTTTCCAGAAAACGTTAACTGATGGTAAAAGTGGCCAAATACCGCTATATCTGTAATTATTATTGTAGGGACATATTCTTTGTGAATTACTTTTTAAAGTCTTTATAATTTTATTACATTATACCTTAAGGTTTTAATACAGATATCTAAAAATCTACGATGTGTATAAGTCAGCGTTCCTTCCATTACTGAAGTATGAATAAAATTTATTTCCTCAAAGTAAAAATAACTTCTTTGTTATAAAGTGTAAGATAGTAAGGGGTGAAAAATATGTATCCACAGAACGTTTATTATTAAATATTTTGAAATAAATTACTTCTTTTTTTCTTTGTTGCAGTTTTCACAAAATATTCTTCTCTGTTTATACATTATTTATTCGAAAATTATATAGGGGTTGAAAAAAATAACACTTACGATGTATATTATATTTTTAGAGGTGGAGAAAAGAATAAAGTTTACTCTGTATGAGTGCTATCTTTATACCACGGAAAAAAAAAGTGTGAATAATAAAAAAGTTTGTGAAAAAATCATCACCTATGTAGCGCCAGAAAAAAAAAAACCCAGGGGTGAGAATTTTTTCTCAACAAACCCCGAGTCAGTCTATATTTACTATTCGTAGAGTTAACATTGGGGATTAGTATTGAGAGTCCAAGCATAAAAAAAAAACTTGTGTTCAAAATTATTCTGTTTCTTCATAATGATAAACAACCCTAGTTAAAAACAAAAAAATTTATAGAAGTACCAAGTTAAATTTTTCTGACGTCGGTGCTAGAGGTGAGCTCTACTTGTGTTTTTTTTTACAATTAATAAAATTTAGGCAACTTTTATTATTTTTAACTTTGTATAGATTAATCTGCTGCAAACTTTCACCTCTTGATGGTTAAATATCGATATATAATTTAATGTATAATATCTTTTTTTTTTTATATTTTTTATAAGTAACATACTTGTTTACAACTTTTACTTAACTCTTGATTTTTATTTGTTCTTTACTATATTTAAATCTCACGATGCAATATATGACGTTTTCCATATATAATCAACACTAAACCGCATTGCATATAAAGTCAGTAAATGTATATTAATACATTTATATGTAAATCATAAACTTATTTTATAACTAACTCGCGCTTACCTCAAACTCTATTAAGTTACTTTAATTGTAATTTCTTTTTTTTTTTTTACTTTACTTCCTTTTTTCTCTTATTCTCACATTCTGATGATGACATGACTTGAACAATTGTATGATTCCGCATTCGCGTAATCGACCAACAATGAACGATTTAGTACTGAGAATTTAATGTCATACATAATTAAATTATATTTTCGTCTTTCTTCTATCATTTTATGATTTATACTCGAAAAAAATACTTTTTTGGCTCGAAAAGTATATCGAAGAAACTTCAATTAATTAACGATCTATGAAATAAACAAATAAAAAAGAAAGAAGAAAAATACAGTATTAACGAATTAAATAAATAAAATTAAGTTATGACATTAAAAAAATTATTTTCACATTTAACATTTAATAATATACCTTCAATAATGATTTTTATTTCTTTATTACAAAGTAAAGTGTTTTAGCGTATTAGCACATACAATCGATACAAAGTAATTAATGTATGACTGGATTATTCCTTACCTAGAGAGAGGCGTAAGATTCATGTTCTTTTGAAATAATTAC
The DNA here is from genome assembly GCF_029852145.1 of Microplitis mediator. Taxonomy (NCBI): domain Eukaryota; kingdom Metazoa; phylum Arthropoda; class Insecta; order Hymenoptera; family Braconidae; genus Microplitis; species Microplitis mediator. The sequence goes on along the minus strand of NC_079978.1, from coordinate 10,020,686 downwards.
AGAATTAATTCACATAATGCTATTGGCATAAGAAATTCTATACTCATAAGTTTATTACTGTGATTTTATCTATCTATGTAAGAAAAAAAAATTCTCGTAAGTCAGAGTTAGACTGCAAAGATGATACTTGTAAGACCCTTGAGTCTGAGTACTTAATTAAATTACTTAAAGCTATTTGACCACCAAAGCTATTGCGTGAGCACGTGTTTTGCGTGAATGTACAAATAGTCGATGGATAAACCGTCTTGGTAGAGTGGAGAATACTCTCGATGCAAGTTCTCACGATCCGGTACTTTCTCCACTAGTCAGCCAACGTTAAGTTGTAGCCCGATCGACAACTCGACTGGTCCGATGTACAGGTGTCTCCATTATTTTAACATGCCCAACATATATAATAAATATATTTTCCTTCTTCAAACAATCCATACGAAATTTACCGGACCACTTGACCTACAAATCAATACACATAAATTATACAAGAATAAACAATTTAATTGAATTCAGAGCTATATAAAAAAATTTCATCGATTATTATTCTTCGTTATTACTCTTTTTTGGTTGGCCAATTTATAAGTCAATTTGTAAATTTTTATTTTGCAATATGTATATTATTAACTTCAAATTCACTTGACACTTAAAATTATAAGTTAGCGGCATCTGCTATATTGAAAATTGCAAAATAAATTGCTGAATAATTCGACGACCGTTTGGCGTCGAACGTGGCGATTTCTCTCTCGTCATCTCTCTTAAAGGTCTCTCTTTAGCGGCTCGCCCATGTCACATAATCACTGTTGATATATGCAACGTAATAGAAATCCTTGTTTTATGTATATACATATATATATGCGTATAAAACGAAACTAACTAGATTAAAAAATGTATAATACTTCTATTGTTATTACAATTTATATTGTTGTGTATTCTCGGCCGGCTCGCATATGTTCTGACACCGAGTCGCTGACCGGGAAATGAGCGCATTGCCCTAAAGATATGCTTGCTATTCAATTGCACTAACTCTTTAGACAGAATCCTATTACAAACTTTCATAAATATTTCGTGACTGGCAGGTTAAATAATATTTCATTGATATATACACCAAATACCAAATACCTAAAAATAAAAATTGTAGTTCAAGGACTTGTACTATCCATTACGTACCCTATTTAAATTCTTGTAAAATACCTTGAGCAAGGACAGCGATTCAATTATGGTGTTTAAACAGTTGCCAGACATTCGTTTCGATGTTAATTTTGAAAAAAAATCCCAGCTAGTAGCCAAGCTGTCTGACCAAAGATGTTATATCTGAAGCAGGTAGGTCGCGGTCACGGGGAGACTCGAGGGAGATGGGCACTTGATGTTATTTCTCAGTAAGCGTGCTCTTCTTTTTTCTTTTGCCTCTTAACATCCTCAAATAGCCGTCCTTTCAGTGCAAGCGACGATTAATCGGTCGGTGTGGATGAATGAACCAGACTCGACCTGGTAGCCTCAGTACCCCGGTCTACTCTCGACTACTCTATGACTTGATCTTCCTGCTTGACCAACGGACGTCTCTTCTTACTATATATGCCAACTCGTGTTTACCGGCGCTCCTCTATCTTTTTCATGCCACACCCGGTCGTAGAACGGAAGAGACTTAACCAGCGGCTATTGATGATGATGATGATGATGATGATGGTCTAGTGTCCGAGAATCTCTTCAACCTCGCCGTATACCTACTGACCTCGCTTGGGCTCCAACTGTTCAATAACTGATTTACTACACATTTGCCTTTTCTTTTCTTTTGCCCTCGAACTATATATTGCATTCCTCAAGTTTACTGTAAAAAATTTAGATAATAGATTTAGATGTTAATTAATTCTTTTAATTTACGACGTACAGTAGACTCAGATTGTTTCAACATTTTTTTTATCCACTTACATACAAACTTATAATTATTATTTATTTTTTTTTTTTAAATGAATTAAATTCATATTTTTGCGTTTAAAATGTATGATAAACATGACTAAGATTCGCTTCAACTTTTTTCAATAAATTCTTCCATTCACTCATCAGTCAGCCAACGAGAAAAATTAAAATAAATCTATATCGGTAAAATAATTACAGCAACTAAGTTTTAATCTGAAAAATCACATTAACGTTTATTCTGATTTTAATACTTACTAGTTAAAAAGAGATAGGGAAAAAATTTTAATGTCTATACTTAATCTTTTGCGCTATTTTAAGTAGAAAAACTAATATCATACCGAACAACCCAAGTAGCTCAGTTAATTTTAAATCCATAATAGTATTTACCGAAGAAATCTGAGAAAAGGATGAAGAAAACATCAGACATGATATGTAAAGAAAGGAAGAGAGAGGTAAGCAAAAAGTTTGCTAGCCGACGAGACTCACAACCGAGTTTTGCTCGTGCCAACCTGAGTCGGTCAAATAACTGTATATGTCAAGTAGAGGGTATGCGCGACATCTTCGGCATTGTCTAACGATACCCGTGACTCTTCAACGTCCTCTCGACCTTCTCCAATTTCCATATTTGTTCATTATATCAACATACTTTTCAACTTTGTTTATGTATCCCAAATGTGTAGATTTACTCTAAACCAATTTGACCTCGTGATTATCTTATTCTCACGTCAACTCTATTTCTGATGTGAATAATCTTCACGGCCAATACTTTTGTAAAACAAAAAAAAAATACACACAAGGTCATTTAAAGCCACTGATGATTCTAGAATTTCTTTTCCCGTTTTACACTTCTATGATATTCAATATACTCTTCATGGTCTGTTAGGTAATAAAGTGTTAAGATGAAGCAATCAAAACTATTATTGCTTATGTTTATTGTGCTTAAATCATTACATAAGTAATGGCCGATTAATAAATACGTTTTTTTTTTTTTTCTAAAATAAAAGTAAAATTATTGTGTTTTTAAATTTTATAGACGATGCAGTTTCACAAAGAGACATTTCCGGTTTGGATAGAGATGGAAGAAATGGTAAGTGCTGATTTTGTTGATAATTTTCAAAATTACTGCATGATTTAAGCGGATAATAATAATGATTATAATTGCATGATTTATGCCGCAATCGCATCGCAAATCAGGCATTCTCAAAATAATTAAAATTCGAATATAAACAACTAAACTTGTTTTTAAGAAACATTAAACTAATGTAAATTAAATTAAACTATTGTTACAATGCATAAAAAAAAGTAAGTTTTGTTATCGGACAGTCTTCTCCTACCAAGCGACTCTTCTTTTTCTGCTCTTAATTTTCGTCATTTAATATCTCTTGTGAATCTCAAGATTTCTCTTTGCTTTTCTTGCATCACTATCATCATCTAGATTTATTACAGAACAGGTCATACAATACATTTTCATAAGATTTAAGTTCGTATAGACGCATGATGCGGCAATTTATATGTATCTTTTTTCTTCTTCGTAACATTATCTGTACTTCTATAAACATAAATACATATATATGTACCTGAATATATCCTGATTTTATTAATTTAATTTCCATTTTTATTTCATTTAATAAATAATTTACTTTGCCATTATCATTATTACATTTTTATGAGTTCTAATTTTCTGCAACTGACTGATCCGATACAAATCAATTATTTAAAGATGCCGAACTGTAAATTGAATACTCAAATGAATATATTATCAATTAAATAAATATATATAAATATACTTTGTACTACTTAAAATTAATACATTAATAGCAATGTGGTCCAGCTTTCTTCAATTGTACATGTATATACATATACATATACATTTATATTTAAATTGTATTATAGATATTCAAAAGAACTATTTCTCTATTGATCTTATTCACAAAATTACTCCTTTGCTAAATGACTAATAAATATATTAAACAGATAAAATCAGCCTCAAAGGTAAACTATTTAACGATTAATAGATTAATAAGCTTTTCATAAAAATTGTTAATTAATTTTAATAATTGATAATGAAATGTATAAATCAATAAACATATTATATTATTACATATATATTTATACGAGGGAGGTGGTTTAAAGCTTCGATGGAGCATAAAAATAATTTCTACATTGACATACACATGCATATAAACAAATAAACAAATTTTTTTTTGGGCTCGTCTACTAAAGTTCGTCTCTCTCTTTTTTTTCTGTTTCTGTTACTGCTCCCGCCTGCCATGTCCCTGCCTCTTCAACTTCTTCTCAACAACTGTGGATGCCGTCTGTCTCCAACGTTCGCCCGCCACCTCCGTCTCTCTGATATTACTTCTACATATTTATATATAAACAATATTAAAACAAACATTAAATTTAAAATAATCAAACGTAATTACATATACTACTAACAATGACTTTTGTACAAAAAAAAATTTATTATTATTATTATTATTTCTTATTGACTTACTAAACAAATCGTCCGTAATGAAAATATTTATAAAACCGTTCTACAAATGACTTGACGACAATTATTATTTTATTTTTATATTTATCATAATTAAAATAAAAAAAAACATTATATTTATTTATAATTGGAATAATAGACATGACAACAGTTCTTCTTGTATCCGCCCGTCCAGGTAAATCAGTTCCTCCTGTTGGTTTAATTGGCAAAACAGCACGAACATTCGTTCAAGACGGCGCTAGTACTGAATATGCAACTCAAGTTGTAGGTACAACATTAGATGATGGACGTGTTTATGCACGTATTTTATCGACATCAAGTCGTGTTTTTTATGATAAAGACAGTAGTAGTAGTGGTAGTTTATCATCAATACCTGAATCATCAAAAATAAATCCATTTCTCGTTTACCCATCACGAGTATCACCGCAAGATGAATGGAAACTTTTTGGTGGGGTTATTGAAGAAGATGATTCGTCATCGAATGCCGGTAAACGTGAAGAAGCAATAATAAGAAAAGAAATATCATCATCATCATCATCATCGAGTAGCTCTAATGAGCCTCATGACCGAGAAAATGATATATTTGAAATGAGACGTGAATTTAATACCGATAATCAAAGATTTAAACCTGCTAAAGTACGTACACCTAATTTACCAACTTATACAGTTAAACATGAGCTGATCGGGCATCCTGGCTCGAATGAAGATAATGAAGAAGAAACAAGAAGTTTTAAACCAAGGATACCGAAAATTTTTAAACAACCATCTCGTTTAATTGCTAAAAAAGAAAGTTCACGATCTTTCAGTACAGTTACTTACTATGGTTTTGCTGATTTTACAACGATTGTTGGTGACACAATTATTGTATTTTCACCCAGCACAGCTCCAGCACCTTCTGCTCGCCCTGTAACTAAGATTACAGGTGATGCGACCTTGAGACCTGGTGATGGAAGTGCTGTATTGATTCAACCTACAAGTATTATACGAAATGATAAAACAGCAGATCCTCTTTTGGATGCCATTAATGGACGTAAACAATCAGAATCAAGTGTCTTAACTGCTAGTATGATTGAAGAACCTGAAGAATTATCATCATCTAAATCTACGCCTCTGCTTTTACTTCCTGAAACAGAAAGTCTTAAGCCTACTGGGTTACTCAAGGTTGTTGACTCAACAACATCATTAGATGGTACGACAACTCATTATAAGAGTCTTATTTATGGTACTTATGTTGGTACTAATTATGCTCAGATTATTCATACATCTTCAAATGTATATTTCTTCCCTGATGAAGCAACTGTCACTTACGATACGACAATAAAGCCTGAGGAAGAAACTGAAGAACCTTTAACAACAATGGGAATTGATACAACAACATCATCATTACCAACTAAAGATGAAACACTTTCTTCTGAAAATAATGAACTTACCACTCCTTTGGAAGAAACAACAGAGAATTTATCGACATTGAATATTGCTCATACTACTCCAATGGAACCAGATATTCCTAATGATATTGTTAATGATCCTCAAGGCCGTAGTGTCAAAGGAGGATCAGCTAAAAATAATATCGATAATGATGGTAAAAAACTTGAATTTGCTACAAGATTACTACCTTCTACTGCTTATAAAACATTTACATATTTCACAACTTTCTTTATTCCTGATGAAACAAATAAAGATTTAACTACGACATCTGTTAAATCACGAGAAGTTGTTTCTTCTGAAGTATCTTATCTTACAGAATTAATTTTACCAAGTGCTACTAATGATGCTTCATCAATGTCAACGGCATCAACAACAATACCTCCCGTAGATACAACATTTTCATCAGTTTCCACAACGACAACACCTTCAACGCCTTCAGAAGCAAGTTCTAAAGCAGAAGATGAAGATTCAACAACAAAACGAGAAGAAATAGAACTTATTTTCAAAACTCTTTATACGACTTACACTTATTTGACGACATTCTTCCAAGAAAGTACATCAAGTGTTTCTAGTCGTGAAGTTGTTGAAACTAATGTTGTAACTCAGACTATTGGACCTGATGGAGTATTTGGTGATGTTGCTGGATTATTTAATGATGATATAACAATTACTCCAACAAAAATTCAAGATAATGTTCAATCTTCAACTGTTTTGATGCCTGAAGAAGACTCGGTGACTTATGAAGCTTCTGCTACTCTAGAAGACTCAACAACTGAAGCTGGTTTAACGACATTGCAGGATCTAGAAGATGGTAAGACTACAATTGAAGACAATTTCAATAAATTATCTATGCTTGAACCAAGTCCTACACCTAGTGTAGTTACTGATTTACCGAAATTTGAAACAAAAACTTATTTCACAACCTACACTTATTTTACAACTATATTTGTTGATGATGAAACAGAAATAGAAACAAGAACTGAGGTCTTCAGTAATATTATAACGGAAAAAATTGAACCAACAGCAGTGGTTCCACCACCACAAGAACCTTCTTTAATTCCAACAACACCAAAGAGCGCACCTGCACCTCCACCAGATATTCTTGCATACTTAGAAGCGATAAAAAAACAAAAATCTCAAGAGGAAGCATTAAAAGCTGCTAAAAAAGTTCAACAAACTGATGCAGACAAAACAACTATCAAGCCTGACGAAAACGAACAAACAACTCTTGATATGTTAGAGGATTCAACAGAGAAAGTATTAGTTGATGGTGAAGTACTTGGTTCTATGATAACCGATGTAATATCTTCATCTAGCTCTAGTGATGGACCAATACTCGAGCCATCAATGGAAAAGAGAAATGTTGGAGCTGCACCCGAAGATCAAGAACTCTCAGAGTCAAATCATCATGAAGTAGAACCAGCGCCCACACTTCTTCTCCGTACAAGTTACACGACATTTACATACTTCACGACAATGTATAAAGGTGACGCGAGCAATGTTGTTTCTCGTTTAGAAACAGTTACAAATGTCGTGACAGAAACAATAAGACCCACGCCGGCGATTGAGATGTCAGCAACTGAAACAAGTACTCTTCCTGTAACTTACTTTACCACATTTACTTATTGGACGACATTTTATCGTGCCGGAGATACGATAACAACGAGCCGTGAAGAAACTGTTAGCAATGTAGTCACACCTGGTGTATCACCAACTCCAAGTGTTCAACTGGGTGTCATCATGACCTATCGACCAGACTCATTGCTCAGCGATGAAGAAGAAACAACAGACAAAGCAATTGCTGATAATGAAGTCATGGAAGTAGGAAAAAGTACAAGCCCTATTCCTTCACCCAAAGAAATAGTTTACTCAGCTCCAGAAGATCAACCAGTAATTGACGTATCAACAATTAATCCAGAACCAACAACGTATTACACAACTTTCACGTACTTTACTACGTCTTATATTGGAAATGAAACAGTTCTCAACTCTAGATTAGAGACAATCACCAGTGTAGCATTAGGAGAAATTCCTAAAGCAACAGGAAGAGCAATCGGGGCAGTATCGACAAAACTTCAGGATCTTGAGACAGAAGAAAAAATACGTACCGTTGAGGTAAAGCCTACGAAAGTAGCTGAAGAGCCTAAAACAGGTTTAATATCAACATTAAAGTCTAGTGCTGTTGCTAATGGAACAACTATTCACTTTACAACCGATATTTATGGTACGTACATTGATGGTTTATATGCACAGTTAGTTCAGAGTAGTACGAGCTTAGAAACTCCATCTTTGACTTCAAGTACTTCAGTCTCACCAACAGCAACTTCAGCCACTTCAGCTCTTCCAACTGGCATTCTTTCATTAAATAAAGGTAGTATTATTGATGCTGATAAAGTGACTACTGTTTACTTTGCTACCAGTCAAATTGGCACACTTATTGATGGGCTCTATGCTAAAGTTATTGAAAGTACTTCAAGTACAAAAATAGATGCCGAAAGAAAAGCTACATTAAAACATCCAGAAGAACGTCATAGAACTGGATTAGTAAGACTTATTAAAGGGCAAATAGAATCTGATAGTGTAACTATCGTTTATCAGTCTCAAGTTATTGGTACAAGTATCGAAGGACGATATGCACAAATTATAGAAAGTACTTCTAGTTATCTTCATGGCTCAAATACAGTTTCTCCGACAGCAACAGTATCTTTTTTTGCTTCTCAAACTCCAGGTCTCCCTTCCCCTACTCCAGTAGTAATTCAATCATCATTATCTGAAGGGAGTCAAGAAGATAATGGAACTAACGAAGAAGAGAATGAAGGAGGAGAAGAAGACGAGGAAGAAAATGAAGATGATCAGAAGCCAAAGAAGAAATCACGTCTTACTTATCCTGGTCGGAAGAGTACATTTACTCCTGCCATTAGACCATTCTTGTCACGGAGCAGACCGACATTTAATCCAAAAAGAAAAGGTGCTCAAGCGGCCACAACAATTACACGAACTGACATCACACCGACAATAACAGCGACGTTAGCTGGAACGAAAGGAAATCGTTTTTCTTCTTCACGAAGTCGACCAGTTATTTTAGCATCCGCAACAGCTTCACTTAACTCATCAAGACGTTTCTCTGGAAGGAAAACACCACTTAGCTCATCACCAACCGGGCCAGCAAATGCACGCAGTAGAAGTTCAGGCAGATTTTCTCCTTCGTCTACATCTTCTTCTGCTCGACGTGGATCTAGTTCTGCTATCCGCGGATCTTCAGCAAGACCAGCTATCAGAGGATCAAGTTCATCATTTGCGGGGTCGTCTTCAAGATTTAGAAATGGCATTAGACCATCCTCAACTTCGATTAAACCCTCTCAAACAATTAGTCCAACAATAGCTCCAGTCACAAAATCTGATGATCAAGAAGATGAAGCAAATGAATTTACTGCAACAACTTTTGTAACAGATGAGACACCTTTCCCAACTGCATTCGATGATTTTGAAGAAACTGCTACCACAATACCAATCAGAACAACAACTGAGTCTTCAAGAAGATCTACTAATCCGCTTCTTAGATTTAGAAGACCATTAAATCTATCTCCAGTATCACGTAGTACTTCTCAACCACGACGAACTACTACTTCTACAACAAGTACCCCAAAAACTCCAACAGTTGCTCCTCGATCTTCTAACGCCCGATCACTTAATTCTCTGACGCTTCCACCATTTTCTTCACGTTCCAGAGGTAATAATCGTCTCTTCCCACCTCGAAATTTCATCAACCAACGTCAACCAGACCCAGTAGAAGAAATTGAAAATCCCGAAGAGAGTGATGTTATTAATCTCGAAAATGAAAAATTAGTTGAAGAAATAGTCGACAACGATTATGAAGGTTCAGAAAATAATAAACGTCGTCGGATTCCCAATAAAACTGATGTGTCCTCTACAACGTCAAGACCTACATATGGTAATAGATACATTTCCCAGAGAAGAAGATCAAAACGTCAAGCACCTCAATTACGTTCATACTCAGCTAATCGATACCGCAGACCTGGAAATATTTTTACGTCAGCAGAAGATCGATCAGATGACGATACTTCTAATGATGAAGATGAAATTGTAAAACCTGGATCTCGATATATCGCAAGAGGAAGATCTCTTTCATCGACTCGAAATGTTGCCAAAAGTACTACCGAAAAATATTCCAGTGAGTCCGGTGAAATTTCAAATACACGAAACAGAAGACCAACTAACAGTCGTGTAAAACCTAGTCCTACTGCATCAACAGGAAGACAATTCACTTTACGAGAAAAGAATCCTTCTTATAAACGTACTTCTCTTACTAAGCAAGATAATTTGAGGAGACCAAATTCAAGAGTCAGAACTACGAACGGAAGACGTACAACGGAGTCTTATGATTCTCGACGAGGTACTACTCCATGGACAATTTCAAGAAATCGAAATATTAATAGAAGAGTACAACCAAGAGGCAGAGGTGGATCACGAGAAGATTTGAATGGTTATGGCAGAGACGATAGTCCAATCACGGTTACTCATTATGTACCAACTGAAGTAACACTTCCTATAGTATCTCATGGTACTACTGAATTTCGTAGTATCATTACAGCTAGTCCAAGTACTGAAGTACTCAATCCAGAAGCTTATAACACAGTAACCGGTGGTGATGGCCGAAAACTTGTTGTACTCGTCAGTGAATCGACTTCATTAAATCCTCTTGGTCAGACTGAAGTAACACGTTTTCTATTACACAGTACACCAACTACCAGAGTATCGCATACGTTAACTACCGTTGGTGGTCGACGTGTTTCACAGTCTCTTATTGTACCTTCAACAGTTTATTCTGTCGAGAATGTTGTATCAACCATTCCAGCATCATTTAATAATCAAAATAATCCTCTTGCAAATATACTATTGTCACAATTGTTAGGTCAATTGGGTCCTAAAAGTCCTAATTTTGCTAATGTCCAAGGGCCTGACGTTCAAGCGACACCAACAACTCAGTATAACGTCAGAACAACAACTTACGTTACAACAATTACTAAAGAAAAAAGTACAATTGTACCTTTGACATTTAGGGGTAAAGAAATTCTAACGACTCTTGTTGATTCATCAACAGACGTTGTCACAGCTACTGAATTTATTACGGATACAGTTCTTGTTACTCCAACAGCAGCATTACCAGCTGCTAATCTAAATTCACTTCTTCTTCTTCTTCAACAATCCCCACAAATTCAGCAGCAACAACAACTTCAGCTACAGCTGCAGCAGCAACAACTACAGCAACAACTTCAGCAACCTCAAGACCCACTATTTTCAGTCGCGCCAATATCCAGTCAAAGTAATTCACTTCCTGGTGAAATTGAGCGTAAACATCAACCAGCAGATCTTGATTATCGACCTGAAGATGATTCTTCAGCGTCAATTGAAGAATTTGATAAACCAGTAGCACATAAAGTTAAATCAGAAAATAAAAAAGTTCATTCTGAAAAAACAATGGATGATTCTTCAACTTCATCCATTTCAAGAAGAAGACGTGATTTGATTGACGAAGTGAGGCCGTCTATTCCACCATCACTTTATGCCCATCCTGAAGCTACATCTGGTCTTAGTCCCAGTGAAGAATTTATGGGTGTACATGCACCAACACAGAGTCTCGAGAGCGTTGTGGGTGACGTCGGACGGCACATTTCCACGTCCATCCGTGCCTAATCCTGTCCTAATTTATATTTCTTTTATTTTTTTTTTTTAATTATACATAACTTAACTATTATTTCTTTCCATACCCAATATAACAGCGTCTTGTACCTTAAGCCGAACGTCCTATATCTCAGCTTATCGTTCATTTTTCTTTGCTCACTTTATTTTATTATAGACGTGAGTCTGAAGTACATGATATTCGGCTTAAAGTATCAAGCTGTCGGAAGTTATCCCTTCCAAATCCTCCAAAGATTCTCTCATCCATCTTTAACTATTTTTTATACATCTCTAAGTTAACTCGTTCCCAATTCTCCTTCTTTATTATTTATTTAAATTTTAACTCACTATTTTTACATACACTCAGAACATTTCAAATCCTCAATTCCATAAATTTGATATCCTTTATTGCCGCACGTGCGCCCACACACTCAACGAAAACTCTCAGAAATGACTTGTGACCAAATATAAAAAAAAGTTTATTATTTATTGAAGACAACTGGATTCACGTATATAATATACACCATGACACGCTTTAACGCTGCGCTAAAAGCTTATATTTTTATATTTAAAAAAAAAAAAAAATATTATTATTATGCTGGTGATTGATGCACGTGGTTTTTGATAAATAATTAAATAATTAAAAAAAAGAGAAAAAAGACAAGACATGGTCTTTTCAGATGATGCTATTGATGAACAAAAATATTCAATTGATGAACAAAGTTACTACGATGATTATTACGATGAACCTGATGATTATGTTCAAACTAAACGAAGAAAAGTGATACGAGTACGAGTACCATCTCATTTATCTCACAATAGAAAAGCTGAAAGAGCACACAAATATACTGTAGTAAGAAAACGACCACTTGTGCCTTACACAAAATCTTCAATACCTGAAAAAATAATTCCACCATCACCGCGACGAATTGTTGTAACACGTGTTAGAAGTCTTGGTGCTCGATCGAGACAATTTGATTATGAAGATTCAATTTATCCTGACAGTACATTACCAAAACGTCATAAAGTTACGGTTACTCGTACGAGAAAATTGAGACCAACTGCAAATATTGGGTTAACTCAGGCACCAAAAACACGAGTAACTAGAAAAAAACTTGTTACAGTACGACCTGTTGCTTCATCAACTCCGACATTTGCTATTATTACGACAGGTTTTTATGGAATTCCTGATAATGATGATGAAGAAGGTGATGAGGGTGACGATGTTAATAATGATGATGAAGGCGATACTGAAGACAATGTAGAAGAAGATGGTAATGTGAAAAATACTCAAAGTGAAATAGATGAGTCAGCTGAATTACTACCGAGTCTTGTAGGTGCAGCTAATGACATTGAAAAACCAGATGTTGAGAATGCTAAAAATGAGGAACTTTCAAATAAGTTTGAGATAGAAATTCCTGCAGAACCTAGTACAATAAGTGATATTACACCAGTAATTATTACCGACAATTTCTTTTTTCCTGCATCGTCCGATAATGATGAAGAAGAGAATGGAGATGTAGATGAGGATGAAAATAATTCTACGACCGAAGAAATTGTTCAAGACATAGTCGATTCGCAAAGGCACGCATACGAAGAATCTGAGAATGAAAAAGTCGATCATGTTCAGAATAATGAGAGTGAAGAATTAATGACGACAGAAAAAATTCCAATAACTGAAAAAATAGAAACAACAGAGTCTTCTTCAACAACAATTGAAAATGTTAACTTAAAGGATTCAAAATCTACTACTCAATCAAGTACGACAGAAGTACTTTTAGAACCATCTTCATCATCATCTCCCGAATCTGAACAAATTTATGATACAACAGAAAATATTAATGAAAATTCAGAAGAAGAACTAAGTGTTGTACCACTAAAACCTTACACAGAAACTTTTTCTTCTTTATTGTCGTCAAGTCTTGAATCTGATCAGCTTTTAATGAGTTATATACCAAGTGTGATTCCATTGGAATCATCTATAAGCCATTCTGAGGATCATCAGTCTCTTTTTGAACCAACTGAAACTCTACAAACTGAATCTTCAAGCTCAAGTTCAAGCTCAACAATGACAACAAAAACAACAACAACGACAACTTTTGTGACTTCGCCAACGCCTGAAGAAATTGAAGCTGGTCTTTCTGACGAACTCTACTTATCCTTATCAAGACCAGATTTCCCACAAATGTTTCCATCTCAATCTCCTATAAATGAGCAGGAGTCAGAGGTGAATTATGAAAATCATTCGCTTCCTGCGTCAGTATCCTTGGAATTCGAACCAATTCCAACTGTTGTTTTCACCGAGACTATTGTTACCTCAACTCGATTAAGAACTTATACTTATGTTGTCACTAAATTAAATGGACTAGAAACTCAGGTGACGTCTTCAACGACTGTTCGACCTCGCGTGACGACACTGACACTGACAGTACCTGTTACAATCATACCCTCCTCAATCGAGAGTGTGGAATCTATACGTCTCAGCACCGTAACGACTGCCTCACGTCGAGAACCCGATGGTGAGTACTATCCCAGTTCCTTAAATTTCATATCAAGGAATTTATTCAATCATCGAGGATTTCTCCAAATAAAATCCTTAGAAACCCATCATACCGTAATTATTTATTCAATAATTTAATATATATAGTTCTTTGCTCTAAAAGATCTTTCAAAAATATTTCTAAATATTTATTCTTTATGTAAAAAAAAAAAATTTCTGTACAAAAAATTTCTTATTCTTCATTTAATTGTTTAATTAATTACTTAATTAATTTTTTTTCAATTTTTATGTTTATAAAAAAACTTGACGATTCAATCTGATCTATTCTTTACATATTTAATTACTTTCTAATGTAAATATTGTAAATTCATTATCGAAATTCTTCATGTTCTGTATATAAATTCCTGTTGTCTATTATAAATGTTAACTATCTTAAAAAATAATAAAAAAATTAAAAATCATAATAATTAAAGACAAAAATAAAACATTTAATGTTTTCTGTTTGAGCTTTAAGAGGATATATATTTAATAAAAAATTGAAATAAACAACAGGACAAGAATCAAGGCGTGAAACAAGGATGATGGATGAAGATGCGGAGGGTGAAGGAAGAAGGCTCAACTTGGCGACACGAGTAATGTCAAATGGGGTAGAAGTTATAGTTGCTGGTCCCACGCCAGCATTGCGATGGGAAAATTCAAATCCACAACCCACACTAACTCTCTCAGACGCAGTTGTTATGCTTATGCCTCAAGAAGATCCTAACGAATTTGTTACCAAGACTTGCACAACGACATTTACTTATTTAAATACCATTACTAAGGATGGCACAACAATCGTTTCGACCGACCAACAGGTAATTTGTTTTTATTTTCATTTTTATTTATACATTCTTTTAAATATATTTAAATCATTTTAAATTTAAATTCAATGTACTAGATAGTATTTATTATATTAATGCATACAATAAAATACTCGTAGAGTAATCCGAGAATTCTTTAAGAAAGTAAAATAATATACGTGACAAGATTAATAATAAATGCTATACTATAACAATGAATGTTATTCTGCTTCAAGGTCGTCGCAAATACGGCAACAGAAGAACGCCATAGAAAGCCAGGATCAGAATCAGCAGCAGTAACTCTTGCTGCTTCGCCCACTTTAAGAACAGAGGTATTCAAGACAACCTACACATATCTTACATTGAACACAGACCATCCGGATGCAGACAACGCTCTAGGAAGCAGTCAGAAAGTAATAACAAATACAGTGACGGCACCACAGCATTACTTAGATATGATTCTAGAGCCGTCTGAAGCATCACCACCTCAAACAAATACTTATCTCAGTACACGTGTCCTTGAAAAGACATTTATTGAAGACGGAATGACAAGAATAGCAACTATGAGTGACACCATTACTCGTCTTATTATCACTGAATCAGTACCACCTCCGCCTCGTCCAACTAGTGTCACCACAACACTTACAGCTCTTGATAATCCTGAGGATACTCTTACGGACATTATGAAAACATATTACATCACTTATACTTACTATAATACTTATCTTGAAAAAGGTAGCAGTACCGTTGTCCGAACAAACGTCGCTACTTCAACAGATGTTGCTGTGGAAAAGGTGAAGAAGACTGGTGTTATCGATACACAGGTGACTGCAACGCCAAGTATTGAACCTATTAAGATATTTGCTACCAAGACTTACTTGACAACTTTCACATATTTCACCACACTACTTCAGGTAATTTTTAATATTTACTACTTTAGTAATCATCTTGATAAAATATTATGTTCATTATTACCAATAACGATAAATTATAATTTTTTTAACTACAGGCTGGCCCTGATGGCGAAACTTCTACGACCATCTCCTCAAGATCTCATGTAGTAGAGAACGTTGTAACAGAATCTATAGCTCCAAGTTTACTTAATGCTGGTTATATGAACCTTTTGACGACAGCTCATCACTCAGATTCAGTAAAAAATGTTGTTACGGGTTCAACAATTATTTTTTTTGATGAAGAAGACCAGATTGATTCATCCAGCACTAGTACACAAGTTCAACCAACAGCTTCTCTAGAGTCATCTGAATCAGTTATCGAAAACTCTGAAGTTCCAGTATCCCAGTCTTCTGAAGCTGAAACAGAGCCTCAGAAAGATGAACCAGAAAAACAACAGAGTGAGCAAAATACAAGTGATTTGGATACCAGCGCGTCTTCAGCAATAACTCACGACGAATTATTAACTCAAGACAACGATGCGGCTGAAAATAATAATGGATCTCCAAGTCGACCGGTTGGAGGTGGTTTGTTGAGTCTTGGATCTCTTGGGATCAATGGGTTGTCTGCTTTGGGACCAGTTATTACTGCTATGGCTGGACTTCTTCAAGGCAAGCCATCAGCTAATCGTCGAAATGATACTATACCGCAGGCTTCAAATCCTCCAGTTGTTAATCAAGAGCCTCAAGAACTCACGACTCAGCGGTCACCAATTTATATACCTGTTGCCGAGTTCGCAGATGGTGATATTGAAACAGCGGAGAGTCAAAATATTGCTGCTCAATTAGCTAATCCAAATCCAAACTTTTTACCGGAAACGAGGCATAAAGTTGCAGCGAGTCTTGTTGATGGTATTCCAATATCTCCTGGAGAAGTTATTACAGCAAACAGTGATGTTATTATTGGTAAGCCTGGTATACTGGCACCCCGACCACCTCAAACATATCTTCAAAATGGAAATGAAAATCAAAACTTTGGAATGAAACCTCCACCAATATCTGTACCTAATATTCCAGTTCATCCTGTTTTGGAAGTGATTAAAGATGACAGACCCGAACCTAGTCGTCATAATCCTCATGCTATTTCTTTAAATTCTAAACGTCCACCGAAAATTCCTCATCACTTAAATAAAGAACCGATGAGAAACGGATTAAAACATGATATTTTAGAGAACGATCCACTTCTTAAACCCCCTGGAAGACCTAATATTGATAAGTATGCTAATCCAAACATCAATACAAAAGAACCTGAGTGGATTTCTAATATCTTCAAACGACCTTGGAGCTCAAAAGATCCATTAATGCCTCCCCCAGCACCACCAACTCCTTCCAGAATTGATCAAGAATTAAATCCGTATCCACCACAAGAGTCTCAACCGTGGACAAATCGTCCTTTAGAGGTACACCATAATCACTCACCGTGGGCTCAAAAAGATCCCATTATCACTGGTACCAACTTAGAAAGCTCTAAGTTAAAACCAGAACCCACACAATTAATAGCTTCTGAGCCAATAATCCATCAAATTCCTCACGTAATAGATCGATCAACCGGTCAACCATTGCTTGTAAATATTCAACCAAGTCAAGTGGCAAATGTCGTTATTCCTCAAGGTGGGACACAGGCTCTTATTTTTGGTGATACTAATGAACCACATATTAGTGGACAATATTTTGATGATCCTTCACCTTATCCAGAACCTGAGGAATATCCTGGCTACACTGGATTTGAAAAACATGAAAATAATCCATCAAATTTTATGATCCCACCTGCACCACCATCGAATAATTATAAATCGCCTTCTCAAAAGCCTCATTCACATACTATTCCTAATTCTAACAATCGAATTTATTCAAAATTTCCTCGGCCACATGACAAAATTGAGATACATACAAATGATCGATCTGAAAAAAGACCATCAGATGTTCAGCTGATTCAAAGACCTGAATCTCATGGACAATCAAATCAAGGTCAAGTACACACAGAAATTTTAGTACATCATTCACCTGATTCAGTAAATCTTAATGCTAATTTAAGACCTCAACCTAACCAACACCAACAAGGGTTTTCACCTCCACGAAGAGATTACCATGTGCCTCCATTGAATGAACTTCCACCTCGAAGAACTACAGACATTTCTCCACCTAATGAGGTTTCTCATCATCATCATCATCATCGATATGGCTATCACCATGAGAAGCCGAACAGAACAATTACCAATGATGTTTTAAAACAAAAGTGGAAGAATGATAGAACAAAACCAAGAATTACAGTTGTTCGACCAAGGCCGGCCGTAAGACCACCAAGACCTACTCATTATCCTAATCCAGACAGAACTTCAGGATTTGGAACAAAATTAAAGTATCCTTATCGACCTCCATCACATGTTGCTCAGGCGCCTCACCCACCACAAATTCCAGTCAGTTGGCAAGAAGAGCCTAAAAATGATCAATCTTCTAATGTTAACTATCAACAACACAAAAATCAAGAGCCTCAAGAAAATCTTCCAACTGGAGCAACTGGTTACAGAAATCCATTGATTGGAAATGCTAAGCGACCTATGCAACAGCATCCTGTTCAGCCAACCAGCTATCAGCCATCACCTCCACAAAATCATCACGTTCATCAGCTGCCTCCTGACATAAGTCCTCCAGTTCTACAGAGCTTTGGACAAATTCTTCCTCATCCAGATGAACCTGAAATTCCTTGGTCTGATACACAAACTGAAGCTGGTCCTGATTCAACTGCTGAAGAATCTGAAGAAAGTATAAATTATCATGATGAATTTGATCAACAGCAACAACAACAACAACAACAACAACAACAACAACAACAACAACAACAACAACAACAACAACAACAACAACAACAACAACAACAACAACAACAACAACAACAACAACAACAACAACAACAACAACAACAACAACAACAACAACAACAGCTGCTCCAGCATCAACAACAACACCAGCATCAATTGCAGCAGCATCAACAGCAACATGAACAGCAGTTGCATCAACAACAACAACAACACCAGCATCAACAGCAACAACATCAACACCAGCATCAAAAGCAACAGCATCAACAACAACACCAACTGCAACAACAACTGCAAAAACAACAACAGCAGCAAGAACAGCAGCAGCAACAAGAGCATCAAGAACAGCACCAAAAGCAGCAAGAACAACTAGAACACCAGCAGCAACAGCTAGAACAACAAGAACAGCACCAAAAGCAGCAAGAACAACTAGAACACCAGCATCAACAATTTGAGGATCAATTTACTGAAGAACACGAATATGATGAACCAATTGAACCGATCCAATTTGAATTAGAAGTACAAGATGCGAGCAATCAAACAGAAAAACCGTTCAATAACGTAGAATCATCAACTAAAAAAGTTGAAACTATTGAAGAAAATGCTTTCTACCAAACTAAAACGGAAACTCCACCAGAAAATTATAACAACAATAATTATCCTTCTGTAAATGTCATAAAGCCGTATGAAATTTATGAAGACAACACAGAAACGGAAAATCGAGAAAATGAAAGAATTTCTGATGACAAATTAGGCTATGATGTGATTCAAAGTGTCCCATTTGGTGATAAGGTTACAACATCTAATTCCAAGCCATTTGAACATGACGATACAATTGATTTAAAACCACCTGCCATTATCTCTAAATTTGTTCCTGAAAAACCAACAAAACTGAAACCATTCCAGCATCACCAAGTTGTATCAACGCCACGTCCAGTTTTTGAACACGAAAAAGAAATGTCTATAACACGTGATCCTAAACCTCCCAGTGGTCATGCTCGACCTCCCATAGACTGGGAAACTATTCACAAGATAAACAATGAGAATTATTATTCCAACAGAAGAAACTTGACATTCACCCGAACAAATCATTCTCACGGTAATTCAGACTCTAAATACGTTAACACGGAAAAAATTCGCAATCCCGAAGTTACGTCACCATCTATAGGTACTAGAGTTCATCCAGCATATCCACATATACTTACTAAGCCAAGACCTGTGCTACCGATTCCAATTACTATTTCTTCTGGTTCATCGTCCAAAACAAAACACTCGCAAAAGGATAAAAATAATCACCATAATGAAGAATCAACACTACATTCTGAAAAATCAAATATCCATATGCGACCTATCATCATTCATGCTAAAGATAGAAATCGAGAAACTCTTGAAACCGCTTACCAAACAAATTTCGCAGTACACGAAGAAGAACAAAATTTGCCAAACAATAAAAGAACTCAGTTAATAAATAAAGCAAGTAATTCTAATGAATTAAAAGTTCCTTCTCAAGAAATGATGCCTCCACCAACAACAAAAACAACAAGTCAAGACAATATAAACAATGATAATGCTGAAGGTGACCTTAAACCACCTCCAATCCCTGCAGACGTTGTCGGAATGTCACCACCTCCAGTAGTTATTACAACTACAACTGCGAGGCCTTCATCAACGGCAATAAATGACTCTGGATTAAGACCACCACCACCAAAATACATTCCTTTAGATTCTTCTAAAGTTGTTGGAGAAACTCCACCACCACCATCTTCACCATCAGTACCAAGTGTTAATATGGTGCCACCAACAATCCCAAGGCCAACTAAATCTCGGCCTTTCTTGATGGAATTATTATCTCAAGATATGGTCCCACCACGTCCACCTGTTATAGAAAGTTCTAGGCCAATTGAAATTGCTACTGTTAGACCTGCTATTGCTGTATCCGGGTCTATACAAATTGCAACAGCAGTTGCTACAAGTCATATACCAGTAATGCAGGATATTGTCGAATCTACAATTCCAATTATTCATGGCACTGTTGATCTGCCTATCGTGATGGATGTGTCCGATATTATAAAGTCAGTAGAGACTAGAAAGCCTGAACATGTTAGTGTTTATACAGTTCGGCCGTTTGAAACAAAACAAATTTCAAGGTAACATTTAAAATTGTATACTAGTATATTATAAAAATTTTTTTATTACTTCAATTTACGATAATTTATATAATTCTTTCTTTTTTTTCTAATTTTTGTAGAGTATCTGTGCAACCTACGGCAATACTTTCAACTAATTTAATAATGCCAACACGTCTACGATTACCACAAGTAGAATCCAGTTCATCAACACGATCTCCAGTACACATTACCAGACTTTCGTCTTATGATACTTCAAGAAAACCATCAGTTGTTCTAGAAGCAAGCCGTCAAAGTATTTTATCTAGTCGAGTTAACTCTACACAATCTTTGAGGCACAGACCATACACTATAAAACAGAGTATCAATCCAAGTGACGTTACCTTCACTTCAACAACCAAGAGAAAGTATGGTAGCTCCTCTACTAAATTCCGTAACTCAATAACAAAAACTATGAAAGAGCATTCTGATACTAGAGTATATAAAAATGCTAGAAATGTCACAACCACAACAATGATGACTACAATGAAGATGAAACCAATAGCTGTTACTCACTTTAAGACTCTGACGGTTACACGAACGGAAACATCAGTCTTAGGATCACCACCAACAACAAGAACACTTTTATTGACCCATACCTTGACATCAACTATCGTAGAGACCGTAACGGAAACATTACTACGACCTACCAGTGTAGTAATAACATCAGTTACAACAATTCTTCAACCTGCAACTCACTTGCCCTCTTATGAAACGTCACCAGATAATGTTGACTCAATATTTGTGGTAATGAGTGATCAAAATCCACCAGCAGCTGACGCTGAAGAAGTTGAAGCAGAGTATGGAGGTGAAGAAGAGATTTCACGTGATGAACAAGATCCAGCAGGTAATGAAATACATCGTGTATTGTCTGGTAGCATTCTTGGGGCTCCTGTTGTACCACATCGTCCAAGTACCAATCAATGTCAGCCAGAATGCCGGGCAGCAAAATCTGAAATGTGTGCTATAGTTAGTGGTGAAGCTAGATGTATATGTCGTCCAGGATTTTCACGTATGTTTTTGGATCGTCCTTGCAAACCGACATACACATACACACTTCGTGTGGGTCTTGAGCGTATCGGTAGAGAGTCTATACAATATGATCAGCCAATTAATGATAGTTCATCAACACCATTCCGAAGACTTGCTGGACCAACACGAGAAGCTCTCGATAGAACTCTGATGCAAAGTGACTTGAGAGACATATACAGAGGACTTGATATCGCTGGATTCTATCCTCATCCAGCTCAAGTAGAATTCCATCTTCAGTTGAGTGACAACACCAGCGAAACTCGGCTTAAAGATATACTAAAAAAATATTTAATAAGCAGTAATTATAGTCTGGGTGGAACTGAAGTATTTGCATTAAGAAATATTGATACTATTGATGCAAGGGACTTTGATGAATGCTCAACTGAAGAGGGTGGACCTCACCATGACTGTTCACCTCATGCAACATGTTTCAATTTACGTGGATCATACCAGTGTTCGTGCAAAGAAGGATGGGCTGATTTATCTGAAAATTCAGCTTATCCTGGAAGAGTATGTTCTCAAGCACCGCTGGGCTGTGCTGGTTGTAACAACAAAGGTCACTGTGTAACTAATTCCCATGGTCAAGAGATTTGCGAATGTTTCCCTTGGCACAGTGGCCAGCGTTGCCAAGTTAATTTGAAAGGTACAAACAATTTTATTTTAATTATAAATAAATAAAAGAAGAATTTTCAATTAATTGAATTTTGAATTTTTGTAAATCTTTACAGTATTGCTGATATTTGTCGTAACAATTGGAGCTATTTTACTCGGTCTACTGGGTGTCTTTTTAGCTTTAACGTGCTTACGTACTCCAAACAGAGCCAGAAAATCAGGAGATAGAAGAGCTATGATTAATACAGGAACAGGAGGTGACACAAGCAGTGAAGGTAGTGTTGCAGACCTTGCAATTCCACATCATGTTCCACATGTTCTTCCACCACCACCAAGATCTACTGCGCCTATTCCACCAGGTTCGAAAAGACCGAGAAAAGCTACTAAGCAATATCGAGCACCAAAGAAACCATCTTTTGCCGGAACTCAAGGTAAATTTATATATATTTTTTTTAAAGAGTTTCGAGTATTCATAAAATATTATTAATATAATAATAATTATAATTTAAATGGATAATTTTAGCTCCGATAAATGAAGCAGCAAACACAGATCGCACACTGAGTGTAATGATTCCACGAGCTAAATACCGATCTGGACCACAATCACCTCAGAATTATTCAAAGCCACCTATGAGTACTTTTGCAGCCGAGGAACATAAACTCATCAATTATCTCGAAGGTGGTCCGCCAGTTGGAAATCGTAAACCAAGTCTTGCTAGTACAGCTAAAGAATACGTTAAAAGAGAGTATATTGAAGAGACTGGAATTAGAGTAGTTAAAAATCCAACTGCTCCCAATAATGGTGCGCTCGTTAGTGCTGGATTTCAAGTAATAAAAATTAATTCATATTTCATTATGACTAAATTATTTAAATAATTGATACAAAGAACATGAAATAAATAATTTTAAATAATAGGTATCAGCAACGGTATTAAAAACAACTGGTGATGGTGAATCAACACTGGATGATACCTTCGAACCATCGACTTTAAAAACTCTGCGAAGTACGATGGACTTTCAAGACGGAACATCGACTCTAGGTGCTCCTTCATGTGATGCAACGACGATTCAAGCAACAACAAAACTTCTTCCCTTAGATTCGGCTGAAGAAAATTCCAGCGTTGGACGATCGTGCACTGGTGATACTTCTATCAAACAACAGTCACCAAGTCGAGGATCTAAAGATACTCGTGATGCGCGTGATAGTGCTAGTGAGGGTCCTATCACTGCTGAAAGAGATCTTGGTAGTACTCTTCGACTTCGACATACTCCTTTATATAATCCAGATCGAGCAGTAAGTACTTTATGTATACATTGGAAAAACGATATATTTATACTTAATACAAATAAATGGTAGAGTTAATTATGGAGAATTAGATTTCCGTTCATTATGAATAAACAATATATTCATTTTAAATAATCGAATATTCTTGGCACAACTCTACATATATTTATAGTTAAGATTCACTAGTATTTGAGCCTAGTACTAACTTATTAATTACTAATATCCTTCACTGTTAGCGCAACTCTAGATATATTAATATATAGTTAAGATATTGATATTTGAATGAAGAAGTAGAATTCTTAAATTAATTATATATTAAATAATATGGTACTTAAATAAGTCTATATTTAAATTAATTATTCGGATAGTTCCGTTGAAAATATATTGGATTAAATCAAAAATAAAAAATCTTCAATTAATCGTAAAACTATTTTAGGAAAGTAAATGTATTTTAATTAATAATAAAACTGTCACATTTATTATATTTTTTTATTATTATAATTTTAATAAAATAATATAAAAAACATTAATTAATGCAAAATCACTATAAGAATGAATATAATATAAATAAGATAATTATATAGTAAAATTAAAACTAACAATTATAGTTTTTTAATTATTATTTAATATCACATTGGTATTTTATTCACTCTAATTCTCTTTTTAAAATCATTTAGCATTTATTATCACTTTTAGTACTTTTTATTTAACTGAAAACTCTATACAATTATAAATGGTTATCGCACTGACACTGATTAATAAAAATGGATGCTGATTTACCCAATCTTTTAGACAGGTGGGCAGTTTCTTTTTTGTTTTAATTTCATTATTTTCCGCTAGCGCGTGTGACCGCCCTCTTGGCATATCTTAGTAATAAGTACACTCGTTGTCATTAATGCCTGGTCCCCCAGACTATAGAATCTTAGCCATGCAGGGGACCAGGCATTAATGACAACGAGTGTACGATATCTTAACTATTAAGATTATATTTGCGGGAAATTTAGGTAGTTTTATTATTAAAAAACATTGGTTGAAATAGAATTTCAGTTCTAATTGAAAGTGACTAAAATATCTATTCAATATTAAATGATATATAATTGAATAGAATAGATTGCTCAAGTATATGATATATTTGTATTAAATACTCTAAAATTTTGTCACTGTTTAAATTATGACTATATATATTTATTATCAATAATATATCTTTAATATAAATAAGGTCTTATTAAAAAGTATAAACTCCATCAATATATTTAATATAAAGAAATTGTGTTTTCAGTGTACACATATAGATTTTAATACAGTATAATAATAACTTAATAATTATATATAAAAATTATATGTACACGCATTATAGTAATATCGAATTTTGTATGTTACAGGCTAGCGATCGTGATTCCAACTTTGATTCACTATAGAGTTAATTATCGACTTGAAAAGTGAAATTCGTTGTTGCCAAATAATATTTAAAAAAATTTTCAATGTTATTGTTATTATACATTTAAAATATATATATGCCCTCGTACGTACACATATCAAGTATACATTTATATATTACCTGTGAATGTTTGAGGTGCAGGCCATATTATGAAGGTGATTGTGCCAGTCACTGTTTCTGTCGTTTGTTCTTTGTAGAAAAAGTCTGATATAAGGCAATATAATTCATCGTCTTCACACTACGCAAACCTATTTATTTAAATATATATTATTGTTTCATATTTGAAATATCATTTATATTAAGATATATTGTACGACCGATAAATAAAAGTAACTATTCAAAAAATTCATTGAGAATAGAAAGTAAAGAAACTAATAAATGAAAAGTCAAATAAAAGACAAATATCTCGTGCCAAAAAAATATTATAAATTTTCAATTATATTTGACTGTTAAATTACATTGTTAGATTTTGATATTTAATATCATATAATTATATATACATATATGTGGTCGATTATATGTTTCATAAAATCGAAGAAAGAGATTTATATTGAATTTGTTATTGTTATTTTTGTTTTGTTTAATTGATTTACTATGAGTATCCATGTTGCTCGGCTTCGTTACATAAATTTTCAAAACTAATATTTAATTATATATGCTGGGACTGTTAGATAATTGTTCAAAATTTTATAACAATAAACGTATTGTTTATTTTAAAAACTTTTAAATAAATGAAGCCGTGCAACGTTGCAACTTATGACTCATATTAATCATTATTATTACTATTATTATTAATTGTGGGTGAACGAACAGTAATAGTTTATATAAAAAAGATTTAAAATGATAAAAATTAAAAATTTTCTATTACTTCGGGAACGAGTAAAAATAAAGGGATTTAAACTAAGAATATTTTATAAAATTAATGTATTAACATGAAATAACTACGTGTCAACGAATCTTTAACACGTTTGTCTATATTTAAAAAAAAAGACTATTTCTACTTTTATATCTATTTGCAAAAATAAAATAATAAAATTCACACTAACAAAATCATGTTAAAAAATTAATTAAAGTATAAATATATGATACTGTAATAATTACAGCATATAAAAGTGTAATATACGCATTATTTAATTTGCGTATAATATGTATGCATGATTATTTTTTTCTATTGTACATAACTGCCTTTCCAACTTTTATTACTTCGTAAATATTGTATTTTTGTGTAATTATTAGCTTAGCCATGTACTTTTTATTTTGACAATAAAAAAAAAAAAAAAATAATACAATTTTAATAATAAAATAGTGTCAAGAATCATTTATTTACTAGTCTAGTCAACATGTGCCTTTTGGGTCAAAGTTTTTTATTCGCCTCGGAAAATTATGATCGAGGTGTCATTCGATTCGTCATCGCATCTAGAAACTTTTTGAAAAATTTGGAGTGGGGCGCGAAAAAATTACAAAAGTTATAAACAAATTAGTAAAAAAAAAAAGGGGGTTTAGTTTTTTGCGAATATCTCAAAAAGTATTCAAAATTTTTGAAATGTGAAAAAAGATCCAAAAAGAGGAAGAAATTTCCTAAAAAAAAGTCCTACCTCCCCGAACTCTAGGACCAATATTTATAATTTTTATAGAGGGTTGAAAATACGGCCGAAAACGGGAACTCTCGCTTGCGTAAGCTCCGCCCACTTCGGACCTTTAATAAATAAATATTATTTAAACCAATTAAATATGAAAATTAAGAAATGAAAAAATTCAGGCACCTACAGAATCGATGAATGAACAATCGTCCGGCGATCAAAAATTTTTATCGTGATTTTTCAATTAGTTATCCATTAATTAATTAACAATTTTTTTGTAGTATGAACATCAACATTAAAAGTGCAATAATTGTTAAACTATAAATCTGGAATTTTTTTCCATTCATGGAGCTATTTTCTAAAGGCTATAGAATAGATTCCCGTTGGAAAATTTAAAAAATTGTTAATTTTCACTTTGTTATTAACAATTTACTGAAGTAAAAAATTATCAACCTCGATTAAACATTGAAAAAAATATTTTTTTTATAATATTGCTATTGGTCCGTTTTCTTATGATCATAAGCCACTTAAAAATTTTTTTGAATCATTTTTATCCCGTATTGTTTAAAAAATTGTTATAAACAAATGCGTTGTTTATAACATAATCAAAAATTTGTTTTTCTTAACATAATCTTTGATGGAAATTACGATTTAAAAAAAAAAAAACCGTTTCTTAAAATAATTTTTTTATTACTTAAAAACGCATTTGTTAATTAACTAATTTTTTCTAACACTTGTTATAAAAATTAAGGAACCATTTTTTTTTTAAAAATCATAATTCTTCTTGCTCTTTGATGTCTGAAAAAAAAATTTTTTTTTTATTTAAATTTACATTGTTTATACAATAAACAATTTGTTATAAACAATTGAATTTTTAATTTATATTTTTTTTTTACTCTAAAAAATAAAACAATAACAGCCCAATATCAACTTTTGTAAAAAAATAGATTTTTCAATTTTTTATTTAGTTTCTAGTTCTGTTGTATATTCAAACTTACCTTTCGCGCCTGCTTTTCTTTGTTTATTATTAATATTACTTATAAACTATTGCAGATACAACAAATTCATCAAGACTTTTTTTTTCTAAATTAGCTACTTAACAAATTAATAACTAAAGTAAAGCTCTAACTTAATTATTTATATAATTTTTTTGCAATTATTTATAAAAATTTAAGAAAAAAATACATAATGAAAAAGACATAAGTAACTTTTATCGTATCTGTTATAGTTAATGAGATATTTTGATTTTAAAAACCAAAAAAAAATTTTTGTAAGTTTGAATATACAACAGAACTAGAAACTAAATAAAAAATTGAAAAATCTATTTTTTTACAAAAGTTGATATTGGGCTGTTATTGTTTTATTTTTTAGAGTAAAAAAAAAAATATAAATTAAAAATTCAATTGTTTATAACAAATTGTTTATTGTATAAACAATGTAAATTTAAATAAAAAAAAAATTTTTTTTTCAGACATCAAAGAGCAAGAAGAATTATGATTTTTAAAAAAAAAATGGTTCCTTAATTTTTATAACAAGTGTTAGAAAAAATTAGTTAATTAACAAATGCGTTTTTAAGTAATAAAAAAATTATTTTAAGAAACGGTTTTTTTTTTTTAAATCGTAATTTCCATCAAAGATTATGTTAAGAAAAACAAATTTTTGATTATGTTATAAACAACGCATTTGTTTATAACAATTTTTTAAACAATACGGGATAAAAATGATTCAAAAAAATTTTTAAGTGGCTTATGATCATAAGAAAACGGACCAATAGCAATATTATAAAAAAAATATTTTTTTCAATGTTTAATCGAGGTTGATAATTTTTTACTTCAGTAAATTGTTAATAACAAAGTGAAAATTAACAATTTTTTAAATTTTCCAACGGGAATCTATTCTATAGCCTTTAGAAAATAGCTCCATGAATGGAAAAAAATTCCAGATTTATAGTTTAACAATTATTGCACTTTTAATGTTGATGTTCATACTACAAAAAAATTGTTAATTAATTAATGGATAACTAATTGAAAAATCACGATAAAAATTTTTGATCGCCGGACGATTGTTCATTCATCGATTCTGTAGGTGCCTGAATTTTTTCATTTCTTAATTTTCATATTTAATTGGTTTAAATAATATTTATTTATTAAAGGTCCGAAGTGGGCGGAGCTTACGCAAGCGAGAGTTCCCGTTTTCGGCCGTATTTTCAACCCTCTATAAAAATTATAAATATTGGTCCTAGAGTTCGGGGAGGTAGGACTTTTTTTTAGGAAATTTCTTCCTCTTTTTGGATCTTTTTTCACATTTCAAAAATTTTGAATATTTTTTGAGATATTCGCAAAAAACTAAACCCCCTTTTTTTTTTTACTAATTTGTTTATAATTTTTGTAATTTTTTCGCGCCCTACTCCAAATTTTTCAAAAAGTTTCTAGATGCGATGACGAATCGAATGACACCTCGATCATAATTTTCCGAGGCGAATAAAAAACTTTGACCCAAAAGGCACATGTTGACTAGACTATACTTCATATTTTGTCAGTTTTATAAGGGCGCTGGCCTTTATAACCAACCAACAGATCTAATGGCGCAGAAATTAAAAATAAAGATGAAAAATATTTTGTGTACTAGGTTTTTTATAAATTACCTCAGACTTTTTCGGATATGTCGCAAGATTATCTCGAACTATTTCCTGTGGATGATAACGCGTTGACTATTAACCAAAAGAAAAAAAGTACAGTCATAGCTGATTCTACGTGTTAATCGTTAGTTTAAGATATTTTCGACACACTTCCTTTTTAAAGTTTAAAAAATAGTTTAAAGACACATTACACTATTATGGCAAAAAATTTAAGTAGAAAACATTATTTATATCTACTAAAATACAACGGAGAGGCCACCGTAAGAGATGTAATTACTTCGAATTTCAAATTTTAATTTTGCACGTTTTACCAAAAGAGTGAGTTCGTGGTATCTTTTGGAAGTCACAGAAGCTGAAGCAAAAAAAATTCGAAGAACTCGAAAATGTATTCACAATAATGTTTTCGAGGTTCTTGAGCTCGAAAACAGCGGGAAGTTTTGGGGCTGACCCGCAGGGTCAACTGACAGACCGATTTTTTTTATTTTACTTAACCTTTATTTTATTGGATTTTTTAAAAATGATCAACTATTTACGAGATACTTGGATGCCTAAAACAATTATAATTCACAAATGTACAAATCGAAAAAGAAATTTTTTAATTTTATTAGAAAACATTAAACAGTACTTACGAATTTACAAAATAAGTTCTATGAAAATAGAAATGTATTTTTTCTTACTGCAATAAGTTAAAGTCAAGAAATAGATTTTGTCAAATGTGATATAATAAATATATACTTTGTTCACCATGCGGTCAGCCTTCCAAAATGAAACTCAAAGTAAACGTTTCAAAACTCTAGGTGCGCACGTAGATGCGCATGCGATAGTGTCCAAATATAGGCCCCCAATGTGGTCAGGCTGGCTTTGTGTTAGCTTTTGGTTGCCCGTTCCAAGTCAACTTGCTGCTATTCCTAAATGTTAATAAAGATATGGCAAATGGAATTTTTAAAAGATCAACTTTTAAAAGTTATCCCAATGTTACCAATATAATGATAACAAAACCTAATTTAAAAAATGTTAGCAAATAGTTATCATAAAATAAAGCAATTGACGATGACTATTTAGGGATAACGGAAAGTTATCATTTTAGTGCTGACAATTTGTTATTCATGATTCTCAACTAAATGTCAACTTTTTGACGTTATTCAAAAGTTAACATTAAGTTGCTAAAGTTTTGTTAAGTATTTTAAGTGAACATTTTGTTATATTTTAATGTTAGCTTTATTTCGACAACTAGCTGTCATATGAAAAATACTGCCATTGTAGACATTACTTCATGTTATCTTTTTCTTAACATTTTGATAACTTTTTCTTATTTACGCTGCAATTTCTTGTTGTTATCATTCGCGTGATCAACATATTGATTGTTATGCATCAAAGTGTTCTTAAGAAAACAATAATACCTGAAAATAACTTTCGACTATATTTAAATTCTTTAATATATCGTTAAAAATAAATTTAACTATTAAAATCGTATGATATAAATGGTGTCGATTTTTATAAATCGATAATGGACAATTAAAAGTTAGGAGCTACATGAAACATGGGTTTATTCCATATCTTATTATGTGAAATGAGAAATCTTTTTGCTTGTTTGATTTATAAAATAATTTAAATCAGAGAAGTAGTTTTTTCAATTTACAGTAAAATATACTAAGTGATTTGTTTTCGTTTCTTTGTGTACTTTTAATTTCACTACTATTTATTCTATCGACAAAAAACGCTTAAAAAATCCTAAACACTGGTAGCATTAAGTCAGCGTTAAAATATTTAATTTTTTAACATAAAGATAACATTTTGAATACGATGTCAACATAAAGAAGTTGTCAATTTGTTACCTTTTTGGTATCAAAAAACGAATTGCTGTTTGTCAATGAACTGTTACAAAGTGTAACCAAAAAGTTACCAAATGTTATCAAAAAACTGACGAATTGTGACCATAAAGTTATCTTATTGAAACATACAAATATTAACTTTTGATTGGACATTAGGTATACTGTTTGCTTTTAAAAAGTTCACTTTTTGGAACGTAAAATAAAGTGGCAACATTTTTTGAATGTTACCGCTTTGTTATCAATAAGTTGACGACATGACGACATTTGGCCACTTGGGGCACTTGGACATGTGATGGCGACACTATCGAATGCGCATCTACGTGCGTATCTAGACGTTTCGAAACGTTTACTTTGAGTTTCATTTTGGAAGGCGACTGACCGCATGGTGAACAAAGTTTATATTTATTATATCACATTCGACAAAATCTATTTCTTGACTCTAACTTATTGCAGCAAAAAAAAATACATTTCTATTTTCATAGAACTTATTTTGTAAATTCGTAAGTACTGTTTAACGTTTTCTAATAAAATTAAAAAATTTCTTTTTCGATTTGTCCATTTGTGAATTATAATTGTTTTAGGCATCCAAGAATCTCGTAAATAGTTGATCATTTTTAAAAAATCCAATAAAAGAAAGGTTAAGTAAAATAAAAAAAACACGTGCAATCATCATTGTCAATATACTGGTGAGTTTCGACACAAAATAATATTTCTTATAAATTGGGCACTCAAAATCAACTAATAATAATGTCTGTACAAAGCTCTGCTCTTGCTTCGATCACCGCTGCTTACACTGATTCAGAGGATGAGATTGATGAATGTATAGACGATGGTTATCATGATCATCAAGAAAGCTCTATTATCTCACAGGTTATCATTCCACAAAATGTTCAAATGAATAAGCCGTCAACGCCTGAACAATTGAACGATATCAAAGACAATTTAGGTTTGGATGATGAAACCGATGAAGACGACGTAATCATTCCCCCTGCACCTTCAGGTCAATACCCTCCTAATTTACAGGAAAAATTTAATCATTATTTTAAGCTTGCAGAATCCAGCAATTTAGACATGAATGAAGAAATTCAAAAACGTAAATCATTTAGAAATCCATCGCTTTACAATAAACTCATCCAGCATTGCAGTATTGATGAATTAGGCACCAATTATTCACCAAGTTTATATGATCCACTCAAATGGGGTAAAGAATCTTATTATGATCAACTTGATATTGCTCAGCAAGATTTTATGACACAAATAGAAAAGTCAAAAACAAAAAAAGCAAATGTTGAAATTATTTCTGGTGCAGCTAAACGTCCATCTCCAACAAATATTTCAGTTACTTGTACTAAAACTAAACTCCCAGCTCCAACAAATTTGTCAATTGCTAATAATTTCACTTCAAAAAAAAGAAAATGGAAGTTTAATG
This sequence comes from Microplitis mediator, assembly GCF_029852145.1. NCBI lineage: Eukaryota > Metazoa > Arthropoda > Insecta > Hymenoptera > Braconidae > Microplitis > Microplitis mediator. Next base: position 9,988,043 of record NC_079978.1, on the reverse strand, counting down.
CTACAAATGTAAATTATAGTAGACCAAGACTATTACGTCTTTGTTAATATTTTTGTCTGTGCTTATGTAAAAATTATGTATATTTGTAAATATATGTTTTCTATTTTCACAATGAACTTATTTAGTTCTTTTAATTTTCCTTCCGTTAATTTTAAGTATTTTTTAAATTTATTAAAGCTAATTTCTATGAAAATTCTTTTTTAGAAACATCAAAATACACGTGAAAATAAAATTCAATCTGAGTTCGAATAAAAAAGTTTCTGACAATTCTCAATTGATGTTCTCAAATTGTGTACTTAATTTTTTGAATGAAATTGTTCCCGGTAAATCTCTCATTAAAAAATTAATTCAACTTTTTGAAAATAAAGTATATCGTAACGCAATTAAATAAATAAATAATTGTGAAGTAAACGCATTCATTTAGCATGATTTATATTCACATTTTTATACGTATTTATTACAAAATCATTTAATATTCTTTTTTATATATAAGTATATTTACTGAAGCCCATACTTTATATACCTATATATATATTTTTATATTCGTATTTCTTTTTTACATTTTCGTGTGTAGTCGATAATACAGTTTATACCTTATTATTTAATCATGACATCCATAAACAGATCGCTTTTTAATTATGGAAAAAGTTTAATATTATCTCAGTCAAGGCGATCAATAACAATTACTTCAGTGAATCGTATAAAAGAATGTGAGTCCTTAATTGATATTAACAATTACATAAAATTATTATTACCATTATAAATGCATAGAATGTAATCTAACCTCATTTTGAATAAACATCTACTTTCTTTGTAAATAACTATGTATTTATTAATTATTTTATTATTTTGTTAGTTGTCGAAAAAAAAGAAGGAAATACATTAATTATTGAAGCAAAGATAATTCCTGACCCATTTCGTGATAAATTGTTTAAGGCTACCGATAATGGAGCATGTTCGCTCTGTGCAGCTGGTGTGGATGTCAAGCATACTGTAAGTATTTCGTTTTCATGGATCATTAATTTTTGGAGATAATTTAATTAAAATATATTGCATAAATTTTATATAATAATATGGTTATTATTACAGGATGTTCTAATTTTGAAGGAATTTTTAGGATCGGATGGACGTTTGTTGCCACGACGAGTAACAAATCTCTGTAAAATTCAGCAAAAACGAGTTAGTGTAATGTTGCAAATGGCTATTAGAGCTGGATTAATGAATGTATTGAGTAAAAAGACCAAAAAACCTCTACCATGTGTCATAAACAAGGGATTCAATACTTATTATGATGAAATATCAATTAAAAGCAAATATTACAATTCTACTTTCCGTAATTGAATACATTTCCATTAAAATTTTTTTTAGAACTTTAGCAAACTTATGTATATAATTTAATAAAAAAAAGTATCAAAAATTTAGTATTGGATCATCGATATTCATTTATTATTTAAATTGTTTGTCATACAATACCAGTCACTCTTATTGTTTAATCACTTCGAGTTTACGCGTGTTCATATTTTTTTTTTCTTTAATACTATTACTAATATATATATTAAGAATAAAATTTTATTTCTATAACAACAACTGGAAAAAATGTTGATAGTATTCAACCAATTAATATAAGAGTTTATTGGGATAAACTGAAAACCTGAAATTTCAAATTTATGATTTATCGAACTATTTATTGATTATTTTTATTTTTTTTTAATTTTATTAGCGTAAAAGTTTACTGTGACAAACATTTTCATCCTTCCTTAAACTTATTGTGATCTAGAATCATGAAATACTTAAAGAAAATTAATGTACACTTATATTTATTTAATTTTGTTGTCTGATTGAACTTAATAGTGGAAGAAATTTTTAAAAATTAATGATACTCAAAATTAAAAAGAAAAATTATTCTTTCTCATCACAAATAATTTGTCAGCTAATTTCAAGAGTTAGATGTTTGCATGTTCCGATCACGAAGAGTGGATATTGAAGGTGAGACATTTCCAATGAAATTAAATTTCATTAATCAATTTATTATTTCTTTTATCATAGAGATATCGGACAAAATTTTCTTCATTCTTCAAGTAAATAATAGATTGTTAATTTCAGGAATATTGTTAATAATTTTCATGATTGTGAATGTAGCAGACATATGACAATTATTATAATTTTGAACGAAATGAACAAAATGTAAATCGAATAAAAATAAAAAATGCGCATTTACAGAATTTAAAAATCGGCATGTGCACTTTTATTATTTTTATCTTTTTATTTGTTTACTATGAGTATAAATTTAGCAGACATTAGACAAAAAATTTTAAATAAATTAATTCAAATAATGAAATTTAAAAAAATGGGCGTAATAATTAATTATTCATTGATCTGAACATGCATTTTTATTTTTCCAATCCACTTACATTTTATTTATTTACTCAAAAATTTTAAAAATTTTCACACTTGTCAGTTACATGTAATGTAAAGTTACAAGTCCATTTATGTGAATGTAGCAAATAAGAGACAAATTTATGATCCTGAAGTTAGCGGACAGTTAACAATTTTCGGATTTTTTTTTTTCAATGTCAATTACAAAAAAAAAATATTCACATGTAGAAAATTAAAAAAGCTGTAGGTGCAATTTTTCTAGATTTTTTTTTTATAATTTATCGTTTTGAAAAATCATTCAAAAATTATTAGACGTTGGCTAACTTCAGTATCATACAAATTTTACACTAAGAATAAACGAACTAAACAATTAAAAATATAAAAATTAAAAAAAACGCACATACTGATTTTCAAATTCTATAAATGTGCATTTTTTTAATTTTATCCGATTTTTATTTAATTCACATATTTCAAAATTTTTTAAATTGACAAATCACAGCTACATTCACACTCATGTAATTTTTGATTAAATATCCCGAATTATCAAACAGGGTCTCACGTTGATCGATACTTGTTTGTAATTCAATTAATATTTTATTACAAATAAAAAATAGTTTTTAAAAGCAGTAAAATTCAACGTATTACCTTTTAAATAAAATGTTTTTTTTTGTTTTTGTCGAGCAGTGCCACCAGGTGGTCGTAACATGAACAAGTTGACTCGTGTGTCATCTCTCCCTCTATTCTCCAATCGCTCTCGTCTAGTGTCATTGTGTGAATGCATTATCAATATTGTCCTAGGATCCAGCAATAAAATAAAAGTTAGTACGGACGTGTTTAATCGCGTTCGTTTATAGAATTTGTTGTTCTGTTATTAAAACAATAAATCAAGAATGGCAGACAACGAACAAAAAGCATTACAGCTTATGGCTGATGCTGAGAAAAAGCTTAATTCATCCAAAGGACTTTTTAGCTCTCTCTTTGGGTAAGTAACGAGTTATATCGATTTACTCAAGTGCGCGGCCGATTGAATTTACTGACATTTCATTATCGAATCATCTGTTACTTCATACAATTGATGACGTGACAATATTTTTTTTATATTTCATACTTTTTCTTATTAAGTTTATTGATTACAGAAATGAGAAACAATAAAAAAATAAAAGAACAAAGTTTGAAGGTTTACAATTACGTCTCAACAGAGGAGTGTAGTTTTTCCTCGTGTGTAGGGTGTGAGAAAGATTTTACATGTTAAGTACACGCACGCGCGAATGACAATACATTAGTAAACAATTATATCTTTACATAGTTGAAGTAAAAAATATTGACATGTCGTCACTATTGATAATGACACGTGGAACTAGAGCTTTCTTTTTTGGTGACAGCTTATTTTTGTACCCTTGGCTCTTTAACTTTAAATATAAACACATTTTTTTTCTGATCAAAAACCAATTTAAGTTAAAGCAATTTGAATAAATTTATATTTTTTAGCAGTACTTCAAAGGTAGACGAAGCAGTAGAATGTTATCAACGAGCAGCAAATCTGTTCAAAATGGCCAAGAAGTGGGGAAATGCTGGAAATGCTTTCTGCGAGGCTGCAATTCTTCACGGCAAAGCTGGTAGTAAACATGACGCAGCTACAAATTATGTTGATGCTGCTAATTGTTACAAGAAGACTGATGCAAATGGTGGGCAAAAACTATTTGAATATTTATTATTTTTATTATTAATGAGCATGAAAAAATAAATTGAACACTTATTTTTTTTTTTATTTCAGAGGCTTCTAGCTGTCTTCTAAAGGCCATTGAGATTTATACAGACATGGGAAGATTTACGATGGCTGCTAAGCATCATCAAACCATAGCTGAAATGTATGAAAATGAAGCTGTAGACTTGGAACGTGCTGTCCATCATTATGAACAAGCAGCTGATTATTTCAAAGGCGAAGAGAGTATCTCATCCGCCAACAAATGCCTTTTGAAAGTTGCTCAGTACGCTGCGCAGCTTAAAAATTATGAAAAAGCTATTCAAATTTATGAGCAGGTATTATATAGTATTCTTTATTATACACTTTAAAGATTTATTAAAATTTTTTAATATTAATAAGATAACATAACAAATTTCTTGGTTTATTTTTCTTAACAGGTTGCAATGTCATCACTTGAAAGTCCGCTACTCAAGTATAGTGCAAAAGAATACTTTTTCAGGGCAGCACTTTGTAACTTGTGTGTCGACGCACTTAATGCTGAGCATGCTATTGAAAGATACAATGAACAGTATCCAGCATTCCAAGATTCTAGAGAATATAAACTCATAAAGGTATTAAAATGTATATATATATATATATATATATTAGGGTGGTCGTTGAAAATTAAATTTTCTCAGGCGCCCCATAAAAAGCTTCTTTTTAGTGAAACAATAAGTGCGGAATTTGTTTTTTTCTCTTTAAGTAAAAAGAACACACGCCTCAGGACGATCAAAGTTCATTTTTCGATACAATCGCGGTTTTTTTTTTAATATCTCATCTTTAAATATCTTCGTAAACATACATTTATAAAAAAAATGAACATGACTATTTTTGTCAAAAATTTAATTTCTTACAAAATTGTTCCTATGATTTTTTCCTTTAATCTGCATATTTCATGAAATATTAAAAAAAAAACCGCGATTGTACGAAAAATGAACTTTGATCGTCCTGAGGCACGTGTTCTATTTACATAAAAAGAAAAAACGAAATTCCCCACGTATTTTTTCACTAAAAAGAAGCTTTTTATGGGGCGTCTGAAAAAATTTAATTTTTAACGACTACCCTAATATATATAGATTCTTTTAGACTTTACTTGAATTTAATAATAATTTTACATATATAAATTTTCCATGATATTTTCAGACATTGATTGAACACCTTGAAGAACAAAACATCGAAGGTTTTACAGACACAGTTAAGGAATACGATTCAATTTCACGATTAGATCAGTGGTATACGACGATACTACTTCGTATAAAGAAACAAATAAATGATAACCCTGATCTCCGCTGATCAGTGATTGTAGTTGTTCAGTGCATTATGTCATCGGTATTCTTCCTCTCTTTACCATGTTTGTATTTTTTTCCATTCGAAATTCGGCTCTCATCAATTGTTAATTGATTTATTACTTAGACATTGAATTCCATTAAAGCCTTAATGATCTTGTTCACAGTCCATCCATTAAATATTCAATATTTTGTTGCTAATAATTCAGACCTCATTGAATTATCAAACTTCTTAACAGACTGCAAACTGTAAACCGCGCTTGATAGTATAGTTCATTCATTGATCAATTAGTTAGGTTCACTTTAATTGATATTGAAAAATTAATAAGTAAGTAGTATAACAATTATTATCAAGCAACTAAAACAATTTAATTAGTTATCATGAATGGTTCAAATCACAAGAAGAGGAATATTATGTTTGTTTTTATTTTTTTTTATATATATATATATTTTCTTCAGATAAATATGTTACTATGGATTTTAAAAAAATGTTAATGGATATTATTTATTGTATGTTAATTGTATAATTATTTCATTGTAATATTTTGTCGGTCATAATCCTTAATCATGTCAGCAAACAAAAGTAATTAAATTTCAATGAGACGATAGTTAAACAAAATAAAAAACTATAATTGGCATTATTTGATTTAAAGAAATTTATGTTTGTTGATAAGATTCAATTTTACAAGTAGAATAAATTTACTGGTGACATTGCTGACAAAACTTTAATTGATTTTTTTTGTGTACTCATTGCTACTCAATGCATCGTTATATAAATATTAATTATTGTGTATTTAAGACATTAGGGGAATTTAATTCCAATTAAGCTCTGATTAGTAAAGTTAAATAATAAACAAATAAAATAATTAGTAACAAAAAAAAAAATATCATTCATTCAAATATCGCGTATCGTAAAGTAATGAGGAAGAGTAAAAAATCATTCATTAACTTCATTAAGTAAAAACATTTTTATTCTTATGAAGGTAATTTATCTTCTGGCTATAATCAATTATTAAATAATATATTAATTGAATTAATGAATTAATAAAATAATCGTAGGTTTGACACCCACGTGGAATAATTACATTCCACTAATTATTATTATGTACTACACTCGCATACAAGACAGCCGATAAACGTATACATGTATACGAGGATAAAAAATAAACTTATAAATCTAATTCAAAAATGTGACGTATTTGATTAAAAAATAATTGTTCACTCAATCTCCTATTTATTTAATTAATATATAAAAAAATTTAACAATATATACAATCTATTTTATTTAATTAATTACTTTTCATTTATCATTTTAATTCATGTTTATATTTGACAGCAGAGTCAACAACTTCTGTCAATTTATCTAAATGCGGAATATCGGATCTATCAATATTAAGTGTCTTGACAATATCAGCAAAACTTAAAACATCTATTTCTAACTGTATTCTAATTTTATCATCATCACTAATGCCTTGAGTTTCTGATGAAGACGTTCCAGATGATTTATCACGAATTTTTTTTAGCCTTCTAAGACTTTCTTCTGTCTTCTGAACTGACTCAAGGACATCTTTAACTGACGAATAATATTGTTCACTTAATGAAGACAATGTTAATTGAAGCCAGTGAATAACAGCATGAGGAACAATATTTTGATAAGTTGAATGAAATTCAATCAATATCCCAACAGCATTTTTTATATAAGCACAAGGTTGAGTTGGTCGTTCTCTCATTGTCCGTCTAAAAAGTCTTGGAATATCACTGACTTGTTTTAAGTTTGATGAACTTTTAGTTAATAATTCTTGAACTATTTCTTGAGTTATTTTTGGTAAATCTGATATCAAATTTGATTTCATATCATCTAAAGATTCATTTAACAAGTTGGGAATCATTGGTGTAATATTGATTAGTTTTGTTAGCGCAACTTCTAAAATAATTGGCAATTTTTTAATTATTTTTTCCAAATCAGTATAAAGACAGACGAGAAATTCCAATCGATTAGGTGGCTCTGGTTCAATAATATTACTATTAATTGCTGCTGATCTTGTTCCGGTATTCCAAGATTGTTTCAATGCATCAGTTATCCACGTTCGATAACGTGAAAATATTTGAAGATTTAGTTTCCAAAACTGATGGAGTAATTGAGGAAGAAATATTCCATCGGACCAAGTTTTCATTAGACATTCCCATGTTGTTTCACTTACGTAAAGAGAAAATTTATCAGTGTCAGTAGGATATAAATTAGTAACATTTATTTTAATTGATCCAGCTGATACAGGATGACATAAAATTTGTTCGACTGATCCAGCAATCTCTTGGAAGCGAATTTGAAAGTAAACTGGTAAATTCCATTTCTTAAGAAATTGTATAAAAAGTGGATGAGACTTTAATTGAGCAAGATTATCATCATTTTTACATTTAGCTTGCAACTTGGTAACAAATTCTAATGATTCTGTGTAGCGTTTATAAAATAAATCAGGATTACCAGGTGCAAAAATTTGTTTTAAACGTAATTCTATTTTTTCTTCAACTTCTGGCCAAAAACTATTAACAAGAAAATTAAAATTACGTCCCGTGGTTACGTCAGAATGCGAAGTAACTTCCAATAATTTTTTTAATTCTACATCCAATATATTCAATAATTTTTTATAAAGATCTTGAAGACCAAGTAATTCATTATTTATATTTTTTTCTAAAATAATATCTTCTATTAATACTGATACTATTTTTTTTCTCACTAAATTTTCTGCCTCATCAATTTTATCAATAGTCACGTAAATTCTGAGACAACAAATAAGATTATCAGTATTATTATCATTATTTTTAATACACGACAATAATTGTGAATCAAGGCTGTTCATTAACTGTTTTTCTAAATTCAAAAAATTTTTATTTAAATCTTCTGATATATATTCTTTACATCTTGTCATATGAAATCTTAATTGATTATATTCAGTAGCAGCACGTTCTAAAATATCCAATTTAATTACATGGGATTCTAATATTAATTTTAATTTTGAAACAGATTTATAAACACGCCCTAGACTATGCATTGATTGTTTTAAATTACGTATCCGTTGATGTTCCTGTAATCCATTCTCCATATCCTTCGTAGCCGTATCTAATGTTTGACATATTTGCATAACTTCTTCACGTAATTGACCAAGAGGTGCTTGTAAGTGATCTATCACTTTATCAAGGCCAATTAAATCCTTAGATAGATTAACAAAGTCAGCATAATCTTTATTTATAAGTTCAATCATTGCTGATCTCAGTATTTTCAAGTAAACTCCAAGATCATCTCTCATTGTTTCTAAACTTGCATTTTTTCTGTGTTCATGTAAAAAACTGTCAACATCAAAATCCAACTATAATAAAATTAATAATTATAAATTAATATAATTTTAATTACTAAACCATATATTTTTTGTAGGTTAAATTAAAAATCGTACCGCAATAAAATCCTCTGTTGTAAAACATAAGTCATTTGGAGCCGGTGGTAATGTAAAATTATTTTCTGTCATTTTTAAAATTTTTTTATTTTAAATGACTACAATTATTTTTATAAATTTATTCAAATATTATTTTATTTCCTTCAGCAATAAATTATTTAATTTAATTAAATTTATAAAACTTTTGGTAAAGTCAAAAAAATATTTCTAAATTTATTTATGTGTTAGTACTTTATATAAAAATAAAACTAATAAATAATGAAATTCACGAACCTTTAATACTTTTACAAATTCACTGTACACGTAAAACGTTTTACTAATGGACTTAAGTATCGGTATAAATACGGGACTTTTTTTTATATATTATTTATTTTCTGTCAAAAAATTTAATTCAAGTACAGTTTAATAAAAATTTACTATAGTCCACGTATACAATAGCACCTTTGTAAACACACATGTCAAGTGACAAACTATACTTACGTGGCAAGTCACTACTTTGATAAATATGATAAATATAGGTAATTAACAATTGAATTTTACAGTGTGAGTGTCAGTGCGTGGCAAGTTTTGACGCGACAATCGCCAACAATCACAAGATAAACTTTTAAATTTTATAGAGACTACTTATTGTATAGTAAGGATTTAAAAAAAAAGCAGTTCGAATAACTCAGGTATTAACAAATAAAATACTTTAAAGTACTTCAACAATCCCTGTAAATTTCATCATTAGTTATTGTTTGTTATTGTATTTTAATGTTAATTATTTCAAATAATTTAAAACCATACCCCTGATAAGATATATTGATTGAGTAATTGTAGTTGTTTAATTTATTTCTGTTAATTAATTTTATTTATTTTTATAGAAATGTTTTTTTGAATTATTGAACATCAAGATATGCCAGAAAAACGAAAAAAAATGGGCACACTACGTGCATTAATTCTTGTTGGTGGATATGGAACACGATTGAGGCCTTTAACTCTTAGTAGACCTAAACCACTTGTAGAGTTTGCCAACAAACCGATGTTGATGCATCAGATTGAGGCTTTGGTAAATGATTTAATATTTTTTTATCTAAATATTAATAATTATAAACAAGCAACCTACAGTCACTACGTGACTGCCCGAATATTACTGCCAAGTTTATAAAATATGATTTGAATTTAACTGTTTATTAAAATTTCTACTGTAAAATCAACTCTAGAATCTATTGTTTATTTCTATTATCATTTAAATTTAATGAGACGAATCTCATCATGAATTCGCAAACTTGATTTCGATGATTTTATAATCATGGGATTCTTGAAAAAAAATCTACACACGGTTAAATTTTGTTTTATTAGTCATCCAATATATTTTTTTCACTGATACCAAATTAAATTTTTTAAATTTTTATTACAATAGAAGACATGGCATAGACTAATTTTTTCTTATTTTCTCTTAATTATATGTATATATATATATATATATATATATATATATATATATATATATATATATATATATATATATATCTATATATATATAATAGTTATATATAATAGTTATATATAAACAGTCATATTTAGTGACAAAATAATTAAAATATTAATTTATTTGAAGAAAATAAATACGATCGTTTTTTTTCCCGTGTAATTTAAATGTAATTCGAATAATATAGATAAATTAATTTATCTAGAAATTTGGCAATAAAAAAGAGCTCAAACCATGAAAAGGCACAAATTCAAGTCAATACTTTTATAACGATACCAAATTTGACAACATTAACTGATTCTATCATATAGATATGGCCGCAACAAAATTTTCTTTATTCTCTTAATTATATAGATAATAAGATAATAGTAATTTTTGCATATAAATTTATTTATAAAACGCTTTTTGCATCTCTAGGTAGAATCGAATGTTACTGAAATTATTTTGGCTGTGTCATATCGTGCTGAAGAGATGGAAAAAGAACTTACAGCAGAAGCTGAAAAACTTGGTGTTAGTTTGATATTTTCACATGAAAGTGAACCTCTGGGTACAGCCGGTCCAATTGCACTGGCACGTCAGATTTTAACGACAAGTGACGAACCATTTTATGTATTAAATTCAGATATTATTTGTGATTTTCCATTCAAACAACTTTTGGAATTTCACAAAAAACATCGTAGAGAAGGAACAATTGTTGTAACTAAAGTTGAAGAGCCGTCCAAATACGGAGTTGTTGTTTATGAAGAAGATGGAAAAATAGAAAGTTTCATTGAAAAACCACAAGAGTTTGTGTCGAATAAAATTAATGCCGGTATTTATATTCTAAATCCTAGTGTACTTAATAGGATAGAATTAAGACCTATGAGTATTGAAAAAGAAGTATTTCCGGAGATGGCCAAAGATGGACAGCTGTATGCGATGGAGCTACCAGGGTTTTGGATGGATGTAGGACAGCCAAAAGACTTTTTAACTGGTATAATATATTTTATTAATTATTAATATTTAAATATAAAAGTACAAAATTATTCTACATCAAAGTCTTTGACTTTTATTTAATCAATTGTTTTTTTTTTTTTTTTTTTTTTTTTTTTTTTTTTTTTTTTTAGGTATGTGCTTATATCTTGCATCACTGAGAGAAAAATCGCCAGAAAAACTTTACACAGGCGAAGGTGTAGTCGGCAATGTCCTTGTAGACCCAACAGCAAAGATTGGTAAAGACTGTAGAATAGGTCCCAATGTTACAATTGGACCTGGTGTTACTTTAGCTGATGGTTGTTGTATTAAACGTTCAACTCTTTTAAAATCTTCAACTGTGAAAGAACATGCTTGGCTTGATGGGTAAGTTTTTCTTAATTTAAAAAGCTTTATTGCTTTATAATGAACATAAAATATAATTATTATCTTAAATTATATAATTTTTTAAAATTAATTTTATCTTTGTTCGACTAGATGTATCGTCGGATGGAGAAGTGTTGTCGGACGATGGGTGCGAATGGAAGGAATTACAGTACTTGGTGAGGATGTTATTGTCAAAGACGAGTTATATATCAATGGTGGCCAAGTACTTCCACATAAAAGTATTGCTACATCTGTTCCTGAACCACAAATTATCATGTGACAATATATTGCTTGTGAAATCTTAAGGTTTAAAAATTATTTACAAAAGACAATCAAGCCTTTGTGCAAGATGATTATTTGTTTTATACAAAAATCGTTTGACTGACGTTTATACCATTTTTACGATAAATCAAATCACTTTTATATAAAAAAAAAAGATTATTTTTTTTTCATATTTCTATCTAATACTTAAGTTTAATGGGCAATCCTCTGACAACAGCTGCTGCTGAAGTCATATATTGCGAGCAAACTTCTTTTGCTTTAGCAAAAGCTCGCAACAATTCTGGCTCTTGCAGTTGTTCAGACTCACATGTTTGTACGACACCTTTAAACTCTAATAAAAGAAATTATTTAATAAATTATAAATATGTAAATTATATTGTTACAATTTTTTATATATATGTTTCAATTACTTTTTATTTATGCACTTACTAAGTTCACCATTATTCCATCGTTCAGTATCAACATGAGACCAAGGTCTTGGTGCTGTAGAAGGTATCCAATTACTTATGAAACTAGCAGTCATTTTATCAGTATCTCCATCCGTAACTTCCCAAAGCATTCCTAAAATACATGGGCTAGAAGCTGTTAAATATTGATTTGACACTCCATAAGGTGGAAAACGTCCTCCAACGGGCACAAGTCTTACACTAGAGCAACCAAACAAAAGGACCGTTGAGTTGACTCGTAAACGTTCTATTTCTTCTCCAGAAAAAAATTGAACACCGTTGCCGTGACCATTATACATAAGGACATTGTGATCTGTTAATGCTGCTGAAAATTCACCTTGATCAGGTCTTCTATTATAAAGTCCTTTCCAATCTGACAGCCAATATTTTAAAAATAGTTTTAAACGCGCTTCCATCCTTGGTAAATTATTTTCCGGATTAACAATAAAAGTACACAATTCTTTACGATAATCAACAACTTTACAGCCTTCTTCTATCGTATCTTCATGTTCTTTAAACATTGCATAAGCTAAATGAACACATGAAAATCGAGTAACGGGTTGTTTTTTTAACAGACTCATTGCTTCAAAGGGTAGGTAGTCCATATGTTCATCGATAACTAGGACTAATGTCTTTCTCTTTTCATTTCGAAGTTTAGTAATTTCTTTTTGCCTTCCATGGATTGATAAAATAATATTTTTAGCAAGTTTTTGATTATCTGCAAGTATATAATTAATTGCTCTTTTTATTTCTGTTTTTGATAAACAGTAAGAGCATGTGGTAATTTTTTTCAACAACCATCTAACTTTTGGAGACACTCGTTCACTAAAAAATGATTTTTTTTAATATTTAAAATAAATTTAACTATAAAAATCTATTCATATATTAATTGATAACATACTGAGTAGAATCATCAGCTATTAATTTATCAATCATATCATGCAGACTTTTAATTAAATCTGAAGGTACCAGTGGATCTGCTATAAATAATATTCTCCATTCTCGTAACCAATTATTTTCCATTTCTTTAACTGCACTCTAAAAAATAATAAATAGAACATAAATTTGTTTTATGTACAAAATAAATAGTTTAAAATAAACAAAAATCATACCTCCATGGTGGTATTTTGTTTAGCTCTCATTTTCCAATATATATTATGATTCGTGTATTTGCCTCTTAAATCAGTTTTATTTTTATGTAATAAATCTGTAATTTCTTTACAAATATCAAACATATTCGTAGGAGGTTTCGGTATAGTTATACAAAAAGGTTCGAAGGAATTTTCACCAGTAGGTAAAATTACTACGTGCATTGGATGAGTAGTTGCTGGTGGTTGACATACTTTTGGTGGTTCATATTGAATAGTTACTTGTATCATGTACCATTCTACACATTAAATAATATTTAAACAAATAATTTATTAAAGTTGACAGTAAAATAAATAATAATTACCATTAGGAAGTTCTGACAGTTTGGCTTTCAATGAATTAGGCCCATCAATACAATCAACATCAAACTCTACATACTCTGGATTTATACCATAATTTGTTGATGACGCGAAAACTTGATCTCGTATTTTAGATTTAATATGTCTAAAATTTATTTGTTGCCTATGAATGACAGCATGAGCTTGTACTAAATGATTTATTCCCTTCGCTTCTTCGCCAGCCTAAAAAAATTTATTACTGTAATTGTCAATCAAATTGTCATACAACAACAACAAAAAATTATGTGTGAATGTAACAGACATCAGACAAATTTTAAATTATTAATAACAAGAATAAATAATTTAAAAAATTATTAAATAATTTTATTAATTATTTACTCTATTTGTTAATAATTTTAAATTTGTCTGATGTCTGCTACATTCACAATCAAAAAATTAATTATTTTAATCTTACCGCAAAAAAAGAAAGAGCCATCATTTTATTGAGAGCTTCATGCTGAACACTCTCTGTATTAATTGCCAAACTTTTTAAATGTTTATTTAAATCATCTTTAGCCTTGTCATAAGAATTATCAGCTGGAATTACTTTCTCTAATATTTTTTCATGTTGTTCTGTGTCGAGAGTAAAGTCACGCAAAACTTGACGAATTTTATCATGTCTTGAAGGCATTTTTAAACATAAATATGAAAAAATAAATAACAATAAACAATGAAAGGAAACATTTAACAATTTAAATTAAAGTGACATGTGTTGTGATTGTTTGTTATGATCAGATCACGGAAAAAAAAATTATAATAGAGAAGGATAAATAACGGCTAAGAAATTAAAAATAACAAGTGTGAATGTAGCAGACATCAGACAAATTTAAAATTATGAATAAATAGAGGAAAGAATTAAAAAATAATATTTATAAAGAAAGCACTTATTGATTTCAAAATTTTTGAAATGCGAATTTTTTAAAAATTTTATTTTATTAATTATTAACACTATTTATTAAAAATTTTAAATTTGTCTGATGTCTGCTACATTCACACTCATAAAAAATAATATAAAGTAGATGTCAGTAGAAGTAAATTCTGATGAGACGCGCACGACGCTTTGTAAAATTGTGTAATAAGGTTTCGCATCATAGACGATTTAAACAGTTGAAGGAGTATTCCAACCACAAGATGGCGTACACCGTGCGACGCTACTTTTGACGTTCGTAAGTGAGTTTTTTGGATAAACGATAATAACTAATGAAGCATTTTGGGCCGTATTAGTTTCGGCCCATTTTCGATAAATTTAAAACAGAGAATGCGGTTGTTAGTGTTTATAAAGTACCTCAATCGACAACCAATCAGAATTTCGATAATAAGAAACGTAAATCGTACGCGGGGCACGAGGATCCGCTATTGGCCAGTTTACGAGAGACGATGATGGCTCCGTGATGGGAGAACATGGCTGCGACGCAAGCGGAGAGCCAACAAAACGATGTAAAGTTGAACGATACTGTGAAATGCACCCAGAAAAGAGCACAACTTAGTGGTAATAGTTCAAGTGTTAGTGCAAAACAACAGCTGGATCAGGAGCCGGCCGATAAGGTAACCCGGGGCGCGGCCCAGCTGCTCAAGTATGTGAATCGCGGGGACGGCGACTCAGGTTTCGAGATGAGTCAATATCGTGAGGACATTAGTGGACATACCACTGGTGAGGTCAAGTCACCCCGGGAGGTAATACAAAATCCTCAGGAATCAAGTGGTAAACCAGAACCCCACGAGACACCTGGTCATCCCGGGCACCCGGGTCATCCCTACATTGGGCCCAACGTGACGCGAGATTATTCTGATGAGTATGCTGGTAAACCTACGGATTATCCAGGTAAACCACCTAACGAGTATCCTGGAAAACAATTGGATTATCATTCAAAACCACCGCTCAATGAGAGCGAACGGTCGCACCATCCGGATATGGAGGATCACTACTCGGTTTCTAAAATAGAGCCACGGCTTGCTCATATTGGACCTGGTCCTGGTGGTTTTCCTGGCCAACCAAGATTTCTTTCTGGCCAAAGTATATCACAGGCCACTGGGCCTACTCCTACACTAAATCAACTTCTTCAAGCAACAACAGTGCACAGGTTTCATGCTAATTACCCAGGGATTGGACCAGAATCTTATCAACAACCCTGGCCAATGCAGAGACCACCAGTTGTACCACCTGTCTATCCACAGCCTGGACAGAGACCTTCTCAAACAGTAAACATTATTATTTTTATTCATCATCATTTTGTTGTTGATGATAAGTAATTAAAAACAATGTGTTATTAAATTTATTTATGTGAACACATGTTTTAAATCATTTTTTATTTATAATTATTATTATTTGTTTGTTTATTTATTTTATATTTTTTAAATACAATATTAATATTCATTAATACAACCTGTAGGGATCTCCGAGGTTACATCCAGGACCTGGTGGTCCCAGTTCACCAACTCCAATGCCATATCAACCGTATACGGCACGTTATCCATCACCAGCACGATCTCATTCACCTTATGGACACCATCAAGTGAGTTAATGTGGCTTTAAAACCAACTTAACTAATTCCTAAAAAGTTTTTGTGATAACACCCGTCGCTAGTGGTGCAATTGTACTTTTCAAAAGTCGAATTACTTATATTAATTACTTTAATTTGTTTTGTAGAAAGCAAAACAACTGTTTGATTTTTTTTTCTTGTTATAAAATTCTTGAATGACTTGCAGATAAACTCGTATGCCGCGCAAGCAGGTCACCCTCCAACTCTTTATCCAGAGCAACGTGGTGGATGGAATCAAGCAGGACCGCCTAATGCACCACCTCCACCACCTAATCAGGCAAACTCTTCGAGTCAATCACCACAAAGAACACTTTCGCAGTCACCTGCGCCACCACCTTCTGCCTCGCCGCAGCCACAACCGGCTGGACAGCAGCAGGTAATAATTGACGAATTTATCATGTTATTATAATTTAAAATAAGTATTTATTAATAAATTAAATTAACTGTACATATATTTTATATTACAGAATTATCACAATATACAACGATCAACAACTCCAAATACTCAAGGAATTGATTCTGGGGTAAGTCATTTATTTGTTGTGTAGTTATTTTTACTTTGTATTTTCTCGATGATAGGTAAAGAAAAAAATATATATGTTTATGTATATACACACATAAATGTATATATATATGTATAGATATTTATAGAAAAGAATATTCAATTAATATGTTGAGAAAAATAAATAAAAAATTATAATAATAAGTAAAAAAAAACATTGGAGTACTTGAAATAGTTCAAGATCTTAAAAATATTCTCTGGCAAAAACCTTCTTCATGCTTCACGTCACTGTCTGATCCTCTCAATTCCAACGTCCGTTCTGAGGCACGTTGTTTCGCGCGTGGACGACGATGATGTGCAAAGAGAAAAGAGTGAAACGAATGGATGGAGATAAAAAAGAGCATTAGAGCGGATAGTAAGGCTTATGAGATGCTGGCAAGGAAAACGAAGATGATGATGATGATGATGAGCAAGAATAAGAAGAAAAATAAAAAGCAGAAAATGAAGATGAAGAGTAACAGCAAGAAGTCAACGAAGAAATTGTGATTTTTAGACGAGAGAGCGAATGGCGCTGCATCGGTGGGAGCGGTCGTCGAGAGCTCTCGGCACAACGATTGTCAGTGTGAGAAGTCTGCAGTGGAGGATAGTACATACACAGATCTCGAGAGAGCAAGAGAGAGAGAGAGAGAGAGAGAGAGAGAGTAAATATGAAAAGAGGTATAATATACATTAGTACGGGATGAAATGGAGGTGGTTTTAGTGCTATGGAGGTGGTGATGACGGCGTCGACGTCGACGAGGACTTGGCTGATTGTGGCAACGCAGTGGTTGGTCTAGGGATGATGGTGGGATACCAACCATGCCGTTTAAACAGACGGAGGGGAGTATACATACATACATACATACATATATATACATATATATATATATATATGTATGTAAGGGACTTGTATAGTTCGATTAGGGCGCGAGCTGCGCGGCCGCTGGAGCCCCAGATATTAGCGCCTTCCCTCCGTTCTTCTCGCTGCACATGAGCGAATCGACGGCAAAGCCGGTTAGGAGAGGGTATAATGGAGAAGGGATATGCCGGCAGGGGAATAACAGACATGGCGGTTTAACTAGTGAGAGAGATGAAATGAGAGACCGGCAAAACATGAGTGCGTGCTTCGCACTAACTGAAAATTGTAGAGGATGAAGGGGAGTCAGATTTCGTTGCTTTAGGGAGAGTATTTTCTCTCTCAATCTTCAACTCTTACTGGCTTTGTCTTTTTTTCTCTCGCACTCTCCCTACTCTTTAAATCGCTTGCCTGTAGAGCGGCATTATTCAAGCGCATTCAGTACCACGTTTTCTATCCTATCCGCCTTGTAATT
Organism: Microplitis mediator; assembly: GCF_029852145.1. Classification (NCBI taxonomy): domain Eukaryota; kingdom Metazoa; phylum Arthropoda; class Insecta; order Hymenoptera; family Braconidae; genus Microplitis; species Microplitis mediator. Next base: position 9,969,752 of record NC_079978.1, on the reverse strand, counting down.
CTATCTCACTCTACTCTTGCCAGCGCGCGCGTTTCAACAATGATTTTCACATCGATTTTTTGGAGCACGAGTTCTATAGAATGAACCCTTGTCATGTTAAACTTCTTTTTTTAAATCTTTTTTATTTTAATTTTTCAACATTTAGTTTTTCCTGACCTCTAAAACAAATTCATACTTTCATAACATATTCCATAATCTGCTTGAAAGTTTAAAATAAAAATAAATTAATAATCATTTTCAGATATCCGATATTGCAATAATTTTTATTTATATCAAGACTTTAACATAATTATTAATTATTTAGTTAAAATATTCTCGTTATGTTAACTCTAAATTAATCCATTTTATTGAGTACAAGCTAAAAACACCCTTCTAAATCTTGACGTATTTATTTTATTCATGGCATTATAACTTTTATACTTGGCAATAGAAAAATTGGCCAATCACTTTTCGACTTTGTTGTTCCAACTTAAAGTATTTTTACCACACTAATATTATTTAAAAATTAATTTTACTACTGCAATATTTAATTAAAATTTAAACAATAAAATTTATTTGCTCTAATAACTAAAATAAAATTATTATAATTTCTACTTTTCAAATTTTCCCGGGTTTTTTAAAATATGGCCGCGATATTACGTAAACATACGGGGCCGAACGAGGCTACACGAGCGCTTGTCGCGCCACAAGCACACAAACGCCCTCATACGATCACCGTGAATTTTGTAACTCACCATCGCAGGATTTTCGTTGTAAGTAAGAGAAAGACAGTTATAACGAAAATAGCAATTTACAGAGCGAGATACGATGTATAAAAGTGAGATATAAAAAAAGACGAGTGAAGCGTAAGGCTAGAGGAAGCAAAGAAAAAACGTTTGCGCATCATAAATTTTTCCAAACGATCCTTGATCTCACAGTGTAATAAAATCACGTAACCAAACAGACAAGTGAGCATTTTAATTTATATTTTACAGAAAGTTAATTACCATTGGTTTAGTGTATGTTAATATAATTATGTTTGTTCGCTGTACACTTGGGATATCGAACTATCGATGCAATACCATGCGTGGCTGCTCCCTGGTGGTGGTGCCGCCGCTGTTACTTTAGAGTAGTATCTCTGTGATATATATATATATATATATATATATATATATATATATATATATAAATGTTTTAGCCGCAGCAATATTATAATAGCTGAGGATAATTCTTCATCTCAATTGTGTGATTGTGTGCTCCATAGTGAAGTGAGTGTGTTATACCAGTCAGCACCAGCAGCAGCAGCAGTAATAACTAAAGAGTGAATACTGTAATAAAGTGATATATAGACAAGTGTGTGTTGTATGAGAGAACGGGCGGTGACTGCGACGATAGCGGAATGTCAAGGAAGAACACACCCGTGGCTCGGTTGTGGTCGACGTAGCGACGTGAATCAAGAATAAAACTTAGTGAAAATATTTTTTAAAGGAAAAGAAAAAGAACAAAATATGAGTTACACACAGTGATATAAAGGTAAACTTTTGTTTTCGCGTGTGCGCGACCGGTGGGCTGTGCCTTTTATATTCCTCCCATTCTCTATTACTCTGTCTCTTTTTATTTTATTTATTTTTTTTTTCTCTGTCTCTGTTTTGTACCTAGAAGTTTTTCCACAAGATATATAGAATCGCGTCATTCGAGGACACGCGTTCACGAGGCGAGGTAACGAAGGATGCGCATTATTGGCCTGTGTCAGTGTCGCGTGCACACAATTACTTGTCTTCTTATTTATATGTGACTTAGTTTTCTTACGTATATACATTTTTATCATATAGTTTTTTTAATATAATTGTCAAGATGTGGTTGGTTATATAGCTTATATAGATCGTCGTTATGAACTAGTGCTTTCGTGTCCCCACGTCGTCGTTGTAGTCGTCGTCGTCGCCGTCGTCGTAGAGTCAATTGAGTTAGGCCTAGAGAAGTAAAAAAGAGAGAGTATGTATGAGTTAGTGAGTATGTCAAGAAGTTGTGTGTGTATATATTTGTATATGTTATGTATATGTAGAGATAGAGATAGAGTAGAGTGTGAGCAATAAATGAGTGAGTTTGTAAAAAAGTTAATGTATAAGTCGGAGTAACACAAAGAACATACGTGTGTGTTAGAGAGTGAGAGACGATAGTAGTAGAGAAGTGTGTGTATACGCCATGCTAGAATTGAGGGAGCGCGAGAGGAAGAGAGAGAGGATAGTAAAGGAAAGAAGATTACATATTGAAGCGACGACGACATGAGTTAGTGCCGCAGAAAGGAGACACATTGCGCCGATTATCGATGAGGTAATTTTCAACGGGGTTATCGAGACGAATAGAGTGAAAAAAATATAAATAATAAAAATATAAATTGAGAGAAAGAAAGTGCAATTGAAATGAAATCGGGACGATAGAAGTGAGCGCCAACGGTTGTGACTGTACCTCTGGCACAGGACAACACGTCGTTGCCATTTTGTAGTTCTACGAAGAGCCTTTATAAAATCTAACAGTTTATTTTAAAAATTATTATAGATTTTTTAAATATATTTTTATGTATCTTTATATTTTCATATGTAATAATTATAACTTGATTATGAAAAAATAATTTAAGTGTCTGATTATGTGTTTTTACGTATGCTCCAATTGGATCGTTTATTTGCCGCTCTGAGTCGGTCATAATGCGATTGTCGTAACCTAACCTGACGATGTGGGCTCTTATGAGCTGATGTATGTGAGAGATAACGTGTGTAGAATTGCGTTTACTTAAAAATTTCATATTAGTCACGAGACACACACTTGCTACTTTTATTTTTGTATATGAATTTTATATTTTACTCTGGTTTAATTAAAATATTTTATAATTATTTGTCATTTAAAATTTTAAGTAGGACAAAAAATTTTTTAAAATTAATATTATAACAAAATATTAGTAATAGTTCAGAAAAAAAAAAAAAAAAAAAAAAAATTTATAATTTTATTTATTATAGGAACTCTCTGGTCAAAATAGTAATGACAGTTCGAATGGACCCGCCGGCCCAGGAACTCCAAATTCCCAGGGGATGAGGCCTACCCCTTCACCTACAGGATCCACGGGTTCTCGGTCAATGTCCCCCGCCGTTGGTACGTAACTAATAAATAAGAATTATGATATTTATAAAAATGTCATTCTAATGTTAATTGTAGCTAATGACATAATCGAACATTGACTGTAATGTTAAATATTTGTAGGCCAACAAAACGTTCAGATGCCTCCTCGTCCCTCGAGCAGCCAGTCAGATGGTAGCGGCCCAGCACGAATGAGTCACTCTCCAATGGCTACTCAAGGTAATATCTTTATAGTTATTCGAAATAACTAGTAAGAAAAATATAATTTACAATCAAGTTATTTTAATCATTTTTTTTTCCTTAACTTATCTATTTTTTTCGTTTTTTGTTTGTAGGAGGTTATCAACAGCCTTTAGGGCCGTCGCCGCACATGCATGGCTATAAATTAAACAGTAGTGGTCCTGGTGTACCAACAGGTCCTGGACCTACTGGATTAGGTGGCATGGGACCAATGGGCAGTGGTATGGGATACGCTGCTGGTGGAGGTGGTGCTGGTCAATCTGGTGGTTATCCATCACAAGGCCCTGGAGGTTATCCTCCTCCACGGCCTCATATGCAATTTCCTCAAAATTATCCACCACCAACGAATTCACAGCCACCTCCTAATAATCAGTATCAACCGGCCAGACCGAACAATATGGTGCAATATCCATCTTATCCGGTAAATTTATTATGATTATTTTTAAATTTTTACTTGCTATAAAGCATATATATATTTTTTTAATTAAATTTACAATAATAAAAATTATTTTCTAGCATAAAATGGGATTTAATAGCGTACCACCGGGCATGCCACCAAGTCCAGGACCTCCTCAAAGTTATGGATCAGCAAGTGGTGGAGGTTTAGTACCTCCAAATGCATCAGGAATGGGTGGTAGTATTGGCAATATGGGCCCACCGACAAGTTCAATGGGTCCACCACCACCTTCACCAAATCATATTGGCAATCAACCGGGTCCACCACCACCGCCACCACCACCACCTGGACCACCAAGCGGGCCAATGGGTCATCCACACCCACCCGCAGCTACACCACCACTTAACCACGAGGGTAGTCCAATGCCACCACCAAGTACGACTCCTAATTCACATCCGGCGCCAGCGCCCACGCCTACCAGTCAGAGTTCGGCCGATCTCGCGGCTGAAACTTCAAATGATAGTGGGATAACTACTACAGCATCAGGTACCACAGCAATCAACGTGACATCAACATCGAGCGGTACCGTTACATCAGTCATTACGACCGGCCCGGATGGCACATCAATCGATGAGGGCTCTCAGCAATCTACGCTGTCAAACGCTTCAGCAGGTAAAATCTCAACAGCTATTATTTTTTTATTTATTGAAAAATTGACAAATTTTATTGTTAAATTTTAAGGTATATACATGTATTTATTTATTTAAATGAATATACACTAATATATCAGTGTCTTTAGCATCCGGTGAGGATCCAGCGTTTACGCCAAAGACCCGTAAGGAAATTTTTAATGCCTACCACAGTCATCCAACAACACCGCAAAGCACCGTGCCATCGCCCGGAGCCGCCAGCATCAATTCTGTCCATGAAGAGTACCCGGATATTAACAGTCCCAGCTGGCCTCGCACACCCGCCAGTCCCGTATGTTTTTACATTTTATTTCACGCGAATTTAAAAAAAATTTTTTTTTTCTCAGTACATTATTTCTTGCATGCATTTATATTTTTTCACGATAATTAAATAATAATAATAATTAAACAATCAGCTATATTAATTTTCCAACAATGTCAAAATCATTGAAGCTGTTGATTCAATGTCCTCGTGTTTTACAGGTGTTTAACAGCCATGTGCCTCAAGACCCGTACAGATCTAAGGTTATTTTTTTATTATTATTTACATGAATATTAAATATGAATAGACATGAGTTTTGCCATAGTATTTTTAATTTAAGCTTAAGTAAAGCATAATTTACTAACTGTGACAGAACAATCAATTATTAATACCATACTAAAACAATATTGTTTGGAAAAAAAAAAAAAAAAAAAAAAAATAAACCTCAAGCATTCATTTAACAATTATAACAAAAAAACTTCAAACAACGACAGTACTTTTATTTTTAATTCTATTTTAACATTAAACTCGTTTCACATTACAATCAACCGGCATACGATAAGTAGTTAACGACAATACATGTGAGTTTTACCTCGCATAATCGATTACATGTTGTTTTGGATCATATGCATGACGTAGTTTTACTTCTCTCACTATTATTTCTTGCATTTCCTATCTCACGTATCCTGTCAACATATTTATTTTTTTCCTCAAAAAACACGGTCAATGAGTTATTAATGAATACAATTTATTGTGATTGTCTGTCACTTTTTTTTGATTTATTCATTGATCTTTCGTATCTCATCGTAAATTATTATATTTGTAATAAAATTAATTGACGGAAAATTTTTTAATTTATTGTGGATTAGATAATAATCTTAGTTTGTCTATTGCAGAAACCTGACAGCTTGGCGAAGCTATATGAAATGGATGATTCGATAGAGCGAAGAAACTGGTTAGATAAACTAGTGGCATTCATGGAAGAAAAAAGAACACCAATAACAAGCTGTCCTACCATCTCCAAGAACCCCCTCGATCTATTTCGTCTTTACCTCTACGTGAAGGAAAGGGGGGGCTTCATGGAGGTATGCAAGGTGCAGTGTAGTTCCATCTAGCCCTCGGTGTCTTAATGTTTTTTTTTTTTCTAATCTGTGTTTTATGTTTGTGTTTGTTTTTTACAATTAATTTTTTTGTAAATTGTTGTGGTTTTTTATTTATTTATTTTTGTTTTTGTTTTTTCTATTGCTCGATGTACTGTCCAAGGTATCTCTGTTGACGCAAGTCACTTGCAGAGATGTCTTGGTAACGCGCTTGTTTTTTTTTTTTTTTTTTTTTTGTCGCACGTTTGTTGTGCATGATAATCACTAGTTTTCACATTTTGTTAAATTTTTATTTTTTTGAATCGCAAAAAAAAAAAAAAAAATGATCAAACGTTGATCATGTTTTAAATAAATATAAAAGATAAAAATTAAATTTGATATCAAGACAAGTTAAGAAAAAACAATTGCTTAACATGTTTTTCTTGAAGTAGTCGCTCAAGGTGTTTGGAAACACCGTGACACCTCAAACCCTGGGTGCTAAATGGAATTATTCTATTATTGAAAAGGAGATATAGAAAATAATAATATCAAATACGATTACGGTAATCTATTTAGATAATATCTAGCATTTATTTTCTTCAGCTATGTTGCATGGAGAATATAATGCCGTATTGACTCTATGGAGTAATCATTTGTTAATTCTTTGATATCAATTTAAAATCAATAATTTCAATTATTATTATTATAAATTTTATACATTAAATGTATTGATAAAATTAAAGTATTGACAAACGTGAATATTCCATAGAATTAAAGTTGGCTCATCGTTTTAATTGGGAAAAACGATGTTAAAAAAAAATATATATATATGGAAAAAAAATTTAATGAGTCGATGAGTCGTATGCAATTTTGATTATAATCCGTATGAATTAGAGATTGCAATTTTTAATTGTCTTGATTGGAGATTTTGTGTAATTAATTAATTAAATATGTTTAACTTATGAAAAAATTCAAATAAATTTTCCGTAGGTTACGAAAAACAAAACATGGAAGGATATAGCAGGTTTACTTGGAATTGGTGCAAGCAGTAGCGCAGCTTACACGTTGCGTAAACACTACACGAAACATCTACTTCCTTATGAATGTTTCTTTGATCGTGGTGGAGTTGATCCACAGCCAATTATCAATCAAGTTGAAGCAGGGTCAAAGAAAAAAGGTGCTAAAAGTACGGCATCTGTACCATCACCAGGTAAATTACTAAAATTGTTAAATTCACCCGTGTCTCATTAATCATTCACACAATCGTCATTCGCATAACCATCATTACTTTTTCTCGCAGGCTCGTCTAATTCCCAAGACTCTTTCCCTGCAGCTGGATCGAGTAGTGCATCAATGGATGGCTACGGTAATTATCAAGGCAATTATCAGGGTGGCAATCAAGGTGGTCCACCATCTGAATACACACCTCCGCCACCCAGGCCACCAAGCCAAAGCAGCGCGCCTTCACCTCATCAAGGTTTATATTTTTTATTTATCTATAATTTATTTATTTATTAAGTTAAAAATAGTTATTGACTTGAAATATTTTAAATTATTATTCTACTTAGGGATGCAACAGGGAAATTATCAGAATGCGGGATCGTATCAGAATTATCCTCAAGACCAATATATACGACCACAAGCTCCTTCGATGGGTCAACAGGGGGAGTTTAATCAACCATACACATCGCGTTCGCATTATCCTCCGTACGTGCCGGATGCTGACAGGTATAGTATTATCTCATGTCTTAATGTTTACCAATACTCGTCAAGTTATTGTGAGATGTGTCATACCAACTAATTGGATTCAATTGTAGGGGCTACCCCGGCGGGAACATTCCACCTAATAGTGCTGGGGGTCAAGACATGTATAATAGATATAGTGGAGGACAACAACCAACGGGTTATCCAGCTGGGTCAACTCCTGTTGGCAGAGGTAGCAGTTACCCCGCCTCAACACCAAGTCATGGTGTTAATGCCCCACAACCACCATCCACAAGTCAGACCTCTTCACCTTCTCAGTCACCTGTCAATCCAACTTACTCGTGTCCACAGGATTATTATAGACAGGAGCAGGTAATTATAATTACCGTTAAATGTCAATTTAAATATAACATACATTGATTTAATTTAACTATAAATTATTACTAGGGTGGATATGGAGCACCTGCTGGAAGCCAAATGTACCCCGCTGGCGGAGCAACGAACAAAAATATGCCACCACCACCTCCGGGTCCAACGCAACCTAGACGTCATCCCGACTTTGCCAAAGATCAGCAGTATCCTCAGTATAACCAGCCGCGGCCTCCTTATCCGGGTAAATTTATCTAAAATAATTTATTTTAATTTTAATTTTTTTTTATTTTGTACAAAAACTAATTAGTAATTAAATTTTACGATTATTATTTTTTTTCACAGGATGGCCAGGCGCAACTAATCAGTATAATCCCGGCAGTACGAACAACAGGGTACCTTATCCAAATCAACAACCTCCCCCGCAATCACCACAACAGCCACAACCACCACCTACGCAACCTCCAACCGTTTCAGCAAATACGGTCAGTCCAGTTGTTGTTGGTAGTATAACCAACAATACTCCACAATGGGCTAGTCAACAACCAGCTAGACCATCTTCTCAGCCAAGTATAAATGCTATTCCTCATGCTCCACCACCATGGGACAATCGTTATTCACATCAACCCTCTTCTCTTTACCCATCACCTGGCTCGCATCAGGTGAGGGCTACGTTACTGGTTCGTGTTATTTTTTTATTTATTTTTTTTCTTTTTATATAAGTATATATATTTATATTTATTAATAACTATAATTTGAATTTAAATATAAATAATATTTATTTATTTTAAACTTCAGAGTCAATTAAGTATGAATCCAATGATTAACCAACAGCCAACACCTAAAAGAGAAATGACATTCCCACCTGACAGCGTGGAAGCTGTTACACCATTATTGTACAAGAGACGTAAACTCACGCGTGCTGATGTCGCACCCGTTGAAGCTTGGCGAATTATGATGGCATTGCGATCTGGACTGCTTGCTGAGAGCTGTTGGGCTCTTGATGTACTCAATATACTTCTATTCGACGATAGCTCAGTAAGTCACTATTTTTTATTTATTTATTTATTTTTTTTTTTTTGTCTATTTTATTAATCCATTATTTATCCTCTGACGTTTTTCTATAACTTAGCTTTGATATTTGTATGGCTATGTTGAAATCAGAGGAAAAGTACAGCAGTGTATTGCTTCGCGTTGCTCTACTTAGCTTTATGAGTTTCACGAATCTCAAACCTGCAACAATATTATATTTATAATTTTTATTTAAATACAATTTATATTAATAAATTAATTTTTTTATTTATCTTAGGTAAGTTACTTTGGTTTGACGAATCTTCCTGGATTACTGGATGTATTACTGGAGCATTTTTCACGTTCTCTTTCTGATATGTTTGATTCATCAACAACCGAAGAAGATCGTTGTGGTTTTGATAAAAATGCTGATAGTCCTGAGGTTGATCTTGGTGCAGTATCACGTCCAATTGATGCAGAAGATCGCACAAAGTTACTCACTACCTCTAATTATACCTTCCTATCTCGACGTGGTCGACCAGTTAAAATGGTGCCTCGTGATGATGATATATTTGTATTAGATACTCGTCGACCGTGGGATCATACAGACGTTGAACCAGAGGGTGAACCCTGGCAAGTTGATCCAAATGATACTAAATATATTATAACGTGTTTTCAATCTGAAATAGGTATGGCCCCATTTGCAAGGCATTTAAGAGACGAAAAACCACCACTTTTACAAAAAGAAGTTGAACATACGGAGATTAAAGAGGAAAGTAAATTAGATACGTTACCGGAAATTTTAGAATGCCACAATAAACCTGTTGAAACTATTGATAAGTTAAGGGAAAATGGTGAACGTAAACATCAAACGGAAAAAAAGAAAAAAACAAAAACGTTAAGTGATGTTCTTTCGAGGATAAAAAAGGAACCAGTGGAGATGAATGATCTGACAAGAGAACTTTTTGAAAAAAAGAATGATGGTACGAAAAGAGATTGCGATCCTGAGAGTAAGCCAAACAATAACATGACTGAACATATTGTCTTTTCAAAATCAGATGAAGACTCGGCTTTTCCTACTCCCAATGGCCTCAGTGATTCTACGAGTACATTTGACTCAGAAAAACGTGAAATAAAAGTAGAAGAACCAGAACAAGAAAATGAGGATGATGCAAATAGGATAACAGTACAAACAACATCTGCTATTACAACAACAACAACAACAACAACAACAACTACTACTACTGCGACGACAACAACAACTACAACTTCTAGTACTGTAACAGCAGCAGCAGCAACAACAACAACAACAACAATTAATACTACTACTACTGTAGAAGAAGAGGAAAATAAAGAGGGACCAAGATTAAATGTTCGAGATCCAGCTGGTACTCTCAAACGAAAACGGATAAGTGATTATGAAGATGAAAGTTATTCAAGAGACGAAGCGAGTCTTTATCTTGTTACCGAGAGTCAAGACAGTCTTGCACGACGTTGTGTCTGTCTCTCAACAATACTCCGTAATTTGACTTTTATTCCTGGCAATGAAATTGAATTTGCAAAAAATGTAACTTTTCTCAGTATACTTGGTAAGCTTCTTTTACTGCATCATGAACATCCAGTGAGAACGCAAAAAACTAGAAATTATGATCGTGAAGAAGATGCTGATTTTGCAGACTCTTGTAGTAGTCTTCAAGGCGAGAATGAATGGTGGTGGGATTTTCTCTATCATATACGAGAAAATGTTCTTGTGATGGCAGCAAATATTGCTGGTCAAACAGATTTAAGTCAACATCCTGAAGAAATATCTCGACCTGTATTAGATGGACTCCTTCATTGGGCTGTATGTCCTGCAGCACATGGACAAGATCCATTCCCAACGGTAAATTTTACAAGCTCGCTGTCACCACAAAGATTAGCCCTTGAGGCATTATGCAAACTTTGTGTCACCGAGAGTAATGTCGATCTTGTTGTTGCTACACCACCTTACTCGAGACTTCAAAGACTTTGTTCAGTGCTAACGAGGTTGCTTTGTCGAAGTGAAGAACAAGTGTTACGTGAATTTGGTGTTAATTTATTACACTTTTTATCGGCAGCTGACAGTGGAGTAGCACGAACTATTGCTCTTCAAACACCTTGCGTTGCACTTCTCGTCGCGTTCATTGAACAAGCTGAATCTAGTGCTCTAGGAGTTGCTAATCAACACGGATTAGCTGCTCTGAGAGATAATCCTGAATCAATGGGTACAAGTCTTGATATGTTAAGACGTGCAGCTGGTACATTATTGAACCTCGCGAGGCATCCAGATAATAGAACATTATTACTACAACATGAATCGCGTCTTCTAGCACTTGTTATGAGTCAAATACTTGATCAGCAGGTGGCTGCTATTGTTGCGCGTGTGTTGTTCCAATGCTCCAGGGGTACGTAACTTATATAATTAAAATTTAATTAAACTTTAATTAAATATTTATTGATTGTTTTAAATACACGCGTTTACATTTTAAACGGGTTATTATTATGGACAAAAGACATAAATGTGTATTCGCGTGTAATGTTATAAGAAAGACAATTAACTTTCAAGTAAATTAAATAATTAAGTGAGTGAATATCGTACCCCTATTATCGATTAACCTTCACCATTAAAGAGACATTAATCTTTTTATTAATTATTAATAATATATATCTTGAAGGTAAAATAATTAAAGTGGAAACTAATTGTGTAATGAAATAATAATTTTTAAATAAAATTCCTACAATTTATCTGTGTGTTGACAGTGCAGTTGTAGTTTTATATCGAGATATTAAAAAAAAAAAAATAAAGTAACTAATGTTTAAAGAAAAATATTAAATTAATAAATAAATAAATTAATAATGAATCAATAAAAAAAAAAGTAAATAAAATAATAATTATATAAAATAAAATGCTAATTATTGGTGTTAGCATATTAGGTATAAAAATTGGTGTGATGTTCATCATTTATATACCTTCCAATTGTGAAATTTAAATAATATCGATAGTGTAAGATATTTCATAGTTGATGAAGAGACTTTAAAATTATAATACACCGTATGCATAATAATTATAAGTATAATAATTATAATAATATATTAATGATGAAAATGATTTAAAAAAAAAAAGTTATAAAAAAGTGAAAAAAAAAAAAAAAGAAGAAGACCCTACATAAATAAGTAAGAAAAATTACCAACAACAAATCGCAACTGTAAACAAATGGTGTGACATTAACTAATGCTGATTAATAATGACGACTAAGGATTACGAGATACGCGAATAAGAAAGATAAATAAAAAAAAAGAAGATAATTGAATGACTTGAAGATGAAAAAAAAATAATAATAAATAATAATAATAATAATAATAATAATAATAATAATAATAATAATAATAATAAATAATACAATATACGTCAGCTGACGATTTATTATAAATATTACAATGATATAATGCAAATTTTTATATTTGCATGTTTTTGTGCTGTAATTAGCAAGTAATTAAGATATTTTGTAGATAACGTACACTTCCATTGAATCTTATTAAATTTTTTTTTTGCATCTGCAATATGCAGCAGCTGAAGAAATAAAAAACGTGGGCACACTCAGTATCCACTAAAAGTCTCACCTTTAGCGAAAACAAAAAAAAAGGGAAATATCGCAGAAAGAAGTTAGCATTGATATTGTAAACAAGAGCGAGAGAGCGAAATAGTAGAGATTTAATAAAAAAATATAATAATAATTATAAAAAAAAAAAAATGTAAACGAGATATTAAAAATAATAGAAAACGTGTAAGATCGGCGTGTTATGCTTATATATAACTATGGACAAAAATAAAGCAAATACGATTCGATAAATGCTGATTTCATGAATAAAATATTAGAAAAATAAATCCGAATGGGTGATATGTCGTTAACGCATATGGGTAATAACAATAATATTCATATTGTTACGCGTTTGTGTGTTGAGAGTCACAAATAATTAAATTTACGCGTTACGCATATTAATGATGAAGAAAAGGAGGAGGAAACAGTGAAAAAAAAATAAAATAAAATAAGTATGGAAATAAAAATAAAGAAAAAATATTAAGGAAAAGGAATAAAATAGATGGGTTATTTAGAAGGAACTCGCATCTGTGTATGTCTATTCTCGCGTGCTTAATTGATTCGTAGATAAAAGAGCGAGAGTGAAAAATAAAAGAGAGCAAGAAAAAATAAATTAACGCGACGAATGGAAATCGGTGTATAACTATTGGGGTATGGGGAATAAAATGGTATTTGTAAAAAAAAAAAAAAAAATAATGAAAATAAAAAAAAAAATAAAATGAAAACAAAAAATAATTTTTAAAAAATCAGCTTTGTTAACTATGTTAAAAATTAACAGAAAAAAAAATATTCAAGTAATTCAGGGAAGTTGTAAGCAAAATGTTGAGTCGTGACTTTTTGTTTTTTTCTTTGATTATATTTCTTTTAATTTTTTTCTATTTCTGTTCCTGTCGTTTTCTCTTTCAATACTGTTGTTAATTAATTAATTAATTATTTGTATGATTCCGTTTGTCTTTGATTTATTATTATTACTATTATTATTATTATTATTATTATTATTATTATTATTATTATTATTATTATTATTATTATTGTAATAATTATTATTATTCTTCTTCTGTAAAATAGAACTCATAATGATTATGTTTAAGACACAGATTTAAAGAGGAAACGAGAAAGTGAATGAATGTATTTGTTTATGTATGAAATAGGGTGAATGTAATTATACATTTTTATTATTGAATGAATTTAAATAATAATAAATATAAATAAATAAAAAAATAGTAGAAATTCTTTTTGCGAAGATAAATGAAGGTAAAATAAATAAATAAAAAATATTAAATAATGTATGAATGTGTGAAATATGTATGTAGAAATCTATAATGATAACAAAGAGAATCATGTTATATTTTTTTTGTCGTAATTGTTTAAATAATTGACTAAAACTATCATTTATAAATTTTCTTACATTTTATTTTATTTTATTATTTTTTTTTTTTTGTGAATTATATGACAAAAAAAAGTGAAAGACTTTGTGGGCTGTAGAAACTAAATCTTTGATACACAATAAAGTAATTGTGAGCATATAAATATGATAGAGAGATAAAAATATTGAAAAAATGATAAAAACATTTAAAATGGGCCAAGTGCTAGCTTTTATTTGCATATTTAATTGTCATAATTGTATACATATAGATGTACATTTATTACATATATGTATATAATTACGTGAAATATATAAACACATACTTAAATATATATACATATAAATTATGTACACAAATACACATCTGACGATCTCTATCTTATTAGAAAGTTTGGCCAGCAATCAAGTACGTAGATTAGTGTTTTATTTTTATTTTTTTTTAAATTCACACAATATATTACTATTATTATTCATGTTTTGATTCAATTTCATTAATTTTTTGTCTCATTTAATAACAATTATTAATTACCTTTTTTTGTCGTTACATTCATATTTTAATTTTTCTAATCATTGAATTATTTACCTGACCCCCTCCGTCTCTTCATTATTATTTAAATGTTGAGATAAATATTAATTAATTTATCATTGGGGACATGTGATTTATTATTTATTTAATAAAAAATAAAATACTGCGAGTAGTTAACAACAAAATAATATGGTAATACCGCCCATAAATAACGATCAGTGAAAAAGTAAATAATAACACAACACATACTTTCCCTGAACCTTGGCTTACTCCCCAGCCCCCCAAAGTATCCTACTATATAGACATCTTGATACGTGTAGCTCTTAAATTATTTACTTTAGTTCGAGTGGAGATGCCTGTAAGTGTAATTTACTAAGACTTTTTGTAAATAAATTATGAAATAAACTAGATGTACTTTATCCAGAAGTTATTGTTATTCAAATTATTATTAATCACTGGATTTTTTTTTATCATTTAAATCATTAATGTTTATAAAATTTTCTGTCAATTTTTTTTTTTGTGTTTTATACAACACGATTTACAGAATTTTATATTAAATAGTATAGAATAAATATTTCACATATACACAACATTTAAAAATATTTTTTATGATGACAACAAATTATTTTATTTATCATGCCGATCTGTATCTTGAATTTATCATATTTAATATCATGGCAGTATTTATTTTTTGACTTAGCCAATTCAGTGTCATGGTATCTTTACTTTCCAAATACCAGTCTGCAGTTGACTGTGATAGAATTTTATTCTAAAATTTAATTGTTATCTTGTATATTATAAATTATTATTATTAATATTATTATTTTGTTCTGTCATGAATTACCTGTGATACTTTATTCACATGAAGAACAAGTTTATTACCATCAACGACAGGTGGTTCAATCAATTCTTTTGTTTCAACTGACCATGCAACATGCCAGGATGCCCATATGCTACATCGCTTTTCCACAAGATAAATTTTCCTTAAATAAAATTAATATTTTTAATTATATATATATACATATAATAGGGTGGTCGTTAAAAATTAAATTTTCTCAGGCGCCCCATAAAAGCTTCTTTTTAGTAAAAATACGTGGGGAATTTGGTCTTTTCTCTTTAAGTAAAAAGAACACGTGCCTCGGGACAATCAAAGTTCATTTTTCGATACAATCGCGGTTTTTTTTTTTAAATATTTCATGAAATATGCAGATTAAAGGAAAAAATCATAGGAACAATTTTGTAAGAAATTAAATTTTTGACAAAAATAGTAATATTAATTTTTTTTATAAAATGTGTATGTACGAAGATATTTTAAAAAAACTTTTTTAGATCTTATCAATTGAGCATTTAAAGGATTACGAATGTTAAAAATAACGATTCTTCTTAAATTTAGACAACTTCGTAACTTGTAACATATCAATCATCATTAATGCTTGTTATAGTTTTTATATACTTAGAAAAATGTTATTTTCAATATTTGTAATTCTTGAAACGCTCAATTCATAAGATCTAAAAAAGTTTTTTGAAAATATCTTTATAAATACACTTTTTATAAAAAAAATGAATGTGACCTTTCTTATCGAGACTTTAATTTCCTACATAATTGTTCCTATGTTTTTTTCCTTTAATCTGCATACTTCATGAGATATTTAAAAAAAACTGCGATTGTATCGAAAAATGAACTTGCATCGTCCTGAGGCACGTGTTCTTTTTACTTAATAAGAAAAAACCAAATTTTCCACGTTTTTTTACTAAAAAGAAGCTTTTATGGGGCGCCTGAGAAAATTTAATTTTTAACGACCACCTTAATATATATTAATTAATAGTAATAGAGAAAATAAATAATTACTGTAAAGATACAAGAGCAATGTGTTTTCCGTCATTAGAAAGCGCAGCATGGGCCCAATAAATTTCAGCATTTGCATATTCGCTCTTTATTATTGTATTTAAAAGGTACATTCCTCGAGCTTTATAAGTCGAATATAATTCTACTGCCTTAAATAAAATTAATAATATCGCCGTTAATATTTTCATAATTAATAAATTAAAGTAATAATTAAAATTTACCGAATATGGATTAATGTAACGAGGAAAACGTATTCGCGATACAAAATTATATCCCATTTCTTGAGCTCTTTTAATCGTATCCAATATTAAACCTGGTTCAATTCTCAATGAAGATTTACCATCTTCTAATTTAGCAATTCCAATAATTCCTTTACTGAGTGCTTTTAAAGAATATTTTAATTCTTCTTGATGAGTATCTTAAATTTAAATAATTATTAAATTTAAATTAATGTCGATGATAAAAACAAAAAAAAAATGGATTTTTAAATTAAAGATTTTACTATCAGTTGGCTTTACTATCAATCCCGACATTTCTAGTTCAACTCCAATCGAATATGATCGATCCAATGTCAATGCAGATAATGGAGTATCTGTACTTTCAAATCGCGAAAATTTACCCTATAAAATAGTATATTGTGAGACAAGGGATGAACCAAGAGGATTTCAGACTAGGGTAAAGATTTCTGACATCACCCGCAGTCTGAAATCGTGTTTTATCCTGAGTCACACACCATATTTTTCATGATTACCTGCATCGGAACTTCAAGTTTCAGTGTCAGCAGCCAGTAAAAAACAAGTTAATTTCAAGCCGATGATGCGTAAAACTGTTAGAGAATGAAAAATTCGTGATTTACAGCCACTTATTAAATAGTAAATAAGACAAAAATATTATTTTTACTCATTTTTTAGTAATTTTATTTGGTTAATCAAAACTGTCACTTAAAATAATGAAATGAGTAAACTGAAGTGACAAGTAAATAAATGAGAGTAATAAGGCTGCAAATGAACATTAGATATAACTGACACCGGGCAGAAACAACTGTGTTTCTTCCCTTGGGAAGAAACACGCATGTTTCTGCCCGCTGTATGAAGATATTTTTGAATTACGAATTCGATAGCAGTTGTTTGCAGCATCGGCTTGAAATTAGCTTGTTTCGACGGGCTGTAGAGACACTGAAACTTCAAGTTTCAATGCTGGTATCATGAAAATATATTAAATTATATTAAAATTAAATATGAGATTACTTTTATAAAATAACTCACCTTATTACGAGATACTTCCGTTTCTAAAAAATGAATATTGAGAATTTGAGGAATTAGGCCGTCCATGCAAGAATATCCTAAAAGGCACGCGACATTATAGCTGAGTTTTTCAGCAGTTTCGTCGCCCTGTATGACTACAGTATCAGTATCATAAAAACTATCTCCGGGACATTTAAAATTATAGCTATAGGGATTACCCAATACTGTCATTGATAATATCAATACATTAAACTGATGTCTCAATTCCGATTTATAATTTTTCCACGCGTCTAATAGCCATTCTTCATTATCCATTATTGTGTCAATACGTTCATAGTGAGGTAGCCTAAACTCTGCTTGTTTTAAAAATGTTCCTTTACTTGCGTAAGCAAACATCAATCTTACAATATTACAATAATCTGTTGGATCTTGACTGACAGTTCTTGCTTCAGCTGATGCCAAAAATTTAACGTGTAGTTTTATCGGTGCAATGTAAATAAGTTCAATGATATTACAACGATTACGATCTTGTTTATCTGGTAAACAGGGTAAAGGAACATAGACATTAGATAAATCTATTTTGAGTCTCGATGCGAGTGAGTGTTTCGTATCATCTTTTTTTTTAATAAACAAATCTTTTATCAAACGAATAAAAAATTCTTCCTGTAAATTAATATGAAATTCACGTAAAATAATATTTATTTTCTTGTATACATCGTGAGTGGTTTTGGTTTGTTTCAAAAAGAAAAATTCAATGCAGTGTTTCAATCTCGGTACTCCTGAATTATTACTGAAACATTTTTTAGATCCAGATCGTAAAATAATTGGAAAAATTGCATCATGTAGTTGATTATCAATTTGAATTCTATGAATATTTCCCTGCACGTAAGTTAATGTATTTGATTTTCTGATATGAATCCAAATACCAGGTGAATATGTACGACGGAGTTTACCAAAGAACGGTTTAGTCATGTGCATTTTAGAAAAATTTACATTAATGTAATTATCAAATTGTATGTTATTTGATGTATTTTTATATTTATCTTCCATCCAAGCGTTAAGCTCTAGTGTCAATGCTTTCCAACGTTTTCCAATGTCTAGTTCCCAGTGAGCAGCTGAATCAGTTATACTAATGTAAGCTAATTCACGTCCATTTATATTAGGTATTTGGGAATCTGAGATAATACTTAAGCCAATTCCTGCAAAAGCTAAAAATACTTCATTTTTACTACACTCAGGATCTACAAGAGTTTTAGCTTTGATAAATGTATTTTCGTCCTGTGTAAACATCAAAACTCGTTGTTTTTTTTCAGCGTAACTTATCCAATAAACAATCGCTTTATTTTTTTGAACTTTTTCAACCGTTGGTGCATTTGCCTCAGCTTCACTATCAGAATCATCATCACTGCTACTACAAATAGATGTTGAATTAACAGAATGAGCAAATTTAGGGTCATGTGGATATTTTTTAGTTACAGAATTTGAGTGAGGAATAACTGGTGATCGTTTTAATGTTCTGAATGTTACTGTTTCTTGTCCATAACCATCAGTATAAAATTGTGCCGTATAACTTTTAGTTTTACTATTATAAACATTCCATACGAGTTCTCTTATTTCTGTAGGATCATCCCAAGTATAAAGAACACTTTGAAAGGGACTGAGTAAAGCTACTTGACCTAAATTAACTTGATTTAATTTAAGGAACAAATCATCGCAAAGATTATCAACTCGTACTGGTGCGTCTCCACATTCATATTTTTCAAACGTTATACGAAATGGTGAATTATTTCCTCCTTTAACTTGAACGCATAACGCTGATCCATTTTCCATTCTCAAAACAATTTTTCCAATATTTGTAAAATCAAAATGTTGAGAGACCAGTTGGCTATTCTTCCACTTAACTCTCATCCTCATGGATTCAGTGTAAGGCCAAAAAGCAATACCCTGCCCTGCTGGTAAATCATTCCATAAATCAGCATCTTCATTTTCTTCCATAAATCTTAGAGCTCGTTTAGTATTATTTTTCACAAAAAAATAAGGAAGAAAAGTAACTATTTTAGTGAAACTCGGTGATAAAGTTGAATCAGCAATCTCTGCTAGTATTCTATATTTTCGTTTACGTTCTACATCTTTGCATACTATCAGGGACATTGAACTTATTGCATCAAGGCCAAATGACATCGACCAATCTGACTGATGGACTTTCAACATTACAAGTTTACGCCGATTTTTTTTCTGTGAAAAAACTATTAAATCTTCACCAGGAATTTCTACTGTATTTGATAAAGTTTCCTGTAAATTATTTTATTTTATTTAGTAAACAAACAACAAAAACAGCATTAGTCAACTGGAAAATTAAACCAAGTCCCAATTCAACTTTATTTTTTTTAAATAATAATAATATTTTTTTTTATTATCAGTCATAATTAATATTACATTTAATCTGATGACGATCGTGTCAAAATTTAAATCAGATCGGGACTTGGTTTAATTTTATCACGTTTTTATTAACTCGATTTCGTGTATATTTGTTCGGATAGAATTTTTTAATTGATTTTAAAGTAACTTCTCGAGATGAGCTAGAGACTTGAAATTTGGAAAATAGCTCAGAATTAGATGACAATTCAAGAAAATGAAAAAAAAAAACCACAAAAAAAGGAGGAGAAGCTGTATAAGAGGAAGAAGAAAATGAAAAAAAAAAACAAATGAAACAAAATTCATATTCGATTGTTTGTCTGTTCGGTACAGATTTTTATAATTAATTTAAAATTAACTTCTGGATGAATTATATTCTCGAATATAGCTCACAACTGAATGATAGATAAACAAACAAACACCGTGTAATGAAGATGCAAAGAAACTGAAATAAACCTAAAATCAGTCGCATGTCTCTGTTATTATCTTATCCAGGTGTTTAAAATCGATTTTAAAATTTCACACACACAATACTAAAAAGCAGAAACTAATTATCAAAATAAAAAAAATTTTGAATATATATATGGTATACCA
Organism: Microplitis mediator; assembly: GCF_029852145.1. Taxonomy (NCBI): domain Eukaryota; kingdom Metazoa; phylum Arthropoda; class Insecta; order Hymenoptera; family Braconidae; genus Microplitis; species Microplitis mediator. The sequence goes on along the minus strand of NC_079978.1, from coordinate 9,949,285 downwards.
CGTTTTTAAAACGAACTAAATAGTATAAAATAAATTCTCTGAGCCTTATGAAGATTTAAAACGACATACGAATTCCGAATTTCTTACAGATAGTCTTGAAAATTTATAATTGTGAATTTTCATGGGCTATGAAAATACTTATAAGAATTAAAACGAAAAACGTGGGGTGCATGCAATACATAACTGTAAGAAGTGTAGAGAGGAGGTATCAATGAGAAAACTTACACATCGGCTCATATCATTTGCAGTGCAATAAAATTGTTAGTTAAACTATTAATGTATCAAATATCTGTTGCATGCGCCGCACGTTTTTCGTTTTAAATCTTACAAGTTGTAACCGTGTGTTTCGACTTGAAAATCGAGCGCGAAAGTGTAATTGACTCTACGGCCATCTATTTGACTAATTATATGTTAATCGACACTCTTTAGTCACCCGGGGCCATTTCAGAGGCCCCCCTAGATTGAATTCGCTAAAGACTCTCTATTTAAATCATTAAAAATAACTTAACAGTGGTTCGTGATTATTGGACACGCAGTAACCAAGGCCCACCGTTATAAAGTATTTTCATAGCTATTAAAAATTCACAATCATAAATTTTCACGATTATCTGTAAGAAATTCGGAATTTGTATGTCGTTTTAAATCTTCATGAGGCTCAGAGAATTTATTTTATACTATTTAGTTCGTTTTAAAAACGTGGTATATTAAAAATTTTTTTTTATTTCGATAATTTTTTACTTTAAAATCCCACATTGATTTTTTCAAAAATAGATATTATTATTATTATTAAGTCAAACTATGTTTTATTATTTAATTAAATTACCTGAATTTTTAAAGGCAATCCTGTTTTATTAATAATCCAATACTCTGCATAAATAACGACTGTCCAACTGCTTACTTTATTTAGTTCAACACACAGCATAAATGGTCTCCAAACAGCATCTGTATCACCATCGGCAAACATTTTTACTAATTTTCTTTCTAATTCAGAATTTAATTTAAAAGTTCCAGCCCATTGAGCGCCAAGATAATTTTTAATTTTAAAATTAACTGTAGTATCATTATCACATTTTATTGAATAGACATTTATCCGTTCTCCAGGTTCAATTCTAACTTGATAATTTATTGACGGAACATCAATATCAATTACAAATGGTAGTTTATTGTCAAATAGAAGCGGTGGAATAATGCTAATGAGATACTGCGGCACTTGACAGTTTATTCTCTCGAATTTAGGATGCTCGATACAAATTACCTTAACTCCAAATATTAAATTTGAATTTCCGTCTTTTGATAGACAATAAATATCACGTGGAATATTCAAATGTTCACACAAATCTTTCCAACATATTCCACGTTCACTTACTTGATATTTTCTATTAATTATAAATAAAATAATTATTGACTATCATTATTTATTTATTTTTATTTAATAATAAATTATAGAATTAAATTTAACACTTACTCAAAATGTACTGGCATAATATGAATAGGAAAATGATAAGTAATATACATTGGAACATTATAAATATCATGAGGCTCAATGACAGCTATTCTCATACTGTCATCAAATGGATTTAAAGTCTCGCCAATGTGTTCAAGTTGTAATTGTTCGGCCAATTGTTTTTTATAATAAAGTCCCATTGCATAGGATGTTTCATTACGAATTTGAAGTGGTGATCGGACGGTTATTGTTCGATGCAAATGATGATTTGTCATTACTTCAACGACTAAATGATATCGAACGTCATGTTTAACAGGTCGTAATGGTATTAATTTATATCCTTGCCATTTAGGACAGTATATTATTGAATCCTCAAAATCTAAATAAATAATTTTATAATTTATATGCATAAATATATTATTATTTTTATTATTTAAAACGTACCGTCAATATAAATTCCTAAACTTTCTTCAGTCATACTATTATAAATATTAACTGGAGATTGATCGGGAAAAATAACTAAATTATTAAGAGAATTATCATAAATTTTATCTTCTTGGTCCATAAACCCGTATTCCATATAATGTTCACCAAAAATATTATTATCACTCTCAGGACTACTAGGAGCACTAACAGGGGAATCATCTTTAGTTTTATATTCTCTAAATGCTATCAATCGACTTATATTATTTGTATTTCCCTATAAATTATAATATTTATTATTAAAAGTAATTATTTATTTATTTATATAATTAAAAAAAATAAAATTACTTTTTCTTCAGCGCGTAACTCTACTCTACTTGTATGCCCAATTTTATTAAGTAAATTTAATTTTCCAGCATTAGTAGGAACAATTGGAATTTCCGTGCAGGTTTTTGAAAATGTTTCCAGAATAATATCAAAAATATCTATGGTATTTTTAGTTATTGTAAAATTAAGTCGTTCTTCTGCATTGATAATAATATAATTTGCCAAATAGTCGCTCTCGATTGACGTATGGTCATGCGGACAATCATCTGGAATTAAAAAATTTTTAATCAGTCTACAATTATAATAATTATGGTTTATATTTAAATGGAATTATACTTATTTCAGCCACATGTTCAGGCGTTAATTCAAGACCTTCATCTTCACATTTACTTGAATGATCAGAATCACTGTCATCATCTTCGTCACTTTGATCTTTTGTAAATAAGTGACTAAAACTTCTTGCTAATTTTTCCGAACCTTCTTCTTCATTTGAATCTGAATCTTCGTCATGTTCAAATGTATATTCTGGCACTAAAATTGAATTAATTTTTTATCTTCCCGCAATAAAAATTGAAAATTTTCAAAAAAAGGGAAGTTATTAGTTTTGGTCCGATTTTTTAAAATTGAGTTTTCATCAGATCTCGACGTTTTGAGGTCCTAGAAAGCTATTCTGACTATTTCCGAATGAACGTCCATCCGTCCATTCGTCCGTGTGTGTGTGTGTACAAACTTCTTTTGTCCTATGATATCTTTGAAACGAATCGACCGATTTATGTTTATGATCATATGGACTATTTTCAGGTACAAATATAAATAATGTAATAGTTTTTCAATTTAATAAAACCATAAATACTAAATTTTTTAGATGCAATAATATTACCTACCGAAGATTCGGAAAAAATTTCGAACTATTAGAATCTTTCAAACTATTTGAACCTTCAAATTATTCGAATCTCGAACTATTCAAAACTTTTGAACTATTCAAATTTTTCGAACTATTCGAACCCTCGAACTATTCAATTCGATTCGAACAAGATTTGTACATCCCTATGCAACAATCGAAAGGGCTCACCAAGACTTAGAACTGATTAGGTTTTGGAATCGATCGATCGAATAGTTTACAAGTTATACAAAAAATAAACATAAAAAAAATTTTTTTTAAAATGTTTTTATTGCATGACTCGTACATCGTTCGACCAATTTGTTTCTAAGTTTGATCAAATCTAATTCACAATAAGCTCTTTCGATTGCCGCAACGCATGTGCAAATCAGTTGATTTGTTCCGAAGATATCGTCGGACAAAAATTACTTTTTTTTAGGGAAATGTACATATTTTCGGTTCAGCCTTTTTTCAGCTCGAAGACCTCAAAAGTTTATCAATAATAACATTTTCAAAACAGCGGGGTTTTGGGGTTTGCCACAGGGTCAACCGTTTTTCAGATTATTTAAAAAAAAAATTTAATAAATAAATAAAATTATTACAGCTTATTTTTGATGTGAGATTAGAATTCGGTCGTATAAAAATCATATCTTCATTACTTTGATCATCATCACTATTATAATTTTCAGTTCTTCGTCTTTTTGGAGTAGATTTTTTAATTTGATTCCAAGAGTGACGGCAACAAGAACTGAGCTCGTGTGCTTCTGCTTGATAAGCCTGCAAAAAATTAAAAAAAATAATTTAATTTAAAAATTTTTTAGTTCTATAAAAAATGAATAACTTACTCGTATTGTCAATTCCCATGGATCATAAGCAACGTCATCTTGTGTACATAGTTCAATAAAAGGTTCCCAATTACCTCGATTATGATTGTAACAAAATGCATGAATTTTAAAATTAGATTCAAGTTGAAATCTATCATCAATTGAATTAATAGTAACACCAATTTCAACTTCAGCTTTTATCATCGGAATACGTTCAATAGTTTCTTCCATTTCAAATACAAAATGAATAGCTACAGGTTTTAAATTAAAAATTCTCACTTGTGTTGAGTGTTCATTAATAAAAGCTGTTGAATTTACCAGCGAATCTGTAAGTTCCCAGATATAACTCTGCAGTAATTGATTATAAGATTGTTAATAAGTAACTTACGTTCACGACTACGTTTACAAGGTACCGAAAAAATTTTCTTCGGTGACCAAAGATCGATGTGTGAATTGGATTCCAAGCTTCCACTTCTGTTATCAAATTTGGCATCGAGGATTTTAAAAATCCCAACGGCATCATTCAATATCTGAACAAAAAATAATTTGTTTGTTTTGTTATTATTTTTTTTTTCTTTTATTTACATTAAAATGATTTATTTAATATTATAATTATTATTATTATCATCTATTTATTAAGCATTAATACCACAACACAACGTGCCGTTCATTGTTACAATAAACATTAATTTTTGTTTCTAAACGACGATAAAGCTGAGACACAGACAAACGATGATGCTCACTTGGCTGAATGTGCAGATAACTCCAGCAGACAGATGAACATTGACGGGGCTCGCATCAAGACTTATTTGTGCCCGATCATCTGGTGACTTCTCTTTGGCGCTGATTTCAATGTCACAGGGATGCAAAACCCACTGAGGCGCTTGACGACGGTATCGTTCCTGGCTTTTACTTTTGGCACAGACATTCGATAATGTACAGACAATTGAAGATATTCCTGCGTGACGACTACACTCGATTATTAATTCCGCTTGGACCAGGATCGCATGAGCATTACTTGCTTTTAAATCTCCAAACAACAAGATTTCCGGTTTACGTACTCGTATTGACACCGATGTACCTTTCAACAATTATTATTTTATTTATTTTTAATCTATTAATTAATTTATGATAAATTTTATACCTGGTTGTTCAGATAAATCTGCAATGTTTTGAGTTGATAATCGACGTAATACTTTTTTCTTATCACCAGAACTTTCAGCGTGTCCTTCATAAGCTTCATTCACAACACCTGTATCAATTGGTTCAGTAGGCAGAGAATCAACAAAATAACGAGTCAGTTGTAGTAAAAATGGAATTGATAAATTAAATCGAGTTTCTTCAATAAGCATATCGATACATTGATCTCCTGCTGGAGCCTGAATGAATGTGAAATCAAATACTGGTGGTTCAGATACCGATATACAAGATTCAAAATTTAATCCTGCTGATTTTGCTGGTGACTGAATTATTCTAAAATATTTATTAACAATTTAATAAATACTCAAATCCAAGTTGTTAATATATTCAATAAATCTACACAGAGAGAAATTTATAGTAACCGTTCCTAATACGTTTATGAAATATCATCCCATATCGTTATAGTAATAATTACTTGGAATAATGGGATATAGGCCCATACTTTCTGGGAAAAGTTCCCATAAGTATGGGAACAATTCTTATCATTATGGTAACAGTTCCCATATCACATGCAATAGAATTATGGTAATGACTACCATACTCATAGGAATAGTTCCCATAAGCAGATAGGAACAAATCCTATAACCACTTTGTAACGGTTCCTAAGTGCATATGGGAATAAACCCTATATATGAGGTAACTATTCCCATAATATGTGGTAATCATTCCCATATATTATGGAAATGATTACTATATATTATGGTAATGGTTACTATAATATTATGGTAATGGTTACTATAATATTATGGTAATCATTACCATATTGTTATGGTAATGGTTACTAGAGTATCATGAGAACGATTACCATAAAATTATGATAATCATTACTAAAATATTATGGTTACTGTAACATTTAGAAATTCAAATCATTAATCCTACACAGAAAAAAAGAATTTCTTGGCGCAAGAAATATTTTGTATTATGAATTGAAGACAAAAATTTTTCTTGGCTCAAGAATTTTTTTCTCGCCTAAAAAATTTTTTTCTTGTTCCGAGAAAATTTTTTCTTACCCCAAGAAAAGTTTTGTTTTCACTTTATAATACAAAAAATTTCTTGGGTCAAGTAAAAATTTTCTTAGAACAAGAAAAAATTTTTTGCGCCAAGAAATCCTTTTTTTCTGTGTAATGTTTACAGATTAATTTGGTGTATGGTGATGATTATCATAATATTATAATGATTGTTACCATAATGTTATAGTAACCATTACCATAATATTGTAGGAATGCTTACCATACTATTACAGGAACCGTTACCATAGTGACATAGTAACGATTACCATAATTCTATAGGAACTTTTCCGATACCATATAGGAATTATACCCATATTTATAGGAATTATTACCATAATATATATGGGTGCCGTTCCTATAATCGACATTTCAAAAAAACCAGTCACCATGCGTTATGGGAACTATTCCCATAATATATTGTAATTGTTACCATAAATTTCTCTCCGTGTACGCATATAAATTCTTTCATACTTGCGAATTACAGCATCTTCTTTTCTTGTGTCTTCTAAAATACAAGTTCTCAAAGAAACTTTCATACTAATACTTTTGTTACTGTATAATTCAAAAGTCATAATTATTTCACCGAGATTAAGTTTTCCTAAACCATCATTAAGATCATGAACTGGTGAACTCAATACCTGTAATAAGTAATTAAAAAATAAATAAATTATAAATTTCAATTGTTTTATTTATCAATAAATACTGGTGCTGAGTAAAAATAATTACAAAGGAATAAATGAAAATGTACAAAAAAAGCTATTGAGTGAAAAAAAAATAATAAATCTTACATTACTGTAATGCCTCTATGGTATGAGGTAAAATCGTGGTTTAACATAAATTGTAATAAATCCTAATAAAAATAAATAAAATATAAAATAAAACTAAAATGGTGAGAAAAGAAACTTAATAAATATAAAAATAACAAAGCACCTCGTCTGAGTCGGTAAATAAATTAAATTGTAATCCATCAAATGTTATTTTCATGTTAACTTCACAAATTGGATGTTCATCTTGTACGAAAAAGACCTCGAGTTTTTTTACTGTCGCTTCATTTTCGAAATGAACTTTATTTTTAACTTTTTCATTAAATGACTCATTATTTATTAAATCATTTCGATGAATTGCTATTATTTTTGATACATTGTCTTCCCAAATATTTAAAATTGACGCAAGATCTTTTTGACTTAAATTAATCATCAATATATCAACTGATCCAATTATCTCACAAAGACCGTATACTTGAAGTCCATTTTTATTACGACACTCAATATTTCTTTTTACATCTAAACGAATTTGAACGGGCTCAACAATTGGTTCCTTTGAAAAATTTAATTATATTAATTTATTTAAAACTTTTATTTGTAAATAAATTTATAATTAAATAAACTTACTTGAATTTTTAAAACACCCGCAAGTGTCATAATAGCCCGCGACAAAGTCATAGATGAAAATTTAATTAAAATATTGTCAAGAATAGACGAATGATTATCACGAGAGCTTTCATCAGTGACTCGGATTTTTTCATTTTTTTTAAAAAAATTTTCAATACTCAAAACACCCAGATCCAAGACCATGAGATTTGGTATGTCTCTGGTTTGAGGAAATAAAAATGTTGGAGCTTGAAAATCAATAAAAATCCGTAGCTTGGTAGCACTTTTTCTCAACTCTTCTACACTCCAGTAAACAAAAAGTTTCGATGCCTGAGCTGGCATAATTAGTTTGATAAGATGTATAAAAGGTTCTATAAAATGTCGACAATCTCGAAATATTTCAGACACTAATATACAATTTATTTTACCAAATGAAAGTTTAAAACTTCCATCAGCTTTAACATCATCGGCGCTTGTGCTTATTTCAGATGCTGAATAAAGTTTTGGTGCATGTCTTACGTATTTAAGGTCTAAAACTTTATCATCTTCAGTCGTAAGAATTTTAGGATAAAGAGTAATTTCACTGAGATCTTCAATAGCAAGACCACGAAGATATGCAGTCAATATCATTCTTTCATTAGCATTATAAATACAATCACTTTCTAATCCCAATACTCGTATTTCCATAAGATCCATATCTTTAGTACAAAGTCGAAGTACAAATGTTTGAAGTCTTGCTGAATAACTTAACTTAATAGCACCAGGTGGTACCGGTGGATCATCCTCATTTTTCTTTAAAAAATTAAATATATATTTTATTATTTCAATAATATTTGGTATTTGACCAGGATACGGAATTGTCTTTAAATCTTTACAGTAATCTTTTATTTTAATAAAAGCTTGTCGATGGAAAACAACATTAAGATTACGTATATTGAAGACTAACGATTGTTCAATGCTCTTAAAATGTGATTTAAAATCCGGACAATTTGCACGAACTTTACGATAAGACACACCGATAATATCATAAGACCCGTCAGTTGATATAAGCTCGAGATAAGACCCTGTAATTCCGGCATTTGTTTTGTCAGCAAGAACAATCGTACCGACTCCCAATTGAAATGCTGGTCCGTATTCCATAATAGCCGATTCCAAATAAAGTGTACAGAGACGTAAAATTAAATAAGCTTTTTCTCTACCATTGCTTGTACAACAAGCATGAATACATAATTCACCGATGACTATTCTTAGTAATAAATTAACGTGATTGTGTGGTGAAGTATTGTCATCAAATCCGGAATAATTAACTGATTTAATCCATTGTTCGAGATCTTCTTCACTAAACTCTGAAGAAGATACAATACTTCGTTCAGATTCGGTCATTATTGTCGGTGGTACATTATTACCAGGATAATTTGAAATATCGCGACCTAAAATAAAAGATGAAAGAGCCACAATTGTTCTTACACGTATTAATTGTTCAGAAGATAGTGATATAAATTCACTTGTTTCTTCTTGAATTTTTAATAAACTTTTACGAAATTCTTCAATATCATTAAGATTTGGTATTGATAGTTGATTTAAAAACTCATTAAAACAAAGTAATTTGTGCTTTGATAAATTTATTTTTAATGTAGAAATTGATACGTTGAGCTTTAGTTTTGGTAATAAACGATAATCAGGTTTAATACTAAAAGACACGGTAACATTTGATTGTATTTTAGGAATCACGTGATTTTCAGAGTCTTTCCAACTACGTGATTCGCGCCAATCATCACCTGTATGACATATCAACATTTGGCTATCTGTTAAAACTATATGAATACGATCGTACAGTAATTCTTCTAATTCCATTAGCGTTGCATCTTCTAATTGTACTTCAACAGCTTGTAATTCTGTTTTAAGTGTCATTCTACCTAAGTCAATTATGAGAATATGTTCTCCTTCTTGTATTGATCCATTATCCGGAAAAACAAAATACGGACCTTTAATATCTAATTTTAAATTTATTCTTGATCTTCGATTAATTATTGAATTAATAAGCGTAATAAATTTATTTTTGCTTCTCTTGTATCCACATTGTAAACTACATGCCAAATGCTGCACATGAGATTTATTACGTTTAAAGAAATAAAATATTTCCAAAATTGCGTACTTATGATAAGTTACTTCAAATGGTTCTAATCTAACATTTATATCATAATTAAAATCAGAATTTGGTGGATTTTTTTCAAAATCAATTGCCAAAAAATTAACAGCTGCATTTCCTGTTAAAATATTGTCTGCTGTAACAAGAGGAATTAAATCATTTTCTGATGACGCTCCTTCAATTACAAAACTTTCTGCGCGAGCAGATATTTTATAAGCTGAACGTTCAGGTCGTGTTTCAATGCTTGTTAAAAATTGTGTTATTGTCGCTACAAGAATTTCACGATTATCACTAAATAAACTTAATGACCAATTATTTAATGATAAATTATATTTTTTTTCTATGTACTTAGGCAATGGTTCTAATTTAAATTTAGTTTCATTATCATGATTATTTGTATTATTTGGCTTTGGACTAGTTGGTATTCCACAAATTTCTTGAATTTTTTCACAATTAACAGCAAGTTTTATACTAGATCCCGACTCAACGATTACACAATCTGGATACTTTTCTTTCAATTCTATTTTAGCGTGTTCTCTAGCAATAATAATATTTAAAATAGTTAAACAATCTTCATATTTTTGTAGATCTAATTTTAATTCAGTATCATTTGGTTTCAATAGACTCTGTATAAATGTTTCCTTATATATTTTATAATTCTTACGATGTGTTTTTATATATTTCCAAGTATAAGGCCTAATATTTTGTTCAAGAATTGCTGTGCACGCATATTTCCACCAAGCTTTTGAGTCTTCGGATATTTTAGATACTGGATGATATTTTTGAATTAATTTTGTTCTAAAATATAAAATATAATAATTTATTTTTATAGACTTTACTTAAGAAAATTACTTTAAATGAATAATTAATTAAACCTTTCTACAGATCCTTGCTGAAGTGATTCCCACAGTAAACAAAATGCAGCAAATTGCTTGTCATATATTTGCATAGCAATATCTTGGAGGACAATATCAACTAACATTCTAGCAGCTTGTCCTGCGTTACTTTGATTCATGATTACTTTGATTTTAGTTGTAAAAGGTTTAATAACTAAAAATAATTATAAAAATTAATTTTTTACAAAACAAAATCATGTAATTATTTAAATAAAAAAAAAAAAAAAATATTAAACTTACGAAACTGAAACTCTTCACTATTTATTGCAAAAGTTCTTAGGGAACGATGCATGACTGCTTTCCATGCCAAAAGATTTGTAAAATCCCAGATTTTTGGATAAGATGGCAATGAAGGATTTCCATTAGGATTTAAATATATACTTAGAGATTCAACACGAATTAATTGGTATACTGATGTAGATGTAACTGGAGTAACGCCAGGTTTCCATTTGCTATAAAAAAACAAAATCAATATATTGTTACAATTTATTATTACTGTTTCATTTATAACACAATGGTAATTTATTTTTAAAAAAATATAACTTACTTGTTAGTTGTTGCCATAGAAAAACTTTGGACGCATAATCCACAGGCAATTCTAAAGCCATTTGAAAATTTTTCTTCGTATCTTACATGAACGTTGTTCACTGTAATTTGAAAATTTTTGACAACTGATGCCATCAGATTGTCAAAAAGACCCGAGGGTAATCCTAAAATAAATTGAAAAAGTTTTATTTAATTTGTTCTAAGTTATAATTATAACATATTGTATTTAGAAACTAAAAGTCTGATCTAATTTACTGAAATTGAGTAATGAGAAAAGTTTATATTAAGTTATTAACTGACCTGAACGAAGTAATCCATCACCTTCCAAATCTTCTAAAACTTTTCTTTTCGAGGCTCTCATCAATTTCTTTTGTATTTCTGGGTCATAAGTTCCAGACATTGACGGTACAGTAACAATATAAATATCCTAAAATTAATATATTGAATAAGTAATTATCTATATTATTAAGAGAATAAGAAAAATTTTGTTCCCGGGATATCTATATGATAGAATTGGTTAATGTTATTAAATTTGGTATCGTTAGAAAGGTCTTGACTTGAATTTGTGCCTTTTCATAGTTTAAACTTTATTTATTGCCAAGTATTAAGATAAATCGATTTATCTATATCATTCGGATTACATTTAAATTACACGTAAATAAATTAATATATATTTTAATTATTCTCTCACGGAATATGACTGAATGCCACTGAATATATAGCTATATTATTTATATCGCGTTACTAATTCCAACATGACATATTTTTATACTCCTTTTTAGTTTTAGGGAGCTTCTCAAAGCCAAAAGAGCGTACACAGAAAAGAAAGGATTCATTGCGCAAAAAATCTTTACTCGCCCGAAGAAAATTTTTCTTACCCCAAGAAATTTTTTCCATTGTGAATTGAAAAAAAAATTTATTTAAAACTACAAAAAATTATTTGGCGCAAGAAATTATTTCTTGCCCAAAAAAATCTTTTCTCGCCCCAAGAAAATTTTTGCATTCAATTCATAATGAATAAAAATTTCTTGATGCAAGTAAACATTTTTTGCGGCAAGAAATCCTTTTTTTCTGTGTAATTCATAAATTTAGCAGTGATATTTGAGCAGTCACGTAGTGACACCAGGTTGCTCGTTATTATTAAAATAAAAAGTAATTACCTCTATACATAAAATAATTGGCTGGGAAAAAAGACCTGCCCATGGTATTTTTAAAGATACTTTTCCAATTATACCAATCTCTATTCTAATCGGCAATCCAAGCTGATACTGTAAAAAAAATTTTTTTTTAACTGTCATTAATAAATTAATTAATAAAAAAAAATAATTAAGTAAATTTATTATCATATTAATTTATATAATTATAGATAATCATACCAAGGCCTCTGGTTTCAGCTTGAGATCCGTCAGGTACGTTTCACCTGAGAATATTCCCACATTAAATTGTTCAGTATCGAGATCCTCAACATATCTGCCTAGGAGACGATTTAAAAATGCTGCCACTGCCCCCTCAAACATTGTTCTTCTTTTATTTATATTATAAATAATAATTCACAAAATATTACCCAGTGACCCAGTGACAACGATCACATACATTCATCTGCTATATAGGTGTAGTACTACTTGTCTCTTTCTTCTTACCATGCATTGAACACACACTATTTTGACATCAAATAAATCAACCGTTTGTCACTTTATTTATATGGTGTATAAAACTTGTACGACTCTGACAACACTTGGTCATACTTGAGGGCAGTAGACAGGTAAATTTCATTTCACTAAAACCTCATAACTTTTAAAAAATTGAATTTTTACATCTTGAGAATCCATTTAATTTTCTTTCCTTGCTCCAAACTTTATCTTTCCATACTATACGTCTTGGCTCGTGCGCCAGAGCAGTAGACTATCATCAAGACTTATATTGATTATTTTGTATATATATATATCCCTATACCCCTGAAATCATGATTGATATTTGTACGCATGTGTACATACAAATAATATATATGCTGTTTTTTTATTATTTTTTAATACAATATATTTTTACATTTTTTCTCCCTAAAATATTGTCAAATAAGATATACATATAAATTTATAATGTCATATATACTTAGTATAATATATAAGCAGTAATAATAATATTATTTATCAAACTGTTACATAAAGAATCCTCTAAAAAATTACATTTTTTATTTGTAGACGTGTTAATGGTTTATTAAAGCAAAACTTTTTTATTGCAGATAAATATTATACTAAATAAAATTTAATATTAATAACAATTAAATTAAAATTTTTTAATTATTATAATGGAGTAATATTTAAATTCCTAAATGCATGATAATATTATTGTAATTTAAATTTAAATATCTATTTCTAAAACAACAATCTCTGGCTATAAATCTGATTCAAATTTTATGAGATTCAATCGGATATTTACGATTTTATTTTATTCATGGTATTATTCTCCGATTCAAATCCTGTGAATTCATTCTGATTGGACTCAATCAGAGTAAATTGGATTTTTTTTTATCTGGATTAAAGTCAATATGTAAAATAATATGAATATTAGGGTGTGTCATTTAAAGGCTATATTTTTTTTTTACTGCTATACCAGAAAATCTGGTGGTATATAGAAAATAAAAAATCATGCCGCTGAGCTAAAGGGTTTAAGTCCAATAGCGGCTTGGCTCATCAAAAAATGGGATTTCCCATTTAAATGACACGGGAAATTTTTTTTTTTAACTTTGAGTATTTTTAACTCGTGAACAAACCAATAGATCGAATTGACTAATAGATATTTTTGTAGGAAATTGAACGCTCTACAAAAAAGATCTCTTATCATTTTTTGATAAATCCATCTGTTCGAAAGTTATTAGAGCTCGAAGTAAAGTTGAAGATCTTTTCAGTTTTCCGGCGAAACCATCAGACTTGTCATAAAATGTTGTAGGGTCTTTTTTGTTGAAAATTTTACTCTCTACAAATTATTATCAGTAAAGTTTTTCCAAATTTCGCATTATTATCTAGTTATTTTCATTTCAATGCCGAGCTCTTGAAATCGATCAGAACACTACTTTTTTAAGAGCTTAAAATTAAAATGAAAATAACTAGATAATAATGCAAAATTTGAAAAAACTTTAGTAATAATAATTTGTAGAGAATAAAATTGTCAACAAAAAAGATCTTACAACATTTTAAGATAAGTCTGATAGTTTCGCCGGAGAAGTGAAAAGATCTCCAACTTTACTTCGAGCTCGAATTTTCTGATGAGCTAAGCCGCTATTGGACTTAAACCCTTTAGCCCAGCGGCATAATTTTTTATTTTCTATATACTACCAGATTTTCTGGTACAGCAGAAAAAAAAAATATAGCCTTAAAATGACACACCCTAATAAATATATTTATTTTCTAGTCTCTTAATGCTTCAATTTTTCAGTTATTCTAAATGGGATATCCCGATTTTTATTTTTCTTAGCAAAATAATTTAAACGAGCAACCTGCAGTCACTACGTGACTGCCCGAGTATTACTACAAAATTTATTGAATATGAATTGAATTTACCTGTTTATTGAAATCTTTACTTTAGAATCTTTTATTTCTGTTATCATTAAAACATAATTAGCCCAACTCATCATTGACTCACAAACTGATTGATTTGAGCGATTGTATAATGATGGGATTCTTAAAAAAAAATCTACGCATGGTCAAGTTTTTTGTTATTAGTTTTCTAATATATTTTTTTTTTCACTGATATGAAATTAAATCTGTTAAATTTTTATAATCATAGAAGACATGGCATAAGACTAAATTTTTTAAATTTCCATTCGATTATATATATATCACGTGAACGAAGAACTTGAGCCACTTAACTAAAAGGACCTTTTTTGTAGCGAATAAAATTTCCTAAAAATTCGTTATCTGCACTTTTTCTGTAAATTTCGTTATTTAGTTAATATCAACTAAAAACCCAAATTATTATTAAAAAAATTATGTTCAGTACCAATACAGAAAAAACAATTAGAGTCCGAGTAAAACTATTAAGGAGACTTTTGAAGAGTATCAAATTGCCTAAAAAATGCCGCAAACGGCGACCCGATAACTTAAAATGCGGCTGAGTTATAGAGAATTAAAAAAAAAATCCCAACTTTCCTATGTATTTTAAATGGGAAAACTTCAAAATCAAATATAAAGTACTTAAAATTAAAATTAAGGGCTGAAACTTGCAGGGAATTTTTTTTTCAATGTCTAGAACAATATTTTCAAGTGGGAGTGAAAAAAAAAAATAGTCTTTCAAAACGAATCACCATAATATATATATATATATACATTCTGTGACAGAATAATTAAAATATTAATTTATTGCAAGAAAATGAATACGATTGTCTTTTTTCCCGCGTAATTTAAATGTTATTTGAATGTTAGCAATAAAAAAGAGTTTCAACTATGAAAAGGCATAAATTCAAGTCAAGACCTTTCCAATGATACCAAATTTAATAACATTAACTTATTTTATTATATACCCAAGTAGCACATAGTCAACTTTAAGATGTCTCTTAAAAGGACAAGTCATATTTTTTTTTTGTCTCAAAGACATCTTTTTTGATATGAATACGACATGCAAATGTTAATTCCGGGGACAGAGACGAGTTGTGTTATTTTTCCTGTCTTATGTCAATTGAAAAGTCGTTTAGATGACTTATTTTACCACTATTTGTAGTTTACTTTTTGTCGTCACTTGTGTTAAGTCTTTGAAGTAGGTATTTTTTCGGTGACATAAATTTCTGATCGTTTTGTCAACATATTGATGCCTTATCGATAAGTCAAAAAGTAGCCTAAAAACTGATATCTTATAGATGTCACAAAGCCAAGTGTGCTACCTGGGTAGATATGTCGGGAACAAAATTTTCCTTATTCTCTTAATAATATAGATTATTATTCAAATCCATTCATTAGAAAAGAGTTATTAACCGTAATCGATCTACAATTATTCAAATTATTAGTATCATGATTTAAATTTTTAAAAAATTAAAATCAACTGAATATGCTTCTCTGATTTTTTGTATGCGTTCTTATAAATTCTAATTAACATGAACTTGGTACAGATTTAATTTGAGTTCTTTCGTCATTTTCGTCTTTCACTTTCTTCGCATTACTATTATTTAATAATCTCAAGTATATGTTCCTTCTTTAGAATTTTGATGTCAATAACTATTTTAAAATTTATTTATGACGATTTTTCCGGTCACATGACTCGACCATATCACTGTCATTTTTAGTTATTTGATAGTCACAAATAGAAACAAAAAAAACACGTAATATTGTTAATTTAAATAAAAAAGTCAAATAAGTTTAAATGTCGGATACAATCGGTAATTTCCGACTTATCGTGAGCCATTTTTTTAGCAAACAATAATAATAATAATAATAAAAAGTGTAGTGTATAACGCAGTAAGATATGTTGCTGTGAATTTTGCCAGATGACATAGATGAGAAAATGGTTTCAACGCGGGGTCCAAAATTCAAATTCTGTGATGGTGAAAAAGTTCTTTGCTATGAACCTGACCCAACAAAAGCCAAAGTTCTTTATGACTCGAAGGTAAATTATAAAAAATAATATAAATTTATTATACAATGAATTTAAAAAATTTTATAAATATCCGGCGTATAATTTCGCGCCACAAATGTAACCTTAAACTTAAATAACGTCAAGGCGTTTTTGTTATGATTTACGAGTTTAATTGACGTAAATTGAATTAATTGTAGGTTTTAGATGTAATTGTAAATAAAGATCAACGTGGCCGAAAAGCAGTTGAATATTTAATTCACTTCCAGGTATGTTTAATTTAAATGTACGTCCATAAGATTATACCGGAGCTTAGATTTGTGTAGTTGTCATTGGTATTGTTGTTGTTTATAAACAAGATAAGGTGTCTAATGGTAACATAATTTTATAATTAGGGATGGAATTCATCTTGGGATCGGTGTGTAACAGAAGAATACGTTCTAAAAGATACAGAGGAAAACAGACAGTTGCAACGGGATCTTGCTCAGAAAGCACAGTTACAACTGTACGTATAATTTTTTAAGTGGTTAACCTACAAATAATATATATTTTATTGTGAATAAATAAAAAATAGTTAAATAATAATTTAATAAATGGCTTCTAAAAACAGAGGAGCATATTTATATCGTCGAGAACGAAAAAATCGTACTCACAGGCTGGCTGATCGACTATCCGGTACTGGCATCGAGTCACGTCGACGTGCTAGAAGCGGTGGAAGTCGTGCCACTTCTGGCACTACCTCTGAAGATGGTAGCTCAGGCCAACAAGACGATTATGATACCGAAGTACCATCAACGATATCCAATAATCATAGTCATAATAAATACATTTTTTTCAATATTTTATTTTGGTTTTTTTTCATTTTTTTTTTACCAGGAAGTTATCACTGAGGAAGACTCTGAGACCAGTTCTAATTTTGGAGGAGAGTCTAGTGAAGACGAGGATAGTGGTGGTGGAGGAAGCCATCAGTCTAGTGGCAGTATGAAACCTGGTATTGATCTTGACATTGGTAGCACTTTAAGAAGAATTTTGGAGCAAGATTATGAATTAATAAATCATAAAAATAAATTAGCTGTTTTACCAGCACAGCCAACTGTTTGTAGTATTCTTGAATCTTGGGTCCAGCATTTTACAACAACACAGCTTACTAACATTCCTGAAAAACCTCAAAGAAATAATAGATCTAGTAATACTATTGAAAAGACTGTTAATGAAATAAATATTTGCCGAGAAGTTGCTGATGGCTTGAGAATATATTTTGATTTTACATTGCCAGATTTATTACTTTATAGAACAGAAAGAGAGCAGTACAATGCATTTAAATCATCATTTTTACTTGGTGAACATCCAATAGATATAAAAGAAGAAATAATTGAGTAAGTTTTTATTTTTTATTAATAAAAAAAAATTTTTAAAAACGAATTTATCTTTCTCTGTAATGCATGATAATATTAACTTCAAACTTGATTTAATAATTGTTAACAATTGTTAGATCACCAGAAGTTACTGTCAAAGAGGAGCTTGAAGATTCTGAGTATGCACATTTACCTCCCTTTAGAGAGCTAGATGCTGAAGTCGAGCAGCCAACCAAGCCTGTCTCGTCAGTCAAAAGAAAACTGAGGTCCTCCCGTGTTAGCTCTGTTGATGATTCCAGACAACTCAGGTCGTTTGATGAAGTCAAACAAGAGGCTGGAAATGTATCTAGTATCGCTAGCACTAGTTCCAGGTGCTCTAGTCCTCGAGGAGCTACTTCAAGGTATCCTCTAATACCTCCAGCACAGATTGTTGCGTTGCTTGATGAAGCCAATAAGTGGAGACTCATACCAGAATCTACTAAAAATGATGGGACACCGAGTCCTTCGACGTACTTTGGAGCTATTCATCTTGCTCGTTTGTTTGGTAAATCTCATTTATTATTTACCTGTTATCAAATTTATTTAAAGCCGCTATACCCGCTTAGTACATTAGTCGCTCACTCTAACTGTTTAATACGTTTTTTTATAATTTTTATAAAAAAAAATTTCAACTAAAAAAATTAATATTGATAAATAATTATTTGTGAATCTAAATATATTAAAATATGATGTATCAAATTATTTTGTAATAGATTATAGATTTAAATTAAGTGATTGTTTACAAAATCGTACTCAGCCGGGCATTTTTTACTTTAACGTTCATCCGTTAGATTAAATTTAGCTTACGTCAAATTTTTAAAGAATTGTTATAGCTATATCTTATTAAATATATTTTTAAAATTCATGAAATTTTATATATTATGAAAGAATAAAGAAATATAATTTATAAATTATTTTCCAAATCAATAAACTTATTATAGTTTAATTGATATCGTCTTTGAGCGACATGGGGCCATGTGTTGATCGAGCAATGGTACATCACAACTTTTAGTGAGCGACAATCGGTATACTCAAGGACCTTATTTAAAAAAATTAATAATAATTAATTATCAACATTATTCTTCAAACTAAAATTTTATTCTAATACTTAAAACTATAAAAAATAACTAAAAAAAAAAAGAAAATATGGTTTTTCATATTATTTAATTATTTATATTGAGTGATTTAATCTCACTCCAATGAAAAGTGAGCGGGTATAGGGGCTTTTTACCTTACATATAAATGTTCTCATTAAAAATTATAATTTTTTAAAAATATTTTAGTTAAACTTCCAGATTTGTTACAAAATACAGACATGCCTGAAAAAAAATTAAAAGTGTTATTAAAATATATTGATATGTTTCTAAGGTATTTTGTTATTATTATTTATCTTATACTTTTTTAAAAAAATATAAATTAATAATTATTTTATTACTTAAATATTTTTTAGTTATTTGGAACCACATAGAGAATGGTTCGGTGAACAATTTTACATGCAAACAGACAGTCAGTCACAATGAGCCGAGTTCAAAGGTTACTTTCAAACTACTTGAGCCAAAAAAAAAGTAAATAAAATAGATTTTTTTTTTGATGACTTTGCTATTATGAAAATCACATGACTCGTAAAATAATAATTTTTAATTAATGGTATTTTTTTTTATCTTAGCATTTATAGTTTATAATTAAATGAAAATGTATGTTGTGTACTAAACATGTAAAGTATATGGTTAATAATGCAAAATAATTTTTCAGTATGACATTTGAAGGCCACAAATTTACATAGCATTAAAATTTCATATTATTTGTTTAAATTTTTTATTTATCCCGTAATTTTCGTACAAATTTATTATTATATATTACTATAATCCCATAAACATTTTATATTAATGCTACATTTTTATTTGTACTCATTTTACGATTGCAAAAACATTCATTATCACAAAATCACACAATATTACAATTAATATTTAAACATTCATCCATACATTTTTATATTGAGTTAATTATAAGATATACATTTATAAATAACAAAAACAAAACACTTAGCAATGTTTAGGTAGGGTGCAATTTAAAATTAATTAGTAATTTTAATAAAAAAAAAATTTATATTCACATTTAATAAACAATCCGTTGATAGCTAAATAATTATTTAAAACGTATAATTTAAATGTCAAAATTAATTATTAATGATCATTACTAATTATCAAATATTTTAAATTGTTTACTATTTACTTTTGTAATAATAATAAACTACCTCATTTCTGTGAAATTCAATAATATAAAAATGATTTGATAAATACGTATATACTTTATTTTTTTAAATGAAACCCAATCAAGATAATTGAGACAGTACGTAATAAAAAACGGACGTTCGATAACGAAAAAAAAATAATAAACATTTAAATTTAAATTAATTTTATCAAGTCAGTAAACAATTGTGCAATTCATTGTGATTTTTTCGATTGTAGTTTATTTTTTTGTACAATAGTATTAAGGGGTAACGGTAACCGATTTTCAATTCAATTTAATTTACGGACAAACATTAGAAACCTAAAATAGAGAGTCTTTAGCGTTTTTTAAAGCCTTAACAAAGAGCTAGAAATTTCGTATTTTCATAAATTCTAATTCGTCTCCGAGAAAAATTGTTTTAAAATTCTCATTTACTCTACGAGTGCAACAAAGACAGTCCCGTTTATTTTTCTGAGTGTGAGAAAGAGGTCCGGTACCGTATCCCCTTAAGGGCATTCTTCAACAGTGCCTCCCCCCCCCATTTTTAAAAAATATTCAATAACCTTTAACTGTCATAACAGTATTAAAATTTTATTATTTAATTTAAAAAAAATTAAAGCATTAATTGAAAAAAGAACAACGCAGTTACAATTTCACTAAGATATAGATTTAAAAAAAAATTACTCACAGTTGTTATCATTAAGAGTTAAACAAAATTTGGTAAATGAATTTTAGCCTGAAAAATTTGACGTTTCGAATTATAATGTTGACATGAAGATTTTACTAAAATTTATTTTCCAAATTTCGTTTAACTCCTAATTGATATCAAATGTAAATAATTTTTTTTTAAATTTGTCTCGGCGAAATTGTAACTGCGTTGTCTTTTTTTCAATTAATGCGTTAACTTTTTTTAAATTAATTATCAAAATTTTAATACTATCATTACAATTTAAAGTCATTGCATATTTTAAATAAGTGGGAGGCAATGCCTGAGAATAGCCTTAAAGAGTTTAAAATTTTAATTATTTAAAATAGTTATTGAATTTATTTATAAACATGAATATAATATTTATAACGTACTGTACAAACGTACTCAATTATCATTAAAAAATTTACTTATATTATCGAGTAGAAATAGTTTCAGACTCTTGTCTCGATGTACAAGATTCACTATTAACTTGTTGTTGTTGTTGTGGTTGTTGCTGCGGCTGCTGTTGTTGAGGTTTACGAATAGGCATTCCCATAAATGTAGGAGTGTTTCCATTTAGTGTAGTACGTCTTAGTCTAGACGTAGGTATGCTCTGATGTACTTTAGGCTCATAATATTTGAAGACACCTTCACCAGGTGCCATCAAACCACCTTTTGGTAACTTGAACCACCATTGATAAGTAACATACCAAGTTAAAATAGCAATAACACCGCCAATAAATTTTTCAATCATTATATGATAGTAAAGAATTGTGGATACAAGCATAATATCCCATAGCAATTGTTGAAGAGTCATTATGATGAATAATCCTCGTAAATACGGCGTAAATATATTATGTGCTCTTTTAAGAAAGTCCATATCAGTATCAGATAAATTTCGTAGCATTCCACTACTAACTTCATTGGTAGTACGGCTGTACTCTTCTTTCATAATATGATCTTTAATACTTTCCCATCCAAGGAATGAAGCAGCTTCTTCAGCTAAAATTAAACTTGAGTATATTAGTATAAATGTATGACCAGAAATATCAAAACCACTCCAAAATTTACCAGCCTGTAGGCATTTTGTTTTAGTTTGTAATTGTAAATCTTTAGTATTTAAACATCTTCCATGATTTGTTTCAATAAAATGAAAGAGTTTGGTCCACAGTAACCAGGCTAGTGTAGCTAAAACAAGTCTAGCTAAATGTTTTATAAGAATAGGACGTCTACCACAGCCTATAGTATGTGCTGTCAGTGCAACCCATGGTACTGTCACTGTCAGAAGCCATCCCCAGCCCCATTTTACAAAATAACGATTAAATAAATTGTCAGATCTTGAAAAATAACTTTTGGGCATTGTTACAAAGTCCGCTATAAGTGATACAATAAAAATAGCGCCGCAGTAGATAACAATTTTAAGTCTTGGATCAAAGAGCAGTGATTTTTTACATAGATGAATTACCATACTAATTAATACAAGACCTACAGAGGCTGGTGGTGGAGTTGGTCTTGTGCCACCTCGGTCTTCCTGGATTCCAGCGCTTGGACGAAAATTCATTCCACGTGATCTAAAACTACCTCCAGGTGATCCAGTTCCCGTAGAATTATGAAGGGGTCTTCGTTTTGTAGGTGCCATGATGATGATTTAATAATTTATTATCGTCTTCGTCTTCGTCGTGACACGTATCCACTTATAATCATATCTTATAGTAAATACTATATAAGGTTTTTTGTTATTTGATTTTCGGGTTGAAAATATCATGAACTATATATAAATATGTATATTATTTTTTCAACCAGGCGTTTTTAATGAATAACTGATAGAAATATATTCCAATAAATAATTTATGGTAACTCCGTTATACGCAGTCATTTAAAAACTAAAATTCACTTGCATACGCTACTTTCAATCACGCAACATACTTATTTTTTATCCATTTTTAATAGTCCATGAGTGGTATGCTTGTAAGAATAAATTGTAGAGTGGGGACATCCGTACATGTGTTATATATATACCTGCATGTATCCAATGTAATTTTTAGCTTGGTGGGATAAATTTCTTTTTTTTTCCTTTTTTTTTCTAATAAAATTAGAGAGAAAGATTTTACTATACAGTAGATAATATGGAAATTTTCATTATTGACATTTTAATTACAATGAATAACGCGCGATATTTAAAATAACAAAAACGAGCAACCAGCAGTCACTACGTCAATCTAACTTTAGCATCGAATAACTTTTGAAGAAATAAAAATATTGAAAAATTATAAGTGACCTTTTTTGTAGAGCGTCAAATTTCCCATAAGAATATGTCGTGAACATTAAAAAGTATTGGTCCCACCGTGAGCTACAAATTCCAAAGCTTAAAAAATAAATTTTCCCATGTTATTTAAATGGGAAATAGAAAATTGAGATGCGGCAGCTATTAATATTAATATTAAGAGCTCAAACTTTCACAGTATTTTTTTTTTCGTCATTTCCAACAATATTTTCGATATAATGAAGAAAAAAAAAATAGTTGATTTTTTTGAATCAGTCTATTATATATATATATTAGGGTGGGTTGAAAAAAAACTTTTTTTTTATTTTTCTTAGCATGGGGGTAGAATTTGTACCTTATAAAAAAAAAAAAATTTTCAAGAAAAAAAAAAATTTTTTACTTAACATTTTGAGGTGGCCCACTCGTTTTTTAAATAAATAATTGATTAAACGGGGTAGTTCCAACGAAAAAAATTTTTTTTTGTCCAAAATCGTGGAAAACATCAAATAATTGTCGAATGTGATTTTTTTTTACTTCACTTTCATTTTAATTCAAAAGAAAATGCTTTTCATTTTTGAATTTTTTACTTAAATTACAAAAATAATAGTAAAAAAATTTTTTCAACTCCTGACTTTCAATTAGCCTTCAAGGGAACACCCTACAGATTGTAGAACACCATGTAATTTTTTTCGTTGGGACTACCCCGTTTGATCAATTATTTATTTTAAAAACGAGTGGGCCACCTCAAAATGTTGAGTAAAAAAATTTTTTTTTTCTTGAAAAATTTTTTTTTTTTATAAGGTACAAATTCTACCCCCATGCTAAGAAAAGTTTTTTTTTCAACCCACTCTAATATATATGTAATATAACGCGCCTTGTTACGACGATAGCGGCCACAATTTTTAACGGATCTTAATGAAACTTAGCACACACTTATTCTATGAACGATTATCACGGTTAAGTTCGAAGATGAGCAAAATCGGTCAACTAGTTTAGAAATGGTGGACATTTGAAATTCAAAAAATAACGAAAAATCCTACTTTTTCGGCTTTTTTCGTAAATAACTTTTTAACGGGTATATCTATTCTTATAATGTAAAAAGAACTTGATAGCCGATAGAAAAAGCTATATTTTCCTTTTTTTTATTTTTTGTTTTACGATAATTGCTCCACTTTTGATAAGGGTTCAAAGTCACATAATTGACTCATGTGTTATGGTGATAATGCCATTGTTTATATCTTTGAAATTTTTTGATGGGTGATTATTAAATTATATATATATATATATATATATATATATATATATATATATATATATATATATATATATATATATATATATAGAAATCTACTTCCATTTGGATGCCGAATGGCATTTTTTTTTCTATGCACACTTTTTTGGCTTTGAGAAGCTTCCTAAAACCAAAAGGGAGTATAAAAATCTGTCATTTTGAAATAAGTAACTCAATATAAATAATATAGCTATATATTCAGTGACATTCAGTCATATTCGTGACAGAATAATTAAAGTATTAATTTATTTATTTATTTATCAACTTATTTACAAGAATCATTTTATAGAATACAAATTTATTATTAGCAAGTGTAAATAAGCATATATAATAATGACTCTAGGGGTATACTTTTCAGAGTCATTTAATAAAAGAAAGATACATCATAACATATTCATTTCGTATATAATTTAACAATTTTAACTATGTTTCTCAGATACCATTAAGTGCTTATAGCATAATTTCATAAAAATACTCAAACTATCAGCTGATGTTATATTTTTAGGCAGCGAATTCCAAAATTTAATGCCAGTTATCAGAAATGATTTCTGAAAGTAATTAGTATGACATGGTGGTACCCATAATGAGTTAGTTTTACGTGGATCTACTCTCAATAAATACATATCATTTTTGAATATTAATTTATCCGCAAAAAGCCCTATGTTGCCTAGATATATATACTTATACATTAAGGTACCAAGTAGGTATAACCTATTCTCAATAGATAACCAGCCTAATTGTCGCCTAAAATTTGATATATGTTCATGTTTGCTTATACCTAGAATGTATCTTACGCATGCATTAAAAGAACGTTGTAATTGCATATTTAACATATTAGGCATATCTGTGAAAGCAACTGCACAATAATCATAATGAGGTAATATTAAGGACAACACCAATTGTCTTTTCATTAATACCGAAAAAATTTTTCTGTTAGTAAGATAAATTTTAACTTACTGACCCTAATAGTCAGAGTTGCTTAGCAAAAGTTAACTTTTCAATTTTCCGTAAAATTCCGGAAGTTTCAAGCAAATTGAATTTCAAATTACTGAATAAATTATTATTCAATTCAACAGCAAGTATTCGTCAATTTTTATAAATCTGTTTTTTGACCACAATATAAAGGTAAAATACTGTACAAATTGTCGAAACATTAACCGAAAATTTTTATTTTCAATTTTTGCTATAAATTTGGCATCAAATTCCGGCAGCGGATTGAAACGATCGGCATGATTTGAAAATAAAAAAAAATTTTAATGTCTGCTACTTTCACTATTATGAATTTAATTTATGTTTGAATTTAAATCCTATAACAATAATTTAATAGTTTTTGAAAGTAAATTGTGATAATACACTAAGCAGAATAAGAAATATTAGAAAGTATAAATATTTACTCGCCCAAGAATTTATTTTGATTTTCAAAGTACTAAATTCTTGAGTAATAAATTTCTCATAAAACTGGACCATTTACTTACCTGATGATATTTTATATTAATTTCATATTTATTAATTTATATTAGTAAAATTTATCAGAAATGAATTTAATCTGAAACTAATAATTAAAATAAAAGTTGTCTATTTATTGATGTAAAGTCAAATATTTCTTGTATCATTAAAACAACACAAATACATGTTAATACATTTCTGTATTACAGCAGACGATAGGTCTGAGAGTAAGTAATAAAACTTTAAATAAAATCTATAGAAAAAAAAAAAAAAAGTAATTGACAAACAGTGAAACTAAATAAAAATACTAGTTAATATTTATTTAAATATTTATATAAGTTGTAAATGCATAATGTGTACGATATACATTATGTGCGCGTTTATTAATGATAATAATTATTATTTTATTTAATTTTTAGTAAATTATTTAAACTCATATTCTCGAGCATATATATTTATATATTTAATGTATGTTTTAATAATAAATGTATACATATATATACAGATTATTTAATTTAGTATTTTTTTTTAATATATATAATTAATAACATCGTCAACCAATAAGCTAGCTAATAACTAATCGCAAACAATTAATAGATTAAATTTATACGCACTTTCTTATTTATCAAATAAATATTTAAATGTTTAATTATTGATTATATATAATATAATATAATCTTAATGAAATTCATACAATTCATTCATATCATAAACATATATCTCACTTATCAATTGTGTCTATTGTCTCTAATGAAGACTAAATATAACACTCAAATGCTGATCACAGTCTGTCTCTGCACTCGTCGAATCGACCAAACATTTTTTTTTTTCCAAGTCAAATTTAAAAAAAAAAATACAAACATTAATTTAAAATATGAAAACTAACTTAATTAAAATGACAGTTCAGATAAAATAATTACTTAAAATAATTGTAATTGTACATCTATGGATACATATTAAAAAACTAAAATTTAACTTTATGTACATACTCTCTTTGGACGTAAACTTAAAATTATTAATTTATAAATTTAGTCTTTAATTAATTAATTAATTTATAATTATACTCTGGACGTAATCGCGAGGCATTCCACAACCTGGCTAAGGTATACACGGCAGATGACAAGTCAATGCTTATCTCTCACAACCCAAACGACTTTGATAAAAATAAAATTACAGTCGTTTAATTTTATCCAATTTAACGTATGCCCAAAGATTGTCTTGCACTAAATAAATAAATAACAAATTGCAAGATCTATCTAACTGTTTATTTTTATCTTTATTATTTTTCAGCGTTTAATTTATTTAAAGCAGTAAAAAAAATTTGTAAATTATTTTCAATTTATTGTTTAGACTTTTTAAAAAATCATGGTCCTTTTTTTTTTTAATAATCACAAAGTTTTTAAAGATATTTGTTTTTTATTATTATTATTATTATAAATAAAGTCATAATAAATTTATTTGATAATCAGACAAATATTTAAAGTCAAAATAATTAATTATTTAATAATATTATTTTTGTGGGCTTCTCGTATATAGCAACGTATTTTAAATAAATTAATTGACAGGCATTTATAATAATCCGCGATCGTCCTAAAATAATAATAATAATAATAATAATAATAATAATAATAATAATAATAATAATAATAATAATAATAATAAATATTTTTTCACAACTCGCACATTATAATTCTCTATTATAATTGCAACGATTTGAATAAATATATTCATTTTGAAGCTACACAATCGTGAATAATAACACTGCAAGTCGCTTATAAAGAGGCGACATAATAAAAGCTGTACATAATAATTAATCTAGCGTTCTAGGCAATACCACTACAAATATTATTTACTTCTTATTTATTTATTTATTCAGTTTTTATTTTTATTTAGGATGACTGGATTAATTCTGTTTGTAATTAATATTGTTATGATTCAATTGTTAAAGTCGAAATTTAATACTTGCTCAATATTTTTCTTTTGTTTATACTAAAATTTATTGATATGGTACAATGACGTAGATGAATTTAAACATTTAATTGGACAAGACAAAAGTCACAGTCAACAATTATTATATTTATCATAATTATATATAAAGCAACGTATAATTAATGTTGGTAAGAAAAATTACTTGATAAAGAGCACTCAGTATCCTATAAATTACTTAAATAATAATAATAATAATAATAATAATAATAATAATAATAATAATAATAATAATAATAATTGTATAAATATAAAAAAAAAAAGTTTGCTTTGGTTCTATGTTGTTTCCTTTCTTTTAAGATAGTAAAATTGTATGGCAGTTTTTTAATAATAATATTTGTGCGATGTTACGCAGTACCGTTGGCCTGAACGCGCGGCTAACTATTTTTTTATCAACGATAATTTATATATTATTATAAATTTAATAATACGCTATACTTATAATAAATATTGGAAGAAAAAGTATCTAAATTAAATCGTCCTACAGTCACCGTTATTAGATAGGCCTCGTTGGTTAAATTGTCAATTGTCCAGACTAAAAACTATTTTTTTTTTTTTTTATATCTTATGAATTTTTCAGTTGGACAAGAGCACACAGATACTAGTAACCTTATATTTAACTAGCTTGAGAATGAATTATTGGAGCACCTCTGTGTAACATCGAGGCTGGTCGAGATTTACGCCCACTTGATGCTGTCACATTCATCACCGGAGGCTGATGCTGATTAATTTGCTGATTCATTGTTGATTCTCTCTTTGGAACTTCTGGAGGTATTTGTAATACTTCCATGTACTCACGTATTAAATTAGCAATTTGGAAAGCCTATAATAATAATTGTCATGATATTAATCTTATAGTCTAGTAATTTAATAGAAAAAAAAAGAACTATTATTATTACCTGTGACGTAGTTAAAATTACTTTACTTTGTTTCTTATCTGTTCCGGTAATAATCATAAGACAATTAAGTGCTGGACTGTAACTTAAAATACTACTGTACTCGTAAGTACACAAAGCATTCCTAGATCGATGCTCCAATAAATGAAGACCTTGTTGATCGACGGCCAACCACAAAACTCTAGGCCAATTTGACGTAAATGATTGCATTACATCAAATATTGTTGCTTTATGAAGTGGCCAAGATTGTATAAGATTTAAGAACGATTTTTTAGCTTCAAATGGTGTCATACCACGTAATGATTGATGATGTTGTATGACTGCTTCGATAGAAACATTCGGCACTATTCTTGATGGTAGGCAGTGATTAGCTATAGTACGTAAATCCGGATGATTTGGAATATCCTGACAGTCACCCAGTTCCACTTGTGCTTGTAAGGCAGTAAACATTACCTGTAACATTAAAAAATAATAATTTATTATTAAATTATATTAATTTACTAATTAATAACTTATAATAAATTAACTTACAGCTTCCATTTCAGTAATTGGATATCTATCAGCACGAAGATCATGTAAAACTTGATGATATAGTAATTCTTTTTCTACAGGATCATCAAGATTCATGTACTGATCAAGGAACAAATGTTTTTTGAAAAGGAACAAATGATGTCCGTGTTTTCTTGGTACTTGTTGTCCTTGTTGATTAGCACTTGCTGTTCTATATCGCTCCCATTTTGACATGACATCAGCTAATTTTTCTTCAGGAACTAGAGCTCGTTCTGTTACTCCAAGAACTTCATAAATAGCATATCCTAATGCAGATTCATGAAGTCCTATTTTAGCTTTAATTATTTCCATGACATCACGGGCAGTAGCTGATGGGTGAAATTCAACAGCATGATATTGGCCATCCATAAAGTGAAAACGAGCATAAATTGGTCTTCGATTAATAGTACACATTATTTCTTCACGACTTGGTGGCCATTGTCTTCTTCTAGTTCCTTGAGTTTTGTACAAACACTTTTCAGCAAATCTTGCATATTTACCTTCCTCAGTTACGTAATCACTTGCACATCGTTTTAAATGAGCGATTAAATATTTTCGTATTATTTTTTGCGGTGGCAAAATAACTGAACAAGCAAGAGACAATAGAGCCCAATGTCTTAAATTAACGCGACTATTTGGATCTGGATGATCTGTTGTTTGTTTTATTAATTGAAGATACATTTCACCTAAAAGACTTTCTTTTCTCATACAACGTTCCATAACTGTTTGAATAAGATTAACATGTTCATCTTCAACACTACGAACAGTATCACCATTTTGGCCAAGTCCGGCGTAAGTTAAAATCAATTGGAAGACATTCAAAGATATTTGTTCTTCAGAGTCTGGTAATTTAGTTAAGCTCTGTGGTATTGTTTGTCTACTAAATGCCCAATAAACGTGAGGAAATCCTTTATATGTTTCACCATGATCTGTATTACTTCCATGCTCTTGACGTAATTTTTCAATTCGGTGTTTTGATAAACGACGTAATGTATTACGAATAAAACCACCACCAGTATCTTGAGGTTTTCTTAATACATCTGAATCGACTAGAGTTCGACGACAATTAACTAAATTATGATAAAGTCTTATTCGATCTTCATTTGTCATACCTTTAACTTTTTTAGCTGGTGCTTCATTTTCAGTAATCCATCCTGCAAGTGCAGGACAGTAGCTTACAATTAAACTACCAATTTCATTTTTTTGTGGTGTTTCAAAGACAAAACATTTGTGAGAACTGTCTGGATTGTGTCTTAATAATGATAAAGTTATAAAAGAATCACTTGGATCAAGCATAATACTTTCGACATCTTGATAACGATATTCCGCAAGGACAAATTTATCTTCGGGTTTTATTAACATAAGACCATCACAATTGATACCAAGAATCAATTGATTACCATAGGACCAGTATCCTCTATAAGTAACATTGTACATGGTAGTACCATAAAGAGGATACTGCATTACACATGAGAGATATAAAACTTTAGCAGTAAGTTCAGAACGACCTGCACCATATTGTTTATGAGCTTGGGCAATTATTGGTACCCAGACATCATCACCACGAGCTCGACTGATACGATAAGGTAAGAAGCTATCTACCTCACTGTAATAATCAAGACGATCGTTGTCTTTAGGATCTCCTAGAGCAACTTGAGCTTGAAGACCAGCAAGTTGAAGTGCGACTTTTTCAGAAACTGGAAAATCGTCACATTTAACGACATTATAAACTGCTTGAGCGTATAACATATTTACTTCAACTGGATCTTGAGATAATTCTCTAGTATTACGGAATAATCGACGTTTAAAGACAAAACGATTGTCACCACTACCGAGAGTTTGATTACTGCCTCTTCTAAGTGTCGAGAATGAAGATTGAGATGTGTTGAGCTTACATTGTTTCATTTCCCAAGCTGCAATCACGTCATAAAGATAATCATGAGCACGAACGTGTTCCTCGCCATCTGGCCGGCTTTGGTAAATTGCCCAACCCTCGAGAGATCTAAGACCCAGCTTTTCGGCAAGTTTTGCTGCTGCATCAGCTGCAGTATCTGTGGGATGAACATCGATAGCTTTAGTTCTACCATCGAGAAAGAAAAATCTACAAACAATTGTACCGAGTCGCCGCATTGCTGCAATTTCAACTGTTGATGGCGGATACTGTCGACAAGAGACCTTTGTATTCTTGCAATTGTCTACGCACCATTGGACATATTGTCTGAGTTTACCTTCGAGTGCAAGATTTTTCTTTAAAAAGGAAACAAAATATTTGTACAAAAGTTTACTTGGTTGAAATGCAACTATAGCTAAACAGAGCAACAGCCATACACGTTCAGACCATTCTGCGTTGGGATTATTTGTGGCTTGACGCATGCATTGAACTAATATTTCATCACGAAGTTCTTCTCGTTCTATACCATGACCAATTATTGTTTGAATAGTTGTAATCTCTTGTTCTAATTTCATTTCACCTCGAAGATATTTGCAGAGGTCCCGAAAGATTGAGCATGCGAGATTAACGTTGTCAGGATCATACATGTGGATATGAGAATTAGGAATACTGGATCCTTTGTAGTAAGTCACCATTTCATATTTGGGTACAAATTCAATACTTTTACCTCTTGATTTTCTTGTCAAAGTCGCCATAATTGTACCTTCTGGTGAACGTTCATGACTGTTGAAGTAATTCTGAGCAAACTCAACAATATCATGATACGTTACTTCAGTTTCTACTGGTTCTTTCTTTTCTTCAAGCTCCATTAGTTTTCTTTCAACTCGGAATTTTCGGCGCTGCTCACGTTCAACGGGTTGTTGAGTTTGCGAAATTGGCGGTACTTGGGTCACTTGTGATAATTGATCGTGACTCTGTTGTGGTGTCAATTGGTGATGGTGATGATTTTGATGTGAATGATGATTACTTGAATTTCTTGATTCCGGTCGAGACGGTGGACTACCAATTGATGGTTCCTTTATAATTTTGCTCGCTGGAACTGGTGGGGGTGATCCACAACTATCACCATTAACTAGTGGATTAGCATTACCGTTTATAATAATAGGACTAGTTGATTCATTTTCATCTCTCGGTAACACTGATTCGTAAATTGGTTCTCCAGTTTCTGATGACGAGTCACCGTTAATCGTATGGGGAAGTGGTGGCGGTGGTGGTGGAGGAGGTGGTTCTGTTGGTTCTGGTAAACTTGGTTGACCTAGTTTTCCTGCACTAGGTGTTCCATTACGTTTGTCATCTGGTGAATTTAAATTAGACATCTTTGATTCTGATTTAGCAATCATTTCCATCTCCATTTGTATCACACTTTCTAGTTCAGCATCTAAATCCTCAACTAATTCGTCCATTCTCTCGCCAATTTCTTCGATTATTTGATTACTCTTAGTCGACTGAACATCAGATAAAAATGAAAAAAGATTATCTAGATCAACGGACTGTAATTCTGTCGTTGCCATCTTTGAGTTTAATTGCTCAGCCATTTGAGACAATGCAGCTATTTCTTCTTGTGCTTTTCTGTAAAAATAAATTAATAAAAAATTAATCAATATATATATATATAAACTTCTTTTTTTTTTAGATTAACTTTTATTTAAAATAATTATTAATATTGCCAGAAAATAAAAGCACGCATTAAATCATGCTTGAATACGTATAACAAAAAAAAAGCTTCATCATGATAAACATTCAATAACAATTATAAATATATTTATATTTTATTATTATCTGTCATTAAATAAACAATACAGAAGCTTTAATTTTCAATTGTGTTTTCGCGGACTTACCCAGCTTCCATCCCAGCAATACCATTGTACTGTGCGCTATAAAGCCCAAACGAAACGACCGTTAAGTCTTTTTCTACCTAACTTAACTTTACGTTTATCTGATAATTTTAAATTTACAAAAGAATATTTTATAGATAAAAATAAAAAAATGCAATACCTTTGACTGTCCTCAAGAGCTTTCTTATCCTCCATCAGTCTTCGCTCTTCTTCCATTCGTTCCCGTTTTCTCATTTCTTCGTCTACTCGTCGCATTTCACGTAAAGCTGTTGCTACTTCTCGTGCAAATACTCCTCGTAAATGAGATTGAATTACAATTGCTGCTCTTCGCTTTCTTATAAACATTATCCGGAGTTTCCATCCACGATAAGCATGTTGGACTTTCAGTGCTGCTTCTCTTACACGTCGATACTCTATTGTAATAAAAAAAAATAATAATAATAATAATAATAGAACACGAGAATTAATAAAAATATTATTTACCTTTCCGTACAGTGTAACCTCGCCAAATTTTTTGTATAACAATAGCATTCCATGTCACCATTTTATTACGAGTATCTTCTAGTGGTTCGTGCACATAATTTCTCAAAAAAACTTTAGTTTTACCAAGTTGCCATTCAGTTTCGGGTATTCCTTGAGCCTTTATCAAACACCTTGTGGCTTCTTTGTCATCTCTTGGCAACATTGTACGTCCTTTCACAAGACACCGATATCTCGCAACAAAATCATGAAAAGGCATGTGTACAGGAAAACCTTCTTTACGTATTCTAATAATATCCAGCATACCCAAATATTTTAACTGATCAAGTACCAATTTTTCGTCATAATGATTTGCACTTTTGTCCATATTTGGTTTAATACACCTGGCATACCAAGGAGTTGTAGCTTGTAATACATCAACAAGAGCTTGTAATTGATGTCGAAAAGAATCACAAAGTGTTGGTTTTCCTTTAGTTGTACCACGTGACATTGTAGCTGAATATCCGGCAGCTCGAGCAACCGTACAACCCAACAAGTCTTGATACACCGTTATTTCCTGCACGAATTCATTTGTACTTCGTGACATAAAATCAAAAAATACATCCTGCTGTACATCTCGATTTTTATCAACGAAACCTTCAACTGTATAAGTAACACAGCCAGCGTAATGTTTAACACCAAATTCTGTTTCCCATTTACGACGATCATCGCCTTTAACATAACACGGATGAGTATCAAACTCAGCGTGTAAATTTGTTAAATAAGCTAAATCAGAGCCTTTTGGCATATGACATTGTTCTGTTAATAATTTAAGTACACATCGTGGTGGTTTTTCAATTAATTCTAAGCACAAAGTATTGTCTGTAAACGTAATATGAGAATATTGAATTTCTTCTTGACGATAAAGTTCTTGTTCAATAGCGAAGACATAGTGATTAAAAAATTTATGAAGTTTTTCATTGGTATAATTAATACAAAGTTGTTCAAAACTATTAACAGCAAAATTTTCAAATCCAAAAATATCAAGAACACCCAAAAATCTTGAACTATCTTGTCCTGGATTTGTGCAATTGTTAATGTGATTTATTAGCCAAGCAAAAGTTCTTGAGTAAAGAGCTTTAGCCATTGCATGTCTGTTTTCTCGTGCTTCTTGTACTTTAAGTGGTATCTCAGTGATGTTACCACGCACATTGATCTGTCTTACTAAAACAACTCGAGTAAGATCTTCTATTTGTAGGCCTAATAATGGCGCCACCTTGCCAACAATTTCAAGATCCTCTGTTGTTAATTCACATCTTTCTCCGTCAACATCTTCAAAGTTCAAATTACCCAGCCACAGTATTGCCGATAGTACCCTGTAAATACCTTCACACATTTCACTTGGTACTTGAAGAACATTAAATGCTAGTCTCAATGCGTCTAATTTTTTACCATCCGATATACCATCTATCTTAATACAACCAGACTGATTTAAATATTTGTAACAGCTTGCTGGTACAAGCTTGTACTGTTCAGCAAATTCTTTGTCTCGTGTTCCACCCTCAACTAACTGATAAAACACGTGATAGTTACGTTCACCAGGACTTTGAAATGTAATACGTGACTGTTCAAGTAAATAATCTTGAATAATACATCCTTTAATCATCCATTTATTATCAAAACATACTTGCATAAATTTACCAAATCTTGAACTGTTGTCATTTCTTACTGTTTTAGCATTACCAAATGCCTCTAAAATAGTATTTGCTTCAAGAATTTGTTGTTCAACCCAAGTATCAACATTACTCGTTACAGAACATAAATATTGTAAAATAAATTTTGTTGTTTCAGTCTTTCCAGCTCCACTTTCACCCGATATTACACACGATTGATTGCACTCGTTGTCTTCTAGTGAACGATAAGCCGCTTCAGCAAGTGCAAATACATGCGGCTCCAAAGCACCCATTTTTTGACCATGATAACGATTCACATATTCCTAGAAATTTTAATTAAAATAGTTAATTAAAAATTTTACATTTAAGTGACGATAAAAAATTAAATAATTTTAATTGTAAAAAAGAGGTTTTAAAATGTCAAAGAGTAAATGAAAAACAACCCTTCTTTGCTCTCCCTATCTCGGTTGCTCATATAAAAGGAAGTGTCAAGTACTGAGTACCCTTTTCCCCTTATCAAGGTCTCGTTTGAGACCTTACTAACCCGATTAATCGTAGTCATTCAATATCTTGCGTGGTATAAACCATTTTCACCGGAAACCTATCATTTCCCAAAGGATATATATACATATACATATACATAAATATATAAAAGAGTAATGTGTAACCCTATAACTCTGATAGGGTTTGTGTCAAATATAAAGTAGTGTAACCCGTTTTATCGTCAGAAAATTTTTTTTTTTTTGTTGTTGATTAAATTAAACTAACAGAATATATAATATCTTTACTCTTAAAATTTGTCACATCGATTACAGACTAGTGGCAGCTTACACCAGTAATTTTTATTCGTAGTCTAGTTTTTTTCTTTTGAAAACTTGAGGGTGTGACCTTTAGATTAACGACCCTTTGCGTCATCAACGACAACAACAGTCAGCGTGGCAACACTCTCCAGTTTTAACATGACCGAGATATTTTCATTTCCCTCGTATAAAACTCAAGTATTTTTTTTTTTTTAATTGCTCACTGATTCTCTTCATTTACTTGCGTCCCCGATTCAGTTGTTCTAAATTGATCTAAACTATAAAGTGTCTCCTGACTTCTGACACTTTAGCTGTTAGCCTCAATAAATTTATCAAAGCGATTAATAAACTGTTTTTATTTTTTTATGATAAAAAATGAGACAATGAAAATATCTTAACATCCGTTGTTGTTTCATCGCAGTATCATTGCAGTGGAATGAAGGAAGAAATAAAAGAGAATTGATATAAAATTACGATGATACTGATAATAGCTAAGGCTCGTCCTCATTCACGTCAGTGCTCCCGACCAAGTATCATCGTGATTAAAGCACAAGTTGATGGTTGAGTAGATTTACTTGTACTTTACTGTATTATAAAACGCATATAGGGAGATTGAAGCGGCCAATGACTGATTTGCAACACCACAGCTTGTCGTCTAAGCGCATGAAAAAACGAGTGGTAGTACTTGTGAAAGGCTTAGGGAAGTCAAGAATGCCTCACTTCTTTACTAGGTCATTCTCGTTGTTATTCGTCATTCATCTATGTATAAGAGATTCTCTCTACATCCAGAAGAGTATTTACCTCGCAGAACACATAGTCGGGGATGAAAAGATTATAAACGTATGATTACACAACAGTGTCGTTAGTTGTACGCCAGATTTTGCGATCTCTTAAAAAATAAAGAAGAGGGATGGATGAGATAACGTTGGATGACAAGAGTTCTTCTGGGAGACTGTCGTAATTACTTCTTTGGTTTAGTTTGAACTTTTAAATGTAATATAAAATGAGAATAGAAAAAAGTCTTCATATATGAATAAACACATTTGGGTTAGTGTCCCAGGGGAAGCTGCTGATGTATTTTAGGAAGCTTGATGAAGGTCTGGGTCGAGGCGAAAATATAAAGGTGTGGCAAGTTCCACAAGTGCGCAAAATCACTAATATCGTCCTCTATATCACAGTTTCATCGTGATCAAAAAGGAAGTATGTACGTCAGGATGTGGTAGAGATTCCGTCGATCTAGCCAGAGGATATCTCTTAGGCTGTAACTAATTGAAACCACAAGCTTCAAAAAAATACATATGTGAATACATATATGTATGCATGTATATATGTATATATGAAACATAACTTCCTGCTAAATGAAAATAAAGGACGAAGCGAAAGCTTCAGTTCGAATGAGCTGGCTTCTACGTTGGGACTCCGAATCTAATGTGCGCTTCGACTGGATCAATACGCAGGGGCGTGCACCGCTCTGCGTACTGCCCTTTTTCTTCGATGATACCATGACTCTTGACCTCATTGCATCTCTATGACGCATCTTGTTCTATATGAGTAGTCTAAAATAAAGTAATTAATGATTACTTAAATTGATAAAATCTCACAATTTATTTATTTTTATTTCCTCCAAACATATATTACAATCACTTTGTAATGTGATTTTATTAAAGGCGAGGCTAACTTTTAATTTTTCATTCCCTTTAGTGTTGAAAAAAAAATACTAATATTAAATAAATAAATAAACAGTGCAAATGTTCATTATTTCTCTGACACGGTTTCTTTGAAGTTAAGATTCTTTACGGCGTCCTTTGATCCTCTTTTAAAACGACCCTGAGGATGAAATCTTGGAGTAACACTTCTCTTAATGTAACATCTCTTCTTTTTTTTTTTACTGAGAATCATCTCACTTTTAGACGAGAAACATTTAGGATATTTGTGTGTCAAAAAACAGAGTTCGTCAACATCTTTGTTTACATCGAGATGTTGTTATACACTTTCTCTCTTTCATTTTCCCATTTTAAATAATTCTTATTCTTACCAAGGTTCAAAGCAAAAGTGCACGTTTGTTGCAACCCTCGAATGTCGTTGCCTCGCCCTTGCTCGTTCATTCGCTTGCATGATTACGTTATGTGAGCACGCAATGCACAGCGGAAACACGCCGATAGTCTTGACGGATGCATAGCACGTGACATGAGATTAAAAACAGAAGTTGTTTTTAAGATTTAAATGGATCAGTATTTATAGAAATCAATTAACAGTTTTAAATAATCTGTTGTTGTAATTTTAGAATCTTTTAAAGTTCAATCAATACCACTAGTAACCAGAAAGTTAATGAATTTTTTATCAAATTATAAATACTCAAGGTAATGATAAAATAAAAAGTCTGAACAGAGTAATCTTTGATTTTATGAATGCAATATATGGAAAAAGATGAATATAAATGCATATGTATGTATATGCATATTATAAGAAAAGTTAAGGTAAAATAAAAAATGACTGAACAGAAATAGCATTGAAAATAAATCCAAGAGTTTTCCCGTGCGGGTTAATATTTCTTGGATTCTTGTTGAAAAAAACCTACTTGGCGAGAGGATATAGAATACTCAAATCTTCTACAATGTATTATAAAACTTAATACTGACGCTTTTTCCCATGAGTATGAATACTACTTGCATCAGAAAAAGATTTTATCTTTCTGCATCACACGTATCATATAGAGAAGAAAAAGTACCGGGCATTAATATTTGAAAACTTTAGATTTTTCGACCTAGAAAGCTTCGTCAAAGCGATCACTAAGCTACACTACTGTATCGTCTCGAAAGCTCATCGTCATTTCCTGTTTCCTGTTTTTATGGCAAACGCAGTTTCACGATAAAAGCGTCCTGTACATACTATATATATATATATATATATATATATATATATATATATATATATATATATATATATATATATATATAACATACAACTACTACTACTTGCTTGATGTACTTTTTTTTTTTCTCTTTTCATCTTTTCTCTTTTATATTGTTTCCACGTTCATTCTTTTATTTCCTATTGTACCTATTTATCGATCCAATCACTGATAGAATTTCATAACTTTCTCATTTTTCTTTAATTTAAAAAATTTTAAGTAAATAATTTATTACAGTTCGTTGAAATTTTTTGTTACGAAAGTGCAATAAATTCATTAATAATAATAATAATGTTCCAAATATGACGAAATAGAAAGTCAGTAAACTGGTATACTTATAATTTTTCAAGTAGTTGTAGCCATTGTTACAATGATAGAGTCCATGCAATCAATAGAAAAGTATGACATAGATCTCCAATAGAATCCATAAGTCATTTGTTGCCCAGTCATGTGTTAAACTCTACATATAATAAAGAAAACACGACGTGTGCCACGCGCCCTGTGTGTTAATCATTATCTATTCTACGTAGGTACTTCCGTTCGTTGCAGGCGGTCATATAACCGGTTCCCTTCTTAACTTTATCAAACTTTTCATACCGACATCAATCATTCTCGAATATTTATAATAAATTTATTTAAGTAATATTGCAACATAAAATAAATAATAATCAACATATATTATCAATTAATAATAACTGACATAGAAAACAATAAATTTAAAAAATAAAATTTCTTACCATCGTATAATAGTCGACTTCTTTATATGGATTCACTGCGACAAGAATAGAGCCCGTGTATGTCTGTATATTGATAAATTTGAGTCAAGGAATCAATCAATTACCAATAAAATATTAAAATCACTTACATCATCAATCTATATCTAATAACATTTAATTTACATACAATAAAATATATTGACGTTAAAAAAAAAAGAGTATTTCTAAATGGTTTTATATAAAGATTTTTGAATAGTAAAAATTTCCATATGCTACTTGTATTATATCTTTAATCAAGTATAAAAAAAAATGTGCTGTAAACGACAAAACGAAATATTTTTTTCTCTTCATTACTCACAATAGGGGAAGTTTTGTATCAGGACACCCTGCTAGTAAGAATTGCGCATTTACTCTCTATCCCTTGCATAATAATATACCACGTTTTACTATTTATGTGGATATATATATGTATGTAGTCGTCGTCATCATAGTCCTGTAGTCGTTTCGTTACGCGTGACGTCACTCACTCACCACCCTGGGCCAACCCTAGCCCGGACGATGAGTCACTGGTGTATTGTACCAAGGGGGTAATATACCCATAACCGTCATCGCTCCGGACTGATTGTCGGGGGAACTGTCGTTTGTTTCGTGAATATACATATATACTAAAAAAAAGAGGGTTTGCCAAATGCTGGCGGGCCATTCGCCGCCCAAAATATTATTTCATACTTAATCCATCTTTTCATATCATTCATATATATCTTTGTGTCAAAAAGTCTTCTTTATTTATTGTCAAGTCTGAGATTTCAGACTTGATCTAACACAAAAAAAAAAAAATTTTTATCGTACATATGCGTCTCTAAATATCCAATAGATCGTTAATCGATAAATCAACCCAGCCATAAAATCACTTAGGACAACGAACTGATAGTTTTGTTTACCCTTAGACGCCGTTTGGAGAGTTTCAATTTTCATCAGATATCGACATACTTGGTATTGACCTATTTTACTTACTACCATCTTTTACGTGAGTTTCTTTTGCACACTCTTATGTATACTCTAGGGATGGTCTAATTTCCACACATATACAGTTTTGCAAACACGCAAACAGAAAGAATATGATTCTCAAACAGTTATTGTAAAATCTTCCGGGAGTATCTCAACCCTTTTTTCTACTTGGATTGTAGCTAAAAGGTCACTCTCGAGCCTTATGATTCTTCGACGAAGCTAATTGAAGCTGGATAAGAGCGCTTTTGCCTCGTGACTTAGTCTCTTATATTCATCTCTGTCCTGCTCGTTCACTCAACTGCAAGAGGGCTCAATGAGAGCATGAGAGTCCACCCCTCATTTGCGACGATGAGGTTTAAAGTGTCCCGGATTGTCCACCTCAACGCTCTACAGCTTGTCCCACTTACTATTTAGCTCGCTTTAGTTGACATCCAACCTCATCTGCTTCTAATCTACATTCTCTATTTTTATTTTTTTTAATTTTTTTCTTGATTTTTGGTGTGCTAAAAAATAATCTGTGCTGGTTTGGATGTCGAATTAGATTACATTGTGACATAATGTCATTGCCGGAGATATTAAACCATCCAGTTATCTCGAAATTTCCGCGAGAAATAGAAGAGAATAACGAGGATAATTGAATATTGGCAATAATCAGTTTAGCTATCGTAGATTCTTGTAATATCCTTTATCGTCTACTCTTTCATTCCATTC
This sequence comes from Microplitis mediator, assembly GCF_029852145.1. Classification (NCBI taxonomy): domain Eukaryota; kingdom Metazoa; phylum Arthropoda; class Insecta; order Hymenoptera; family Braconidae; genus Microplitis; species Microplitis mediator. The sequence goes on along the minus strand of NC_079978.1, from coordinate 9,907,851 downwards.
TCACGATAAATATGTTTTAAATATGCTATTGAATTATTTTACACATACACAAAGAACTAGTTAAAATAAAAAATATACTTTAATAATGAAAGTAAAATCATTTAAAATAATAAATGACTCTAATATATACAGCGGAAGTTTCTCATGGTCGTATAGTGTAAATCTCGTTGTAGATTACATAATCTCGGTACAAAAAAAAAATTCTTAACAGGACTGTAAATTTTATATTTAATAAATATTAGAAAACGCAAATGAATGTTCTATTTGTTTTTCTAAAACGTTAAAAATTTTTTTTTTATTCAAAAGTTCTTAGGGGCTTGATGCTATCTTTTAGTTTATGCTCATCATTTTGAGTAGATTTAACTTCATTTTTTAAAGATTCTACTTCACATAAGACAGCATTTATTGAAGTCACTCATGTACACACTTGTGCTTTAAAATCTCTACTTGGAAAATGTTTTCACTTCTTTTTTTTTTTTTTTTTTTCTTAAATGTAGAATATTCAAATTAAGAATTTCTACTCTCAGTAGTTTACAATCAATTTTCTAAATTAATGAAGCCAATTAACTATTTAAATTAACAGATGTAATCCAATAATTTAATTAGATAATTATAGAATAAATGCTCTTAAGAACATGTAGATAAAAGTTTAAGTCATTAAAACTGTAAAAATAAAAATCAATTAATTGAAACAATAGGAAAGAACCTTCAAAGGCTTCAATTGCTATCGTTGATTTGCTAAATGAAGTAATCGCGACCAGGAAGTTGATGAGGCAAGCAAACTAAATTGTCCCTATCACTGAACCTTTTCCTTGACATATATATATATATATGTAATAAAATGATGTTCTTCATTCTTCATGATTCAAAGACTTGTCTAAATTTTATGCTGAGGATTCAATGTTCGTCATATTATCACCGTAAATTAAATAATCCTCGATAGAAAGACGACGAAGAGTAAAATCTTTCAAGCTTAATTACTGTTGTTATTATCTTAGTCGTATCTTTTCAGTCAGTCACTTTTACTCGAGCAACCAGCCTAGTTCGCAATATACTCGATCTCAAGATGAATGAGCTAACCTCCAGGGTAGTTAAACCAGCTGACTACGGGGATTGTCGCCATGGTAACCCACGCCAACCCCGGGAGAGATGGTGCCCCACCCCTATACTGTGTATAATTCATATCGTTTTGTGGTCGGTGGTATAGTTCCCATTCTATTCCTACCATTATTTACTTGATTTTTACTATTTTGCTTTCTTTGTTTGTTTATTTAATTATTTTGTACAAAAAAAACAATTTAAAAAAAAATCGAGGTATACTTCCGGGTAAGTTCAGTTACCGATTTTCTTATGTATTTTGTTTAGTTTCTTTTTTTTTTATGGAGCAATTTTTTCTGGTAAGTAAATATATACAGATGCAAAGATAAATGAAAAAACAAATAAATAAACCAAAAGACAGAGTAATTAATTGATGAATAAATAAAATGAAATGGTATAATTATCAAAGGATACATAAATTTGGTCTCTTTTATACCGAACTTGGAGGTTTCGGTTAATACCACTTTCATCAATGTCGCTGATTACTGTCATGTCCGGTACTCCTACCTCTGGGCTAGAGCCTGTAACAATAAAAAAAATTAAAACGATGCTGATATATATATGTTTATTCAAAAATATGTATTGCTGATCATCAGACAAAGTGTCATTGTGATGAGGACACGGCAATTATTGTTGACGAAATAAAAGAATAATATAATAAAAGATTTTGTAGTAAGCAGGTGCGACTAAAAAGTCTCAATATGCACCTGCGTTCGCTTGACAGCTGCTTCAATTTCAAGGACGTACGTAGTTTCCTTAAAATTTTTCGCGATTTATTTTCGGGTAAGACTTATCCTAATTGTCTACCACTTGGTACTGTTATACAAGTATATTTTAAAGCCAAACAATTATAACGGGATTCAAGTGAGTATATAACAAGTGAGATACAATAATAATAATAATGACATTTTGTTTTTTTTTTTATTTGTACTTTTGAGTACTTTATTCAAATTATTTTTTTTTTTGTTGCTCTTACTTTCATGATCACGAACTGGATTATATACGAATACTAACGAACTTCCCACGAATAATTTTTTATAGCTTATCCGTTTCTCACGGTTACGTTATTCAAAGAATGAAATTCTTTACCATCATGACTTCATGACACTGCAAACTTTGCATAAAACTCGGGGACTTGCTACTTTTTATTCACATACGTTACTTATTTTTATTCGTTCTTAAAAATTCGGATTTATATATATTTTATTTTCATGCTTTTTTTTCTTATTTAAAATTATTTATATAATGTATACACCCGCATTTTTAACATTAAATAATATATTCTAGACTATTTGTTATTGATAAATTCAGTCTGGCAGAATATAAAAGAAAAAGCGAGTGAAGAAAAAAAAAAAGAATTAGAAATTGAAGAAGAAACGACGGGGACAAAAGATTTTAAAGTAAAGGACCGACAGATGTGTTTTGAGAATTGGAAAATTGACAAAGCAATTGCTTGGAGCGACAGATTAATATCGCAAATAAATAACGAAGCTTATTCAAGTGTAAAAATCTCTAATTAAAAATTTTTTTTTTATGTCACTTCATAATTAATCACCTAATATCGTATCTCTATGACAATTAATTTTAATTTTATTATTTTCATTCCTGTTGCCATTAAACAAAACTAAACATCTTTATATGTTTTCTTTGAAATAATATATATATGTATATTGGTATACGTATACAATATTACATTTTCGTTGAAGGCTTAGGGAAGTGAGTAAAAATACGGAGATAAAAATAACTGATAGTATATACAGATGACACATGTTAAACCTTTTTGTATCATTTCCTTTCAAAAATATTATATCTTAAAAAGAATTCAATATTTTTTAAAAATCATGATTTTTAGTGAGTCTAGCGTACACTTGTTTTCTTTAAGAGAGCCTAAGCATGTTCTATCAAATCGTTATTATTCTATACGCTTAACATCCATATATAATATTTTATTGTATTATATGGAGATTGGGGTAAAATTTCTAGCGTTCTAGCTCTGACCTAGCAAGTTCAGGTGTCGTAACCAAAAAGGGAACGCAGGTATACAGAATTTAAAAAAGAAAATCTATCTCAAACTTATACAGCTCATTGGATGACCATCTGTCAAAATTTTTTAGTAGCATAAACCATAGTAAGAATACAAACATATAATAATGAATAAAACAAACTAGACATATATGATTTTATATTAATATATCTCTAAAAGCGCTTCACTTTAATATGCAATTAGAAATTATCATTTTACAACTATTATAATCATAGTTTTGTTTAAAAATTTATCAAGATCAAAAATATAATTATCAGTTAAATTCTAACATAAGTTGATTACATCAGAAATGGATAAAACCGAGTTTATTTGATGAACCTTGAGAGCGTATTAAATCCGCCGCAATGCAGTTTATGTTTAATAATTCGCAGCATTAGTGGCATTTATATGACATATGAGAGTGAGATGCTGTGATAAAGCTGCATGCTGTACTAGCAACTGTCTATACGAGAATAGTATCAAGTAGTATATGATGTACATATTCTAGTGTCTTGAAAAGAATAAAGAATGCAACACAATCGCCCGTATGTCAGAATAAAAGTTGCTGCAATGAGTTCCGGCAACCCTTCAGGGCAAACCACACGACGTGTGGCCTCACCCCCTATTTTTCATTTTTTTTGTTTTTAATTCTTCTTTTTATGTAAGTAAAGGTATAAGTACATGAATGTAATGAATAGAATAGACAGGAATGTAATGTAACAACGATAAATTTCACACTTATACACAGTAGCCACGTGCTCTCTATATTTAGCTAATAATAATCTTTAAGCTATTAATAATATCAGTAATGATTAATGTTATCTAAATTTTTATGATGTAATGTGAATAATTTTTTATCTAATTACAGGAAACAATAATAATTAACGAAAAAATTTAGTGAAAGTTCAATTTTGAATCATACATAAAAATTTTTTTTAAAATTTACACTGAGTCATTGAAACATTAAAAGATTATTTGTATCAGGATATATAAAAATAAATTTCTTTGAAGGCATATATCATATTGATGAAAGTGCTCTTGTGTAAGGTGTTGTATGTATTCGTTAGTAGGGAGGACGTGATAGCGGACACTATACTTTGTTCAAATTCATTCTCTGCGTATGTACCTGGTGACTCATATCACATATAGAAACTGAAAAGTACATTCCAGGGAAGCCCAGGATGCTGAATGATGACTCAGATCTCGCGCATCTTTAATATTATATAAAATCGAGGTCAAACAACTTCTCACATTTATATTATATATTTTTGAACGATTATAAATATTTTTAGTAACATTAAAAAATATTTTAAGTGCATGATAACACTGTCATTAGTTTTAAACGACAAAAGATACTTTTCTTTGTGATCTAAAAGTCATTTAAGTCAAGGTAACTTGATGTTGATGTTTTTATCATTATTATTATATGATTAATAGTCTTGTCACTGCAAATATTGTCGACATTTAAGGAACTTAAAATTCCGACTTAATAACTTCCTGTCAAACGTTTTTCTGTTGTGGTCTTTGTGTCTCACTCGATTTACATGTGGTGGAGAAAGAGAAAGAGCAGGAAAAAAGTGTGAAGTAAAAAGACCACATTATCACCGTAAAATTGATCGAAAACGATAACACGAACATATATATATATATATATATATATATATATATATATATATATATATATATATATATATATACATATATTGTATATGTGTTTATAAATATAAACCATACTATCGTTATACACCCTTGGTTAAAGCAAAACTCAAGGTCATTGAATGTCGTTTAAAACAGAAATCTTTTTTTAAATATAACTGTGGGCTCTTTTATAGATCAAAGGCGAAAAAAAAATATGAGACCCATTGACACATTTTTTTTTTATCAACGCCCTTTTTTGTCAAAAAATTATAACAGGTCAAGCATGAAATTCAACTTAATACACTCGTAGCAGTATTAGTAGTATGTACCGTTCTATATTAAACTGCACACATGTGTATTTTGAAAAACGATAAAAAAAAAAATAAGCTGTGTGAAAATATATAGGGACTTTTTATCATAATAAACCACTTGATAAAAAAAAGTTTAAACTGAAAATAATCTTGCGCTTATCAAAAACTAAAACACTTTGATATATTACAGTTGAGATTAATTCGCGTAAGATTGATAAATGTATATGTAAAAATAAAAATATATATATACATTATATATTATGGTACAATAAATATTTCAGCACGCATGTCACGTTTATGAAAAAAAAAAAAAAAAAAAATCCTAGTTCATTATGTCTGGGAATCCTAAAAATGGTATCAACACTTTTTCATAACAACAATAAATAATGAAATAATATGAGGGACCTTTTCGTCTAGTGCGGTAGACAAAATTACTTCTTGCGTACAGCTAGAATGGATTATTGAACCGTAATGCAGGTAAAAAATAAAAGAAAAAAAAATGCAAACAGTTGAGTTGTCTCTCCCTTTCTTATTTTAACTCGAGGGGATCCTCGAAAAAACGTCCTTCGACTTGCCAAAGTCTGGGCACGCTCACTACTCGCACTCTGCTCCTCTTGTCTGCTCTTCTAAAAGGTCAACGCCATTAGAGGCACGTTAGGATTCATCAGAAATATATATCTTTATATATAGACAGACGTACTCCACTAATAGATACCAAATCTAGTCTATAAAAAAAATTACCAGACTAATTTATTTACACTTAATAATAAAATTAAGTATATGTATATATATACTGCCTTCATTGATGAAACTAACTTCCTAAAGTTCATTATTGTTTACTATAGTTAATAAACTTTATACACATTGCTGTGCTTGTGAGCATTCAAATAATATTGGGATTTACCATGAGTATATTGCTGCGCAAATAACCCTTTACCATATATATGAAAACGTTTTTATCCAATGGTATATACATACTACATATATGTATGTAATCACGTTTAAAATGTTGCTGAAACTCCACCCCGATGGGATCAAACTATCAAGAAATATAATACATATATTTCTACTGATAGTAATGTATATATAAAAAAAAACTTGACATCCCATTTGTTTCTTTCATAATTATTTATCATTATCAGAAAAACAAAAATTTTATTAACAATAAATTTCATTGTTTATAAAATTAATAAATGTATAGAATAAAGTTGATTAAAATAATTATTTTATGCAAACAAATGATGTTTAATTAAAATATAAATTATTTGTAATTTAAATATATAACTTATTAAAGTGGGGATTTTAAATAATGAACTTACCCTGTGTAAAATGCTTGGCAACCATGGCGCGTTAGTGATCAACGTTTTGGAGCATGTATATATCCCAACCCCCGTTTGGCACTTGGGGTAAGTTTTTTCAATCGCACTTGACTGACAATAAACTCCTTTACATTTGATCAATCACACAGTTCACATGTTTTACACTACAAATTATTATGCAGTAATAAATAAATAATAAATATAAATAATTATTATTGTTATTATTATTTAATAATCAATTACTGTAAATAAATATAATTTAATTTAAAAAAAAAAATAAATAAATAAAAAATAACAGTGGGTGTTTTTATATTAAAGGGTAGTAAATATCGCGCATAAATAGCGAAAAGAACTAAAGACAACCCACATGCTTGACAGTTGCCACCCGACTGACTGCGACTGACGCTCAAGGCGTTTTGTGTCCTGTATACTCAGTATACTACTACTACTGCTGCTGCTGCTTCTCCCCTACCTCTGCACCACCAACTTCCAATGCTTCTATTACCGGAACAATCACCCCACTATTATTGTTATTATTTGTCCACCACCACCACCAGTTTCCTCACATGGTTTTTGCTTTTACCGACAGAGAATATTTTTTTATGTTAAAAAACTATTATCGAGTACAGGTGGCACTATCATCTAGACAAAAAGTTTACATAACACGAGCTACAAGTTTTTTTATTTAAAATTTTTTAGAAAATTAAATAGAGACTTAAGGGGGACCACTAGTGTGAAATTTTGTAAAATCAATATTTTTTTTTTTTACATATTTCGATAGTCTATACCTTCAAAAATCATATGCTACAACTTCTAGTGCATATCTAGAATAGTTTTTTTGAGTTACAGCCATCTAAAGAGCAGTCGCTTATCGGTTCTCGAAAATACATTTTTCAAAATTGCTGTATCTATAACTCGAAGACAAATCATCCGATCGATTTGATTTGAAATTGCAGTTTCTTTTATATATGTTTCTACGTACCATGAACTTCCAGTTTTTCGATCGAATCAAAAATGTAATTTTGGCAGGTCAAAAATCATCAAATTTTCGCGCAAAATTTGAATTTTTTTCTTAGCCCGAGGGTCGTAGTACGGGAAATACCTTCTAGTTTAATAAACTTTTTGGTTTTTTTGATTTCATGTACAGTGAAGGTCGCTATCACTGCAGTGGGGGGATTTTTTTATCCTTGAGAGATTGTGAATTACTCGCTGAATTTTGAATTTTTTAGTCCAAAAATTTTATCTTGCATTCACTATATACCCACAAATATATCCTTAAAACATTAAAACATTCCATGTAGTAGTTTTCTTTGAAAAAATTTCCAAAAATCATCATTTTTTCAGACGGTCACACTAATGGTCCCCCTTAATATTTATCTTTTAATGAATTTTTTCACAATGACGTATAGTTAATTAAATTTCAATTGAAAAACATTTAAATTAGTTGATATGACTAGTCATAGACAACGTGACGTTTTGATTGCATGATGTATTGATGTGTCAGATCTTACACTGACACTTTACTATGACACGCAGCATTCCTGGAATAATATAAATTTTTTAAATTTCTTAGTGAATGTATAACAATTTACAGAGCTATACTGAGAGTTAACTACGTAAATATATATTATTACAAATACAAGAAGTATATAAAAAGAGTAGTAGTATAAGGAGAAAGATGAGTTCTTTGGTAGAACTTGTTACTTATTCGGAAGTTAAGGAAATGTAACTTTGTGAGTAGAATATAAATTGGATGTAACTAAATGTCTTGTCTCTTTTAGATGTCATGTCTGTATATATAAATTAATATAAATAAAAGTATATACGTATATGTGCAAAATTGAATGTAGATATTGCAGGCACGATTACGTCAAGCAGTGATTGTTAATGAATCATAACGAATTTTTTTCCGCTAATACTTTCTTCAAGGTTTCGCGTTTACAGTCTTATGATTAGAGATATTGATTGTAAAAAAATCCGTTTAATTAAATTCAACTTATCCTAATAAGCATTGATTTTCAAACAAGATATTTAATTTCAAGTAAACTTCAAAGCTTAAATTTTTTTTTTTTAATATTATGATTGAGAGTAAAGCAAGTTTAATTTTAAAGACAAAAAGTTTTTTGACCCTCGTAACAAATCCATTACACTTCGTAACTTCATAATATAAATGAACAACAGTTGTCATATTATTTTACATTTTATTCTTATTCTTTCTTTATTTAAATCTCTTTATTTATTATAATTCAGCGTATATTATTATTACTTATGCATATTTATTTTTATTTTAAACGTAACAATTTAAAATTGATCGAGGCTATAAAAATAGTCGATAGAAATAACATAAGAGTGAATGCTTGCGGTTTTACAACACAAGCAGTAACACAGCAGTTGAGTTTATACAACAACAATAAGTAGCTTATACATATATACGTAAATGTATTATACATAAGCATATCTGTGACAAAATAATAAAAGTGTAGATTACCTCAACGTGGGTGGATTCTTCATTGAAATCCCTTCCAGCAATTGTCAAGAAGAGAACCTGTTTTATTCTTCATCTCTTTAAATTTTTATCGCCATCAAGAATCTTTTACTATAAATAAATATAAGCATTTCTGTTTATTTACATGAACATATAAACTTCCGTTCTCTAATAAATTTTTTTTTCCTTTATCAGCATACGTCAAAGTTTAAAATTCAAATATAAAGATTTAAAGATATTTAAAACACTAGAGAAAATTGAAACTTCCGACGTTTGTTATATCTGACAAAACCATGAACATAATCCAACTTTCTTATCTCAATCGTTATGGATTCAAAGCTTTCACCTTCTTTACACTTATCCTACAAGGTCATACCATGATCCTTATCAGTACGATTGCTCTAAAAAAAAATTAATTAACTTTCATTATACTTATTAATAATTTTATTTTCCCGCCAAAAATTAAATCATCGGTTTAAAATCGAATCCGACAATACCGGCAAAAATGAACGCATGCGCCATTGATTTTTATTTTATTTTTTATGTTTTACCTCCTTCCTTTCTCTTTCCTTCTTTCTCTGTCTCTCATACAAGTCTCTCCCACTGCTGGTAATAATCTGTCTCAGATTTTCTATCTCTACTCTACTCTCCACTCTTTACTCGGTTCTCATATTGTATCGTTGTGTATAGGTCGTATAGGTATTGTAAAATATACATTTGCAGTTGGTGGTGTGGCTGCATTTGTCAGTCAGTCTATACCAAGTGTCCAATTCAGAGTAGTCTGTATTTTTTTAATATACTCTGATCTGATGAATATTAGTTGGTCGTTTTATAACGAGCACATACTAGAAACGAGGACGATGATGATGGTTGAGTGTGGTCAGATTAATTTTTTAACAACCGTACTAAAACTGTCTGTGTGTATACTATGCAGTGACGTTAAACCACATAGTTACATAGCGTAACTAAAAAAACAAACCGAGAGGAGAAGAATAATTAATAATAAATCACCATACACGCTCGCCTCGGGCTACGTTTGTCAGTGCAATAAGACGTCCATGCCATCATATTATTGTCAGCCATGGCTTCGGTGAAGGTGGCTGTAAGGGTCCGGCCCTTTAACAGAAGGTATATTTTAATTATCATTTTTTTAAATTATTTAAATTAATATATTTTATAACAAATAGTTAACATATTGCTTTCATTTTAATTCAAATTAATGCTTTTAATTTTTTTTTTTTTGGTTTTTTATTACAAGTCCGGAGTATACTTGAAATTCTTTCTCTCATTCCTGGACTCCCACCTGTCATCATCCGTACTCTGTGCTGTTACACTTTTGTTTTTATTTATTTTTGTCCTCTTAACCCCTTTTAATAAATCCGTAAGAAATTTCTCTATTATAATTCCTTTGTAATAATTTACTCCATTTTTTTTTTTTTTTATTAAGTAAATATTTACAGACTATTTATTTTTTTTTTTTTTTGTTGACACACAATTAAATGCTGAATAATAAAGCATTTAAAGTTGTATTCAAAAATTTTTACTAACTTCTTTTGTTGTCATAAAATTTAAATTTGAATAACAATTTTGACTTATATATAGATGAACGAATAAATGATTAAATAATATCCGTTCTATTTTTGTAATTACGATTAACAGATTTATACAGTTATTTTAAATTTATAGTACGTTTAAGTTTTATTTTTAATTGATAGTAAAATTTAAATTTAAACTAAAAATAAAATTATATATTTGTAAAAATGAGACAGAGGGATAGAAAGAGAAAGAGAGCGCGTGGTCAAAGTATAAATTAAATCTGTTATTACTACATTGCTAGTTGATTTATGCATAACAAGATGTTTTTATTATAGGGAACTGGCCATGAATGCGAAACTGATCGTTCAGATGGATGGCAAAAGGACACGGATATATAATAACAAGGTAATGCTGTTCTAATATAACTGGATAGAATCAAAGTTTTAAGTATAAATATTATATTTAAATCATAATATATATACATATACATATATATGTCTATGTTTATATATAGACTTGTCATCCAATAATGTATCAATAGATTCAGCAGGTGGCAGTTTACCTATATTTATATTATACCTGTTTTAAATCGAGGCTATTTTTTTTTTAATTTGAATTGATTTAAATCTATCGTAAAATAATGATGATACTGAAGTTAGCCGACGTCTAATAATTTTTTGATTTTTTTTTTTAAACGATAAATTATAAAAAAATAAATATTTGAAAAAATTGCACCAGTAGTTTTTAAAATGTTCTACAGGGGTATATTTTTATTTTTTCGTAATCGATTCGTTGGAAAAACAATCCGAAAATTGTCAATTCTCTGTTAACTTCAGGACCATAAAATAATGACCATCAATCGTCAAAGATTAACTTTCTTCATTACCCAGTTAAATCATTTACTTGTAAATTTATTATTATTATATTTCTCTTTAAATAAAAACAAAATAAAGAATTAACTTTTTGTTAAATGTATTTATCTCTAAGTAACATATTGAGCATTATTGACCTCAAGAAGTATCAATAACGGTAATATAAAACCCGTAGCTTATAATATCAAAACACTGAAAAATGTTGGGTTAATTAATATATAACTTGTTATTATAAGTAATTAAGGTGTAGAAAAATAGAAAAAAGTATTTATTTATTTTTAAATAATTTATAAATTACAGTATTGTACGTTAATGGAGTTTAAAAAAAAAATAATTTATTTTGCACTCAATCAGCTGTTGCTGCGGAGAAAGTTCCAAGAGTGTTCTGGAGAAACTAGTTTTATTCGATTACCACATTACTTATTATCATTAGTTATTACAAAAAAAAATAAATAATAAACAATGATTGACTATTGTTAGATATACTGTTTCTATTAAACATTGGGTCATCAGATAAATATATTCAATTCAATATAATTATTATTAACGATTGATATTGTACTAAATTACAAATACATTTTATATTATTTATGTTATTATATTTACAGAGCCCAGGAAGCTGTAGAGATAATGAAAAAGAAAGATATAAAGACTTTACATTTGATCATTCTTACTGGTCTTATGAGCCTACTGATGAAAACTACGCGTCTCAAGAAGAGGTATATAATTTATTATACTTAAAATATATTATTTAACAATTAAATATCTATAGATGACGAATGTAAATTAGTAAAGAGATTATAATTTAAATGTAGTATTGGCAAATGATATTGATCAATGATCAATGATGATATTGTGATAGTGATGATTGATCGGAATGTATTATTGTTAAAATAATTTTAAGACACGAGCAATGCGTCTTACGGTTTCTCAACATTAAAAAGAGTAAAGTATATGCGCAATAAGGCATGCTTCCGCATATATACATAATCCAAGTTCAGCATTATAATCATGACACGTCACAAGACGATCATACCGTTTAAGGATTCTATAAACTATTACCCTTTCCGTTTCAGGTATTCTACGATCTCGGTACAGATGTCATTGAAAGTGCCTTTGCGGGTTACAACGCCTGTGTCTTCGCCTACGGTCAAACAGGCTCCGGCAAAACCTTCACGATGATGGGTTCACCGGTAAATGTTTTTTTTTTTTTAATTCTTATAATTACTTTGTTTATTTTCACGCCCAAGAATATGCGAAACAATAAAAAATATATAATATAAATGATAATTTTATATTATTTAATAGGAGTCACAAGGCCTAATACCGAGAATATGTAAAACATTATTTGCAAGAATGGCAGCTGGAAAAGACACTGGAGCTTCGTATAGAACTGAAGTATCGTTTTTAGAAATTCATAATGAAAGAGTAAGAGATTTATTACGGCCTGATCAAACTCCATCTCACTCTCTTAAAGTTAGAGAACATCCAAAGAGAGGCCCTTATGTACAAAATCTCTCGAGTCATCTTGTTTACGATTACTCTGATATTCAGGTAATTTTAAATTCATTATAACAATAAATTTTTTTCTTTTTTTCTTTTCGTTTAGTCAAATTATTGTTGCTGGATAATTTAAACACAAGGTCTATAAAATAATAAGCTATGATCTTAGGTTGATTACACATATTATGTTTATTTCTAGGAATGTATGGTGAGAGGAAACACGCACAGAACTACTGCTAGCACAAATATGAATGATGTAAGCAGTAGAAGTCATGCGATATTTACTATAACTTTTGTACAAGCTGGATTTTCAGAAGGTAATATGCCATCTGAAACCGTATCAAAAGTTCATCTTGTAGATTTAGCTGGAAGGTAAATAGTTATGGTGTAAACTTTTATATTTTTATATATATTCAATATTATTAAATGTAATTGTTTTTTAGTGAACGAGCAAATGCTACAGGAGCAACAGGCCAGAGATTAAAAGAAGGTGCGCACATAAATAAATCACTAGTAACTCTCGGCTCTGTGATATCAGCATTAGCCGACATAAGTTCTTTTACGGACTCAAATAGCTCGAGAAGAAATGTTTTCATTCCATACCGTGATAGTGTACTCACTTGGTTACTCAAAGATTCACTTGGCGGTAATTCTAAAACGATAATGATTGCCGCTATAAGTCCAGCTGATTGTAATTATGGCGAGACATTAAGCACACTTAGATATGCTAATAGAGCTAAAAATATTATAAATAAACCGACTATTAATGAAGATCCAAATGTTAAACTAATTAGAGAACTCAGAGATGAAATTATGAAATTAAAATCAATGATTGGAAAAGATGTGGTAAGTATTTATAATTAACCTGAATTGCATAACATATTTATTTATAAAATATTATTTGTTAATTTGATTTTTTTTTTTGTTAATTTGATAGAGTATAGAAAGACCGCCACAACAAAAAGTACTTTTAGCTCAAATTCATGAAAAACAAGAACAAGAAAAAGTCCTTACAGAAGAATGGACCGAAAAGTGGCGAGAAACTCAAATGATACTTCATGAACAACGGGCATTAGGATTAAGAAAAAGTGGAGTTGGTGTAGTTTTAGATTCCGAAATGCCACATTTAGTTGGTATAGACGATGATTTATTGAGTACAGGAGTTACATTGTATCATTTAAAAGAAGGAAAAACATTAGTAGGAACTGAAGAAGCAAGTACACTGCAGGACATCGTTCTGACAGGTGCAGACGTTGAACCTGAACATTGTATCGTGGAACTCGATGCAGGTGTAGCAACTCTTCATCCACTTTCTTCTCACTGCTGGATCAATATGACTCAAGTTGATAAACCAACGAGATTATCACAGGGTTGTATAATTTTACTTGGTAGAAATAATATGTTTCGTTATAATGATCCAGTGGAGGCTGCGAAACTTAGAAAAGAAGGTGGAGCGGGAAATGGAAATCTTCAGTCAACAGTTGTTAATTTATCACGTTTATCTTTGCTCAGTTGGAGTGTATCTGATCTTAATGTATCTTCCTCCAGTGATAATTTATTGAATTCAAATGAAGATTTACGCGCATTTGAAGAATTAGAACAACAAAAAGCTGCTTTAATTAAAGAAAAAGAAGATTTTAAGGTAATTAAATTTTTTATTTTATTATTTTAAATGAGTATAATAATACAGTAGAGTATTGTTTACTGTAATTATTATTTTGTTGTTGTTTTTGTAAATAGAAAGAACAAGAGGAGCGTGAAGAAAGATGGGCAGCAAGACGCGAAGCGCTTGAGGGCGCACAAAAGGAACTTGAGAGAGAATGGGGCGCACAATGGAAAGAATGGGCTGATGCAATAGCTGCTTTAGAATCACGACAACGTGATTTACGTACTAGACGACGAGCCTTGGAGCAAGAACGTCGCGACGAGATGACACAAGTAAGTGACTTGGATTCGCCGTCTCCGGATTTAGTTGTAATACCAAATAAGTATCAATTATACTTGGTCCTTGTTGTACTCGGTGTTCTCATATGTTTATCCGGCAATATTATCATCTACTCGCATGTATGTCCCTTGGACATGTGATGGCGCGGATACACATTAAAGTTTATTAAAATTTATTCCATCACTGTGGATCTATAAAACACATACTTACGACCTACGAGATATCGAAATTGTAAATTTTATTTTTATTATTCCTTTAGCTGGACTTGGGAATTAAAATTATAATTATAATCCAAAATATATATTTTTTAATAAATTAATTATAGAATTAACTATTTGATAATGATACCAGGGTCAATTAAAAATAATATTAATAATGCATTTAGTTTTTTTGATCACTCGTTATAATGTTTGTAAATTTGTTTTATGAAAGAATTTTTTGCTGTGCCTGATAAAAAAAAAAAATACTCATCAATTGTGTATAAAATAACGTGCTAGTATTAATTTACGAATATATTGCCGGAAAAATGAGACGCGGTATGTTGTATTTTATTGTAGATAAATTTGTACAGAGAACAATGGAACATATATTGTGTAAATATAAATCCAAGTTACATATTGATTGATATTAAAAAATTTAAAAAAGGATATTAAAATAATAATGGGTTTGTTATGCGAGAAGAGAGAGAAATAATAAGTTTAAAAAAGAAAAAAAAACATTATTGTTATATATATTACTCTAATTGTTGATTAATAAATTTTTCTTACAAATATTGGCCTTGAAGTATTATACAAAATGCACACACTTTTTTTTTTCGTATGTTTTATGTGTTATGCATAAACGCGTTCCCTGTAAACTTAATTTTTTTTTCTTTTAATTAATTAATTGATTAATTTATTTATTTATTAATATTATTAATATTAAATTTTAAAGTTTCACATTAACAAACCCAGTCTTTGTCTAAATGTTCGGGGTATAAGTAGTCGTATTATTTTTTTTTTTTTTTAATCTGCATCTCAGTTGGAAAAAATAAGTACACAGTTCGCAATGTAAAAGCAGGTAAGATATTCTAATTCGATCTGATCCCAGTAGTTTGCATGTATTTCTTCTTATCACTTTTAAATTTATTTAAAGTTTAACAAGTTATTTATCGTTATGATTAAGTTATTTGTTGTGACAGAAGAGCTTTGATAAACTATTATTTATTTTTGTTTATTGAGTTTAAAACTGTCGTACAAGCGTTGTTATTTATTATTTTATTCGTTATATTTTGTTAACGCTACGGTATGTATGTGTGGCTAGGTAGAAAATTTGTGTAGGGAAGTCACCTCGCTACGTACCAATCTACAGACCAAACTACGACAATTTGAAGAATTCATGAACAATCACGATCATTTGCAGAAACGACAACATTTTTTTAATAAGGTAAGACACAGACTCTGATATTATTCATCATTAATATCAGATTGACAAAACTCTTCGACTTCAGTCTTAAAAAGAAAAAAAAAATTACCCATGTTTATAATTACTTTTTTTTTAATTATTAAAAATTTTTATAAAAATCTCATGAAAATGTGTAATATATATTTCATTTTTCAGACTGACGATGCAATTAGTGAAGATAGTTACCCTGAGTCATGGTCCAGTTTTAATGATCAAAATTCATTAGATGCTATGAAAGAACTTGTTAATCATCATGTAAATATTTATATATAAATATATATATTTTTAATAATTAAGGGTATTTCAGATAGTGCCCCCCCCCCCCACTTTGTAAAAATATGCAATGACTTTCAACTGTCATAACCGTATTCAAATTAATTTAATTAATTAAAAAAAATTAAAACCTCAATTGAAAAAGGAACAACGTAGTAGTATTTTCGCCGAGATATAGAATTTAATAGTATATTGTGTGACAAGGGATGAAACAAAAGGATTTCAGACTAGGGTGAAGATTTCTGACATCACCTGCAGTCTGAAATCGTGTTTTATCCTGAGTCACACGTCATATTTTTTATGATTACCTGCATCGGAACTTCAAGTTTCAGTGCCAGCAGCCAGTAAAAAACAAGTTAATTTCAAGCCGATGATGCGTAAAGCTGTTAGAGAATGAGAAATCTGTGATTTACAGTCACTTATTAAATAGTAAATAAGACAAAAATATTATTTTCATTCATTTTTTATTAATTTTATTTAGTTAATTGAAACTGTCACTTAAAAAATGAAATAAGTAAACTACAGTGACAAGTAAACAAACGAGAATAATAAGGCTGCAGATGAACATTAAATATAACTAACACCGGGCAGAAACACGCGTATGAAGGTATTACGAATTCGCTAGCAGTTGTTTACAGTATCGGCTTGAAATGAGCTTGTTTCTCTACTGGCTATAGAGACACAAACTTTATGTTTCAGTGCTGGTATCATGAAAAAAACAATTACTCACAGTTGTTGTCAGTTAGAAGTTAAATGAAATTTGATAAATAAATTTTAGTCTAAAAAATTTGAAAATTCTAATTATAAAATTGACTGAATGATTTTACTGGAATTTATTTTACAAATTTTGTTCAACTTCTCATTGATATTAACTGTAAGTAATTTTTTTTAAATCTATATCTCGGCGAAATTGCTACTACGTTGTCCTTTTTTCAATTCATGCTTTAATTTTTTTTTAATCCATTGATAAAATTTTGATACGCTTATGACAATTAAAAGTCATTGAAAATTTTTAAAAAGTGGGGGGGGGGCACTGTCTGAGAATGGCCTTAACTATCTAACTGTGCTCAATTTTTTTTTTTTTTTTTTTTTTTTTTTATTTACAGAAAAAAGAACTGGCTGCTTTAGAGTCTGAACTGCAAAGTAAAGTTAAATCTTTAAGTGAACATCAGTCAAGAGTTGACAAAATGGAAGAAGAATTATCGGAAATGACAGAAAAACAAAAACAAATGCTTTGTTTGGAGGTAAAAAAACAATATATAAATAAATAATTTATTTATTTATTATTATTTTAAAAATATATTTATAACTTATAATTATAGTACGAAGGTCAAGAAATAACAGAAAAGAAGTTGCAACTTGCTAAAAGAACTCAAGATCAACTTCAAGAAATTTTGAAACGCAAGCAAAGTTTAACTTTAAATTTAAAACGATCATTACCAGCTTCTTCTTCAGGAAGATCAAGTAGTAGCAGTGATATTTATTCAAGTCATGATTTAAAATCATTTCAAGACGCTTGTAATCGTAAATTAAGAATAGCTTCAGCTCTTTGTTTATTACCATCAGATTTGGCTAGTTCTACAGATACAAGTGAGACATTTCATACCGCAGCAGCTGATTCTCCAGAGCTAAGATCATTTTTTCTTGATACTAATATTGCGGAAATGATAGATATTAAGACGAATAAAATTGTAGACGAAAATATAAATAATGAGAAAGAAAATAATGATGAATTGAATAACCAAACAGCTGAAAAGACTGAAGTTAAAAATAATTTATTATCTAATATTAGTTTAAATCCTTCGGTTATTAGTACTGAAGTTACACCGAATAGCAAAGAATGTAAAGAAGAAAAGGAAGATGAAGATGAAGAAGTAGTTGTAGAAAAAAAAATAGACGATAATATTTTAGAAAAAAATATTATTCCAAATGTAAATGAAGATAATGATAAATTTATGACAGATAATAATATAGAATCTCAAGAAGTAGCTAATATAGATAAGAGAATCCAAGAGAATAAAGAGATGAAAAGACTGAATGAAATGGTAAACCAACAGAGAATGGTAGTAATGAAGTGCCTCGAAACAAGTAGTCCTGCAAAAGATGAAGTTAATCGACAGATACTAATTTTACAAGATCTTCAAAGACAACAAATTGAATTAGAAGTATGGCTGTTGAAACGGGAGAAACAATTTAAATTGGGAAAAGGAGTATCTCAGATATCAATGATGAAACCACCAGTCGATTACGTTGAAACCGAGTCTGAAGATGATAGTAATTGGAATCTTCCATCGGGAAGTAATCAACAAGAGTCTGATAGAGATGCAATGAGTGACCGTGTCGATGAACCACCCAGTCGATCAATTACTCCGGGGGTGCCGACGACACGCGGATATTCTTCTGTTTATTTAAGAGTGAGTATAATATTTTTATAAAATTGAATCTCAAGTTAATATCAGAACAAGTAAAGTAGACTAGTATTAACCCAAAAGAAGTTACAGGATGAAATTTATTTATGTACTTACAAGGACATTTGTTGAAGATAAATGGAGGTCATTTTAACATTAATGACTTTGATTTTTTAGCGGACATTTCAAAATATTTAATTTTTTATTTAAGGTAGTAGTCTGGTAACTCGGATTTAAAAAATCGAACAATGTTTTATCTCGCCTCCGGGCGGAAAGCGTCAACTTTCGTCCCGCTGTGCAAAACGAAGTTGCTGCTTTCCGCCTCCGTCGAGAAGAAAAATAGTATACACTACTTGGGCAGTAAATAAGAAAGCCTCAAATCACATTTCATGTGATATTCAGAGACATTTCTTACTACCCTACGTGTGTAATATACTATTTTTTGCTTAATTCGAAAGTACAATATATTGAGAATATACTGCGAAAATTTCAAACTGAAATTCGAAATAGGATCAGAGTTATAACGAGTTTCCGAGAGCGCCTCATAGTTCCGCGCCAAATATTACTGAAACTTTAAACGTGTTTATCTTGGAACAACGTTTTTACGATCGACCTGGGTCCTAACTTTTTTTCTATTCAACCTTTAGTCTGAAACGTAAACTGGTCATTCTACACACTTGTAGTTTTCGTCGGTACTAGGATTTTTTTTTTCACCCCTAACTTTCCATTTGACGACCCTTTTTATGCGAAAAAAAGATGACTTGTTTTTTTTTAAGTCCGCTATTTTATTGTTTTTCAATAAAATTTCATAATCCTAGTACCGGCGAGAATGACGTCTATAGAGTAAGAATCAAGAATTTTTAATTCAGATGTCCTCAAGAGTCAATGTCACCGGGGCCACCCACGCGTTTTTTTTTCATACTAAAAATTCAAAACTTTTCGTTTGTTCCTTCTAAAAAAAAGCATGAAATACGTCGCAATTTACCAGACAACTACCTTAAAATAAAAAATTACCAAAGCGAGAAATTTTTCTACCATAAAAATGAAATTATTCGATGAATAATCATAATTTTTAATTTTTTCAGAGTTTGAATCGTGGAGATTGTTTAGGAAGTCCTTACGCGCTTTCTATTACCAGATCGTTGCCTTCCTTAATACCTAGCGATAGTACAGCAGACAGTATAATAAATATGATAGTTAGTGTGCCATCATATGTAATTCGAGGTACTGGCTCGTCTAGTTATTATGCGTACGAAGTACGGGTTGTCGTACGAGATGACAATTGGACTCTTTTACGTCGTTTTCGACGATTTCGCGAACTATATATCTACATGCGTCGTAAATATAAAGGCAAGGTATGTTTTACAAATTTAATTATTAATCATTAATAAACATATATATTAGGGTGTTTTGAAAAAATACAAATTTTTTTTTTCTCGGAAACAGATTCAAAAGTTTCATTTAAATATAAAATTACACATGTAAAAATTAGAGCTCTTAATATTAACATTAAGAGGTTCCGCATCGCAGTTTTCTATTTTCCATAAGAATAACATGGAAAAAAAATTTTTTGCGTCTTCTGATTTTTATAACTAACTAACGATGCGTCGTAGGAAAAATTTTCAGACTCATTATTGTCGGGAATTGAATACCCTACAAAAAAAGTCTCGTATCATTTCTTGATAAATCCATTTGTTCCAGAGTTATTTGAGCTTGAAGTCAAATTTATATTAAATCTTGAGATCTTTTTACTTTTCCGTCAAGACTATAACACTTATCAGAAAATGTCATAGAACCTTTTTTTGTAAACAATTTTATTCCCTACAAGTTATTTCCGATAAAGCTTTTTCACATTCCGCATTGTTTTCTAGTTATTTTCATTTTAATGTCATGCTCTTAAACAAAATTGTATTCTGATCGATTTTATGAGCTTGTCATTAAAATGAAAATAATTAGAAAACAATGCGGAATTTGAAAAAAAAAGTCTGATACTTTCGCCGGAAAGTAAAAAGATCTTAAAATTTAATATAATCTTGACCTTAAGCTCAAATAACTTTTGAACAGATAGATTTATCAAAAAATGAAAAGAAACTTTTTTTGTAGAACATTCACTTACCTACAAAACTAAGTCTGCAAATTTTTTTCTACGGCGCATCGTTAGTTAGTTATAAAAATCAGAAGACGCCAAAAAATTTTTCCCATGTTATTCTTATGGAAAATAGTAAAGTGCTATGCGGAAACTCTTAATGGTAATATTAAGAGCTCTAATTTTCACAGGCGTATTTTTATATCTAAATGAAATTTTTGAACCTGTTTCCTAGAAAAAAAAATTTGTATTCTTTTGAAACACCCTAATATATATATATATATATATATATATATATATGGGGCATTCCACGCCAAACCGGACGGTTTCAAAAATTGTTTTTTTCGATTTTCTTAATTTTTTATTAAGAAAATCGGCCTTTCATAATTACTATTTTTTTTCGATTATTGAAAATTGAAAAAATTTTTTTTTCGCTATAAATTATTAGTACCGATTTTTGACACTGTACACTTGTTTTTCTTACATATTATAAATTGATTTCGATATTTTTTGTTCTGAGTAGGGTTTTAAAAGCAGTAAGCAAAAGTTAATGCTATTTATGAGCAGTTATAAAAATATGTTTTTATTTATTATGGAAGGCCCACTACCAGACCGGGCTTAAAAGTTGCAGAATGGATAGAAGTTTAAGATAGAAAATTTTTAAGAAAACCGAAGGATACACACAGTTTTAAAAACACGATTGAAAACTTAAAATTCAAAAATCTCGATTAAAAACATTTCGAATATTTGTTTTGTATTTTTTACTGTAAAGGCTTTCTAAAAACAAAAATTTTGAAAAAAAAAAATCATTGAATTTCGACCATTATTACGAAAGTGATGATCAAAAAACCATAAAAAGAGCGGTTTATTTTAAAATTCGATATTTTTTGAACTCTTGATCAAAAAAATCTCAAAATTTATCAGGAAGCCTCTGTTGAGGGGTACTAAAAAATACCAAAAAATTAAGAAAATCGGAAAAAAGAATTTGTGAAACCGTCCGATTTGACGTGGAATGCCCTATATATCTATTGTTTTTAAATTAATAAATAATAAATAATATTTAATTTGCTAGGTATCTGCGATACACTTTCCACCGAGAAGAGTATTTAATTCTGAAATAGTTGCGCGTCAACGTAGAAAACAACTTGAAGAATACTTACGACGACTTATTCAAATTTGCTCGGAATTACCAAACTGTC
Source organism: Microplitis mediator (assembly GCF_029852145.1). NCBI lineage: Eukaryota > Metazoa > Arthropoda > Insecta > Hymenoptera > Braconidae > Microplitis > Microplitis mediator. The sequence goes on along the minus strand of NC_079978.1, from coordinate 9,885,712 downwards.
AAGCTCTTTACAAATTTTATGGCAATCTTAGTAATATTGATAAGCAATCATTAATTGAATTTAGTTCATTTTTTCGTCGTGAACCATTTGAAAATAGTAAAATAGATGCTAGCTAAGAAATATTATTTGGGCCACATTATTGGCTCATATTATTTATTGTTTTATTTATTTTTATGTCTGATGAATTAAATAAGTAGTTGTCAATTGTAAAATCCCGTTATTTATTGTTATATTTTAGTATGAATGAAAAATATCATCGTAATAATTTACGAGAATATCGCGATTTGTTATATAAATATTTTATGACAAATTGAAGTAGATAATTTTTTATTTATATAACAAGGTTATTAATGTATTACGCGGTGAGCACAATCTTTTGAGTTTTAATGGCATAAATACGCAACAATGGCCTCATTATATATTAATAATATATATCAGTCTTTTATGTATCATCACTTGATCGAATTATCAGTATTGAAACTATTAATTAAGAATTAATTAAAATAAATGATAGTCGTTAATTTTTCCTCAAAATGAACCAATAATTGAAATAACAAAAGAAAAATATTTAATAATAATAACTGACCTGATCTATGTATACAAATATATATAAAAACATATATTAATAGTGATATTTTTTGGGTCGATTGACAGCTTTTTATGCGGTAATAAATAAATCGTTATCCCGATAGAAAATTTAATTTTTCTAATAATAAGTCACGATATTAAATAAATTTATATAATAAAAAATAAATTTCAATATTTATAAGATTAAATTATACTTTTCTTTAATCATACTTACATAATAAAAGAATAATTACCGCTGTTTATCTTGCTCTTGCTAATTATAAATAATTAACTATCTAAAATTTTTCGATAAAAAATTATTGAAAAAAAAATCACTTTTTTTTTACCTAAATGAATTGTTACCTAATGCTCCAATAAAAAATTTTAATGTTGAATTAATAAAACACAAAATTTAAAGTTTACTAGATTATACAAATATCTAAACTTAAAAAAATGCAATATTTACTTTAATAAAAACAAAAAAATTATATTTAAAGTTGTTATAACTTTTGCATAAACTTCTAGAATATAATCTTGCCTAAATCATCGTCTTCTCATGAATAAAAGCGAGTATTAGTAGAAGAAAAAAAGAAAAAATCTAATTATATTCCAATAGTGAAAATGTGGTCTAACTATACCAAGTGCATTATTATAATCATCCCCATGGCTGTGCAATGGACTTGTAGGAATCTCCATTTATTGATATCTATAAATCCCAGCGTTATAAAGGCGCTAATATGTAAACTAATATGTATTGTACATAAATAACAAAAAAAAAAAAAGTAAATTTAAATATATGTTTACTTCATATTTCATATATCACCGTATCGAGAATAAGTTAATTAAATTGCTTGTTTTTTTACAATTTTACAATACTATATAATGTGTATGTAACGAAATTAATAACATTAATCCTTTAAATAAATTCATATGTTAATGTTATAAAAATTATTCACCTTGTTCGATAATTTATTAGAGCAATTTAATTAAATTGATGTTAATTTAGTAGACATTAGTCAAAAAAAACTTTAAATTAAAGTATTTATATGTATATATAATTAATTAATCAATTAATTAATTATATAAGTCTTGGAATCAATGAGTCTTTTTTATATATACTTGAAGTATATATAAAAATTAAAGCTAAATAAATACTTGTTCACTTGCTAAACTGTCAGCAAATGGAGCGACAATTACACGTGTAGCAAAATAAAATATTAAACCAAAAGTTATTGATATAGGAAGTGCTGGTAAAGCTTTTTGAAATATTGCAAGTAATAGAAGTGTAAGACAAAGTCCTATTAAAATAGCAACAAAACAAGCTAATGTTGTATTCCAATCACCGTAACTTGATGCTTTACCGACTAAAACACTGTAAAATATAAAATCACCAAGACCTAATTTAACACCGCGTTCTTCATCAGAAACAGATCGTTGATATTGTTGTTGTTGAGCTTGTGAATTAACTTGACCACTTAATTCACCAGTATGACGTATTTCTTCAGCTCTTCTTGAACTACGTTCTTCTATTAAAATTAATGTATAATATTTATATTTATATCTATAATAGGGTGGTCGTTAAAAATTAAATTTTCTTAGACGCCCCATAAAAAGCTTCTTTTTAGTGAAAAAATACGTGGGGAATTTGGTTTTTTCTTTTTATGTAAAAAGAACACGTGCCTCAGGACGATCAAAGTTCATTTTTCGAAACAACCGCGGTTTTTTTAAATATCTCATGAAATATGCAGATTAAAGGAAAAAATTAGAATAACAATTTTGTAGGAACTTAAATTCTTGACAAAAAAGGACTTATTCATTTTTTTTCTAAAATGTGTATTTATAAAAATATTTTTAAAAAACTTTTTTTAGATCTTATGAATTGAGCGTTTTAAGGATTACAAATGTTGAAAATAACATTTTTCTAAGTATATAGAAACTATAACAAGCATTAATGAGTGATATGTTACGAGTTATGAAGTTGTCTATATTTAAGAAAAGCCGTTTTTTTAACATTCGTAATCCTTTAAATGCTCAATTGATAAGATCTAAAAAAGTTTTTTTTTAAATATCTTCATAAATATACATTTTATTAAAAAAGTGAACACAAGCTTTTTTGTCAAAAATTTAAGTTCTTACAAAATTGTTATTCTGATTTTTTCCTTTAATCTGCATATTTCATGAGGTATTTAAAAAAACCGCGATTGTTTCGAAAAATGAACTTTGATTGTCCTGAGGCACGTGTTCTTTTTACTTAAAACGAAAAAACCAAATTCCCCACTTATTTTTTCACTATAAAGAAGCTTTTTATGGGGCGTCTAAGAAAATTTAATTTTTAACAACCACCCTAATATATAAGTATTATAGTAAATATTAAACAATTTTTACCATGATGATCAACCCAATCTCTGGTGAATCCGGCTTCATCTCCACTTGCTGCTACAGTACTATTTTGTGTTTGAGCTCTTGCTGGTGATCTTACACCTTCTCCAGCTGCAGATTCATCATTAGCCATTGTTGCTGCTCCAATATAACCAACATAACTTAAAGTAAAGCTGTACATTATTGTTGAAGAATAAATAAGAGCCGGAAAAATGGGCTCATTACGTTCCTGAGCCATTTCCACTAGAACTCGCAGTGGACCATTGGGTGTTAAAACGGCAATTAAATCTTAAAATTAATAATTAAATAGCATTAAGTATATATTAAATAATATAAAATAATAAAAAATAGTATACAAAATAATAAAACTTACCCCAGATGCTAATAACTGCTAATACAAACCATGCCGTCCACTCGGGTAAGTATTTAATAAAAACTAAAGCCATCAGAGCAGCAATAAATATTAAATAGGCTTGTTGAAGAGCCAGAGGACCTTGCCAATGAATACAAATCATTCCAACGAATCCAAAATTCCATAAAATAATTGCCAGTGTAATTAAATCCATTGGAATGTTGTAAGCTTTCAACACTTCTTCGCAATATAATGCAGTAAAAATAAATAGTAACATCAGTGAGCTCATTATCAGCCACGCATGAATAAATTTATAAAATTTGTACTTGTATAAAACTATTAAAAGTACAGTCATACAAACGATGACAAACAATAAAATCATTGAATTGGCAACAGCTTGCCAAACTTTGGTGCTTGTATCTGCTCCATCGTCATGAAATGGTGTATAAATTAAATATTCTCCTTTCATTGTATAAAATGTTATGGAGCTTATTGTTGCCACAACTACCAGCATACACAGTGATACCGGAACAAATAATTTAATGACATGGGTTGCTCCGTACTTTAAACCTTCTTCTAATTCTTCTTGCTGATAACTATCTGGATCATCACCTGGACCAAGAGGTGGAACAGATCTTGATCCACTGAAAAATCCAGATGAACTTGGATTTTCTATACGTACTTCTGGTAAATTTCCATCCTAATTTAAAATATTTTTAATAATAAGGTTAATTCATGATTAATTTTTTTTTTTTTACTTTTAAGAAATAGCAATTGAATGGAAAACTTACTTCATGATTGGCGGGTGCTTTCAATCGACGCTTTCTCTTTTCGACGACCAAACCAGAAGTGTCGGTTCGTGTCTCAGCTACATGGGCATCCATCAGGCTGGTATATTCGTCTGGAGAATCGTAATTACTCTCATCCATTCAGTTTTATAAATTTTTTACAAATAATGTTTATTCAATATAATATTTCTTCTCCAGAATAAGAATAGTTTAAATATATTGATGATAACTTTTAAACAACTGGTTATATTATTCCTTTGTTGCTATTAGGTGTTATTTAACAATGAAAAAAAATGAAAAAAAAATTTGTTTTTTTAATTTACCTCACTGATTCTTGACGATACCCAACTGCAACTATACTGGAACATTTGATATTATCGTGAATAAATTTATTTATTTATTTATAGTAATGAATAAAAATAAAGTGGAACCTCACTTACTGCCGATTGAATGACAGCACACTCAATTTAGGTTATAGAAAATGCCAAAATTTTTTTTGGCCATTGTGACTACTGTAATGGCCACCTCCTAGCGGTTGGCTGGAAGTTTATTTTTAAAGTCTAAAATTTATCGACGGGGTCGATTCGCCCGGGAATATTAAAATATTCAACTTCGAGTGCGCGATGAGTAGAGAAATAATAAATATCCTTGAGCTTGATGGCAGGCTCTTTAAATGAGACAAAATAATTAAATAAATAGTTAGGACTCTACGAATCTGTATTTTATTAGTTGGTTTACAAAATACGTCTTGTCGACTCGACTCACACAATGTTTCTGTCTTAGCATAACTTAAAATTATGGCAAGTCCGTGCTGATGGTTTGAGTGGGGGTTGGGTCCGTCTGACGTCACATGAGCGGCAGGATCGGATCTCTTCTTGACCACCGGCTCCGTCTGTTCTGCAGCTGTGCTGTTATCTGGCGTGGTTAGGGTTTTTCCCAGGGTACAATCTTTTATGGCTCTGGACTTGCCTTTTTGCCGACATTAGGGTATCCCAAGTTTATTAGGGGTCTCTAATCGGCTCAACTAATTTTAGCTTAAACACTACAGTTACAATATTTATAAATATTTTACGTTTACAAAAAAATGAAATCTTATGTCTAGACCAAATTCCATCTTTTAAATAAAAGACAGACTTGGGAAAAATAAGTTCTAAGACTACGGGTTTTCCCGAGATCTTACAATTTTATGATCTCGAAGAATAGAGAAATGTTTAAGTGACCAGGCCCTAGCTTAAGTAAATGGTTTGGAAATTCCCAAAGAAAAATATGATAAGATATAACTAAAACACGACAGAGTATATTATATTGTAAAATTAAATGCTAATATCTTTAAATAATCCCGCGGAATCGCGTTTATCTCGTAATCTACGCGGTGTCGCTTTAATCGCTCGTACTGACCGTGATAGGACATCACACTACTAACTGACATCCTTTGGTAGTTTTCAAATATATTCACTAGATGTCATTAATTGTCAGTAAAAGAAAAAAAAAACAAAATGTCATAGATTGTTTATGACCCTGAAGTTAGCCGACATCCGTCATTTTAAAAATAAAACATCTTATAACTTTAGAGAAAAAAAAAATTTTCAAATTTAAAAAAAATTATCGTGTAGATTTTTTAATTTTCTAGGCGAGTTTTTTTTTTTTTAAAGATCAAAAAATAAATACTCGAGTTATAATTTGAAATTAAATTGTAAGATTACTTATTTTTTATTTAAAAATTTTTACAAACCTCATTACTTTTTAATTTTTATAAGTATACAATTTTTCGAAATCTACACGAGTATTTTTTGCACACCTCAATCGCGAAAGCGTTAGGTGTGCTTTACTGTCACTCTCTCACTCTCGGCCCTTTCACGGACTTTAAATCCTCTCTACTTTCTTTATAGTACACCAAAGTTGTTAATGATATATACCATTTTAAAGGAAATTTATTAAGGAACATTTTTCAATGCAATCCATATTTGATTAATGATGTGATTAATTTAAAAAAAATGATTTAGTCCGAAGCCCTCAGTGCGTCAATTGTGGTGTTCGGACTCGTCTAAACACGATAACTTTCGAAAAACAAGACTTATCGACTTAGTTTTTTTTTTTATTATCTGTGTATTTCTGATCACAAGAACCCTTTCAAAAATTACTATCTGAATCCTTTTTGTTTTGGTGTAATTAATAAAAAACGTGAAAACTGATTCTTCGTGAAAAATTTAGCTGCTATTTTTACTGTTGTTATTATTTTTTTCATTGTTTCTCTCTATCAACTACTGGTGCCAGCACTAGCGTATCAATATGTTTGAAAAAAAAAGCGACATTTAAGACAAAACAAGGCGGGATATTTAGAAAAAAATGTTAGTAAAAAAATATTAAACTGAAAATAAGAAATAAAAATAAAAAAATCAAATTGATAATTTGTAAGTTGAATAAAAGTTCATAACAAAAAAAAATATATTAATATTATATAATAATAAAAGTAATGATTAAAAATAAATTGAGCGATTGAGGTGTGCACTTTTGGATTTTCCAACATTTTTTATTTTTCATTTATATAATTTTTAATCCGGAAATTAATCGTTACCAGCCATATTTAAATAAAATATCATTGTTTCTAATGATCAGCTGTTGATATTATTAATGGATCAGCTTAAACTTAAATAATTTATTTGAATCCATGTAACTGCTCTGATAGCAAGAGATTTTCGTCAGCAAAAGATTGGTGTCAGTTAGTTGAAATACCATCAGCTTATGATTCTGAACTAAGTAGACAATTAACAATTTTCGGATTTTCTTTTTTAACAAATTCTAGCGAACTCAGTAAGACGTCTTTAAAAAGAATTCTCAAAGACTTATTTTTTTTGACTTCGCAAATAAGACTTCAGTATGAATTTACCATGACGTCTTAAGGAGCTCCTAATTTTGACTTCAAAAAAGTTAAAAAAAAGAATACATTGCGACGTCACAAAAACTGACGTCTTATTTATGAAGTCTTCAAGAACTCTTAAATCAGAGTTCTTAAAAATGACACCTTTAAGAAGTCATTATAAGACTTCTTGAGGACACCTTCAAAAAGACCAAGTAAAGACATGTAAAAAATTTAAAAAACTGTAAGTGCAATTTTTTAAAATATTTTTTTTTTTATAATTTATCGTTTTAAAAAAAATCCAAAAGTAATTAGACGTCGGCGAACTTTAGTAATGATACTGGAGTTAGCAGACGTCTGATAATTTTTTTATTTTTTTTTTAAAACAATAAATTATTTAAAAAAAAAAAAAAAAAAAAATATTTTAGAAAATTGCACTTATAATTTTTTAAATTTTCTACATGTGCATACTTTTAGTTTTTTTTTTTAATTGACTTATTGAAAAAAAAATCCGAAAATTGCTCATTGTCTGTTAACTTCAGGATCATATGAACTTGACGACTACTCCAAACTTTGTAACTATTGGATACAATTTGTCTTCAACTTTGCCAGCAACTTATCACTAAGTTAGTGACACAGAACGTTTTCAAAAAGTTCCCATTAACTTTTGGAAATAATTTCAAAACTATGAAACATTTACACACATAGTAGGACATTATCTTGAAAATAGAAAACCTTCAGAGAGCTTCAAAATGTAAAAAAAGTAAAATTATATAAACCCAGACAGCATTCAAGTCGGAATGACTGTTTTACGACGTCGTTTTGAAGGCGTCCTCAAGAAGTCTTATAATGACTTCTTAAAGGTGTCATCTTTAAGAACTGTTAATTAAGAGTTCTTGAAGACTCCATAAATAAGACGTCAGTTTTGTGACGTCTAAATGTATTTTTTTATGAAACTTCTTTATTAAGTCAAAATTAGGAGCTCCTTAAGACGTTATGGTAAATTCATACTGAAATGTTATTTGCGAAGTCAGAAAAAAGAACGCTTTGAGAACTCTTTTCAAAAACGTCTTACTGAGTTGGCTAGGTGGCACATTCGACATCTTGAGAACTTCTTAAAGACTTCGTTAAGATGTTGATGAGACGTCCAAATCATAAATAGGAACTCATTCAGAACTTATCAAGACGTCATTTTGCCCACTGGGAAGAATTCAAGTTTTTATAAAAAAAAAAATTAAATTATTGAGATGAAAACTTATATTATAGAAATTACACTTGAAATTTATTTTTATAACAATTATTTTATAAAAATATGTAAATATAATATTAATATTTAGTTATTACATTTATATTATAAATATTAAATTTTTGTGACATTTAAATTATTTTTTCTGTGTAATAATTTGGAATGATCTTAAAAAATATAATTAATAGTAGAAATAATTATCAACCAAGTGCCTTTTATTATAATTTAATTAACTATTTCGTATTTAACTTTAAAATACCGTCAATAATTTGTATGATGTATGAGCATTGATTGTAAACGAAAATATGAAAATAAAATAAAAATATAAAAATGTTTTTGCCATTTCTTCTGCTAGATATTGGTCTTATTAATCAATTATTAAAGATTCCACTATGTCATTACGAAAAAAAGAGACAGATTAAATCATTAGTACTATCATTATTGTCTTAAAATGAATACTAGATGATGCTATAGAGAGAAGTCAGTCTTTAATACCAGCGCTGGAGATCTTGTTTTAAAATTTATCAAAACGTATCCTCCACAAGGATAATTGATTGGTCTTATCAATTAAAATATTGAATTATTACCTTAATAAAAATGAATTATAAGCAAAAAAAAGGCAGTTGAATAAAAATATAATTTAAACAAAATAATGAAGTTATAAAATGATATTATTATTCTTTGACGTCTCCAATACCATCAGCATTGATAGCAAACATGGCTTCAGCTTCAGGAAGACAAGGTGAATCATAAATTTTACATATTCTCGTTTCTCCACGACCTTTTCTTAAATAAAGTCGAGTTGTACTAGCATGAGCAATTATGTTACCTCCAATAGGTTTTTTTTGATCACCACCAAACATACTTGCTGCTCCGTCAACTTGAGCTACCACTTGATTGGTAATAACAACAGCCACACCATGCACGTCAGCAATTCTCAGTAACATTCTAAGGAATCGTGCCAAGTGCATTTGCCGAGCAGACAATTCACCACGACCTGAATAATCTGTACGATATAATGCTGTTGCACTGTCGACAATAAGTAAAGCGTATCTTGATTCAGTCATCATGGCACTAGCCATCACTAAAAGTTGAGTCTGATGATCCGTATTGTAAGCTCTAGCACAGGCTACATTATCGAGGACATTTTCGGGCGCTATTTTAAATTTTTCGGCTACTGCTATTAAACGAGATGTTCTGAAGGTTCCCTCAGTATCGATGTACAAACATTTACCTTCAGCACCACCCATATCTACGGGCAATTGACAATTAACTGCCAGTGTATGAGCCAATTGAGTTTTACCGGTACGAAATTCACCAAAAATTTCAGTTATTGATCCGGTTTCTATGCCACCTCCTAGCAATCTGTCGAGCTCTGATGATCCAGTTGAGATGTAAATAATATTTGATCGGATCTGATGAATTTCGGTGGCACTTTTGAATCCCATTACCATAAGTTTTGATGCTTCTTGAAGAATTTTATCAGCTTTAGCCTCACTGATACCTTTTATTGTTAGCAAATTCTTCTTTGGTGTGAATGCTATTTCTTCAATTGTATAATAACCAGCCTCTTTCAGCTTAGCAATATCACCAGCAGTAATTCCGTTGCCCTAAATTTAAAAATTATAAATTATTAACTATATTTTATTGATAAAAATTTTAAAAACAATTTTCTTTTTTCTTTATACTTTTTCCATCTGATTAATCATTATGAGTGTGAATGTAGCAGACATCAGATAAATTTAAAATTATTAATAAATAGAGTAAATAATTAAGAAATAAAAATTTTGTTTAAATGCGCATTTAAAAAATTTTGAAATTAATAAGTGCATTTTTACAAACATAAAGCTTTCGTGCTTGAGGTGTGCAGTATTATTTTTTTAATTATTTACTCTATTTATTTATAATTTTAAATCTGTCTGATGTCTGCTACATTCACACCCGTTAATCATCAACCGATAATTTTAATTATAAAATATATATACAGATGATTGCTGATATTAAAAATAGCAGACATTTGTCAATGTTTTTTTTTTTTTTTTTTTCATAAACAAATTTCATATTATCAGAAAAAAATACTCAAAAATACATGGACAAAAATTTTCAAAAATCCTTGCTGAGTATTTTTAAAACTAGTTTTTATTAATATTAAATTTATTTATTTAAAATTTAAAAAATTATCAGTAGTTCGCTGCTTTCACTGCCATCAACATTAGTCATTCAGAAATAAAATCAACAATAAATTGTTTTGATGTACAGAAATTATTAAATGACAGTTCTGATCCAATTTTCATGGCATGAAAAATGAAATTAAAATAATATTGACGACATAAAAAGTAAAATAGATTAACATTAAATTTACCTCCAGGCATGAAATGAGCTTAGCTTGAGAAGTTTCATCATCAATGTCCTCGGCTTCCTGGACAGGTAGAGTTCGAGACTTTGAAGCAGCAGCACTCATTTTTATTACTTATTATAAAATAATTCAATTTTAATAATAATGTAATTTAATAAAATGAAAAATATATTTATTCTGTTCACTGGTACGGCGTAGTATATTTGTATCGTCCAATGCGTTGCGTTGTGTTTGCTTTCGGTTTTACTTGTCTGAGCTTGTTGATGCTGCTGCTATTGTGCTAAACTTTTCTGTGAAGTGTGAAACCGTAAATGTGACCGTTTGTTTTTAAAATATCTTTATTCTGATTGGTTACAAACACTAAAAAAAGCGCGATCTGTTGCGCAAAATTTAAATTATTTTAATTCCAGTTGGCGCTTCTGATAAATCTAAATAGACAGTTTCTTTGATACCGACTTTTTAAATGAGTGTGAATGTAGCAGACATCAGACAATCGAAAAGTTCAACAATCGATATTTCTGCGAAAAAACGATTTAAAAAATTTTAAGACTCGGGAATGTATTCGTTTTCAAATTATCTTTACACGGATTTTATTCTTTTTTTCTTACTTTCTTTTTTGGAGCTATAATTTTTAAAATAAAACTTTAATGAACATTTTCAGAAATATATATCAATAAAAAAATATCAAATTAACCCATTTACATTCTTTTTAAATGAACTACAGATGACTTTTTTTTTTTTTTCAATAAAATTTATAGAATTTATAATAAGCTGTATCTATTTAAATAATGACTAAAATGAAAAAAAAAAAAAATTCATCTCTTCATTTCATCAAAATCTACAGATGAATTTTTACAGAATACATAATATGTATATAATTATTAATTTCTTAATTGAATCAGAATATTGTATAATATTTTTTAAAAAAATGTTCTAAAAGGGTCCAAAAAATGGTCTTTAGCTTAAAATAAGATTATAAATAATTTAACTTGTTATTTGTGATGGTTAAATGGCTTTTAAAGAATTTAATTTATAAAAAATATAGTTTTTTTAATTTATATAAATATATATATCTATATATAAAAAAAATATGAAAATTCATTTGTAGTTCTTTTTAAAATTAAACATGTTTCCTTTATTTTTTATCGATAAAACCACATTTTCGTAGCTATATGTCATTATAAAAATTTGTCGGATGAGAAAAAAATTAATAACTTATGAAATAAAAATTTTAAAAATAATTTAAAAAAATTCATCTGTAGATTTTGATGAAATGAAGAGATGAATTTTTTTTTTTTTCATTTTAGTCATTATTTAAATAGATACAGCTTATTATAAATTCTATAAATTTTATTGAAAAAAAAAAAAAAAGTCATCTGTAGTTCATTTAAAAAGAATGTAAATGGGTTAATTTGATATTTTTTTATTGATATATATTTCTGAAAATGTTCATTAAAGTTTTATTTTAAAAATTATAGCTCCAAAAAAGAAAGTAAGAAAAAAAGAATAAAATCCGTGTAAAGATAATTTGAAAACGAATACATTCCCGAGTCTTAAAATTTTTTAAATCGTTTTTTCGCAGAAATATCGATTGTTGAACTTTTCGATTGTCTGATGTCTGCTACATTCACACTCATCTTTTTAAAACCCATGTGTATTTTCAAGTTTTCAAAAACACAACTTGTCAATTATTATAAATAAATTCAATTGAAATTACTTTGCACTAAAGTAATAATATAAAAAAATTTTTAATTTACTGTTGATAAATTATTTAAAAATTAATTATTTACTAAATAATTAAATTTATTTTGAGGTTAACTGCAACAATTGTCCATGTGGTAAATATTCTTTATTTTTTTTAATAATAATAATTATTAATTAAAATTCAGACAGTGTCAATTTATTTATTTTATTTAGTTTATAAAATTTATTTTTAAAAATTCAAATAAGTGTGAATGCAGCAGACATCAGACTAATTTAAAATTATTAATAAATAGGCTAAATAATTAATAAAATTAAATTAAAAAAAAAATGCGCATTAAAAAAATTTTGAAATTAATAAATGCATTTTTTATAAATATTATTTTTAAAAATTATTTATTCTATTTATTAATAATTTTAAATTTGTCTGATGTCTGCTACATTCACACTCTAAAATTTAAAACTTTTTTTTACAGATACAAATAATTTGAAAACTGGATCATTTACAACTTAATAAAAATAAATTAATTAACAGTGTCTGAATAATTTTATGGCTAGACGATTCATTTATCATTTAAGTCCGTTATTTAATTATAAAAATTACATTAAAATAATAAATAAATATAAAAAAATGGATTTACTGGCTCCACCTGACTCCGTTCGTGGTATGACAAATTTAAATCGTAAATCATTCGATAAAACTGTTGAAATACCATGTTTAAAATTAAATATATCAACAAGTAATTACAATACTATAATGAATATAGCGAAGAAGTATTTTCTTAAATTGAAAAAATTCAAATCATTCAATCAAGACAATGATAATTTGATAATATATTTAGATCCATGTAAAGTAGAAAAATACGACGATATTGAAGAATCAGATCGTGATATTTTAAATAAAATTGGTAAAATAAAATTTGAGAAGACGGAAATAACATTGAATTATAGTAATTGGAATGCGGATGAATTATTACGTGTTATATTGCCAGCAGATATTGAAATACCAACTTCTTATACTAAAGTTGGTCATATACTTCATTTAAATTTACGTGATAATCTATTACCATTTAAAAGTATTATTGGACAGATTTATTTAGATACGACACCACAAACTAAAACAGTTGTTAATAAATTAAATAACATTGAAACAAAGTTTCGTTATTTTGAAATGGAAATACTTGCTGGTGATAATGATACAGTGACGACAGTCAAAGAAAATAATTGTAAATTTACATTTGACTTTGCTAAAGTATATTGGAACTCAAGATTATGTACAGAGCATACTAATTTATTAAAATTTATGAATAAAAACGATGTACTATATGATGTATTTGCTGGTGTTGGTCCATTTTCAGTACCAGCTGCTCGTAAAGGTATCAAAGTATTGGCTAATGATTTAAATCCTGAATCTTACAAGTGGTTGCAGTATAATGCAACTGCCAATAAAGCTAAAAATTTAATTTCTTTCAATAAAGACGGCCGTGATTTTCTACGTGATGAAGTTAAAAAACATTTATTAGAAAGACGTAAAGATAATAAAGATGGTTGTGAACATATTGCCATGAATTTACCGGCTATTGCTATTGAATTTTGTGATATTTTTCGTAATTGGATGAATGATGATGACATAAAGTTAATTTCCAATAAATTTCCGCTTGTTCATTTGTATTGTTTTGTTAAAGTAAGTAAAAATACTGACCCAAAACCTGCCGCTCAGACTTTGGTTGAAGAAACTTTGGGTACTAAGCTGACGTCTGAGTCTTTAAAAAATATTCATCATGTAAGAAATGTTGCGCCCAACAAAGAAATGATGAGGGTATCATTTTATTTGACTGAAGAAATTATAAAATCTGTGGAGCCAGTAAAAAAAAAAATAAAACTTGATCGGGATTCTAATGATTGTATTCAAATAATTCCAGAGAGTAATGGGGAAGAACAAAAAAATATCAAAGACCAAAAATGTCTTCAAGGTTGATTCGAAACATTCTGTTAAGGCTAAAAGTCAATTAAAAAAAAATATTGGAACAAAAGTAAGTATTTATATATTTAGTATATTCAATCATTTTTTTTACTTTTTAAATTTATCAGTTTAAATTTTGTTAACGAGGTTCACGCGTTTCTAATGGTTATCGAAAATTCCAACTTTAAGATTTTAAATTTTACAATTTTGAAAATAAATGTATCATACATCTACTAGTAAAATTATTTGAGGATTTACTGTATAGTTATTGGGAAAAAAATCATTAAACACCGTGTTTTTCAAATCCTTATACATGGGCTCTTATGACAGAAACACTAGGTCCCTAGTAGTATGAATTTTTTTCGCTGTCAACTTTCCAACTTTAAGCTCTCAAAAACTGATATAAGAAAGTTGAATAAGTGTAAAGTCAAATTATATATTTAAAAGTTATAGTCATCGATAAAAACTATGAGAAAAATTAATTTGAAAAAATTATTTTAGTGGTTAATAAGTTAAGGCGACATAGAGGATAGACGCTTTGTATTGGCAACGTTGCCAGAGACAGTTGTTATGTGGCGTCTTTTTCAAACGTTTTTCAAAAGTTTTCAAAATATAAGAAATAAAAAAAAATTTTTTTTTGGTCTCCTCGGTAGAAACTCTAATTTTTGAGTAAACATAAAATATAATAAGACAATTTTAGAGATAAATATTTTGTTTCATTCTTAAATGAAGGGAAATTATTTATTTAAATTTTTGCTACACACCTGACTTTAGCGTTTATGTACGTTCACACACATGTTTACTAGGGTGTGTCATTTTAAGGCTATATTTTTTTTTTACTGCTATACCCGAAAATCTGGTAGTATATAGAAAATAAAAAATTATGCCGCTGAGCTAAAGGGCTTAAGTTCAATAGCGGCTTAGCTCATCAAAAAATTCGATTTCCCATTTAAATAATACGGGAAATTTTTTTTCTTAACTTTGAGTATTTTTAACTCGTGAACAAATTAATAGATCGAATTGACTAATACATATTTTTGTAGGAAATTGAACGCTCTACAAAAAAGGTCTCCTATCATTTTTCGATCAATCCACCTGTTCTAAAGTTATTGGAGCTCGAAGTCAAGTTATAGTAAATTTCGAGATCTTTCTACTTTTCCGGCAAAACTATCAGACTTATCACAAAATATCATGAGATCTTTTTTGTAGACAATTTTATTTCCTACAAATTATTATTAGTAAAGTTTTTTCAAATTCTGCATTGTTTTCTAGTTATTTTCATTTCAATGTCGAGCTCTTGAAATCGATCAGAACACTACTTTTTTAAGAGCTTAAAATTAAAATGAAAATAACTAGAAAACAATGCAGAATTTGAAAAAACTTTACTAATAATAATTTGTAGGAAATAAAATTGTCTACAAAAAAGATCTCATGATATTTTGTGATAAGTCTGATAGTTTTGCCGGAAAAGTAGAAAGATCTCGAAATTTACTATAACTTGACTTCGAGCTCCAATAACTTTAGAACAGATGGATTGATCGAAAAATAATAGGAGACCTTTTTTGTAGAGCGTTCAATTTCCTACAAAAATATGTATTAGTCAATTCGATCTATTAATTTGTTTACGAGTTAAAAATACTCAAAGTTAAAAAAAAAAATTTCCCGTGTTATTTAAATGGGAAATCGAATTTTTTGATGAGCTAAGCCGCTATTGGACTTAAACCCTTTAGCCCAGCGGCATAATTTTTTATTTTCTATATACTACCAGATTTTCTGGTATAGCAGTAAAAAAAAAAAATATAGCCTTAAAATGACACACCCTAATGTTTACACACATCTATCAAAGATCACTGTTGCCATATCTTATTTAAAATTTTTACTACGGAACTATTTTAAATATTTTAATTTATTAAACATTAATAAATGTGTGCAAATAAACTACAAATAATTTTTATAACTAAAAAAAAAAAATAATTTTAACCATATTTTTGTCAGTTGAAAAAATAAAAAAGCTTAGTTACTTTTTTGAGTCATTTAGTAAGGCTTAAATCTCCTTAAGATTTTTTATATACTTCAATATTAATTAAAATATTTTCGGATATGATTGATAAATTTTTTTAATTAAATAATTATTACATATATGTATGACTGCTCAGATAATGATTTATTCATAAATATTTATTTGTTTACAGAATCAACGGAATCAGTTGAAGAAAAATGTTGAAAAAATAAAAGCAATAGACAAACAATTGGTTAATGTACGTGCTTGTATAAATTCTGAAGCTAAACCAAAAGAAACTCGAGTAAAAATTCAAAAAAAATTATCACCAAAACCACAAATAGAAACGTCTCATACTGTTGACACATTGGATAAATTAAAATTATGATTTATAACGATTGAAATAGTTAAATAAAACTGTAAATACACTTTTTAATTGCGAGGATATATTTTTTTTTATTCCAATTGCGAAATATTGAATAGTATAACAATAATAATTAACTGTTGATAATAAAGCTGCAGTTAAGTTGTATATAAAACTGCATATATTTGTCGAATTGATATAATAAACAGGATATATTTATAATTTATTATTTATAATTAATATAAATAGTATATATTTAACTTGCTGCCGGTGCATTCACGGCCTCGGTGTTGGTGCTAGTTGTATCCGGTGTTGATTCTTTTATTTCGAGCCACGGTAAACGTTTTTGTAGCTCCATTCTGTATCTCGGATGACTTATTGCGTACACGTAAGGATCCAAACAAGCGACAAATTTGCATGTACATGCTGGAATCATTGTTACGCCGGGAGTCAATAATGATTTGTTGCCAAATGCTCCAATTAGTGACATTACTCCGTAAGGTGTCCATGAAGCAACGAAAAGAAAGCAAATTGTTATGGCAGCCTAAAATATTACATATATTATTTTTATTTCTTAATTAATAAAAATACTAATAATACTAAAAAGTTATAGTTACTTTAGCGATACGAATTTCAGCAGATTCGGCATTTGAATTAGCATTGCTACGAAGACTTTCTACATTCATCTTTTTTGCTTGCTCACGTAATGCCTTCTCGTGATTTACTACATGACTGACTATTTGACTGTAGTGATAAATTATTAGAGACATTGGTATTGCGTAAGAAAATGTAAATATAAATCCAACAAAGATACGAGTTTCACTTGTATCTGTTAGATAGTCAAATGTACAGCTCGTTAAAAATCCTTCAGGTACAAATCTTCCCCACACTTCCATCAGTGGCATCAGTCCCCAAGGTAATACGTACATCCAAATTAATGCAATAAATAACATTGCTTGGCCTCTTGATAATTTTCCATCCAATGGTCTTGCAATGGTTCTGATTTTAAATAAATATATATTTTATCAAATCTAATAATAGTAATAAGTGAGCTTTCGAGATGGTTTTAGTATATATTTTATCGTCGATATTTTTTCAGTAACATATTTTTTTTTATATTACCAAATACAGTCGACTATTCGTCATAAGCCTGATCTACGAGACGTAGGGGAAACTTTTCTTCCCACTACAGTGCGTTTAATTTTGTCGACTGCCCGTTATAAGCCTGTTTTATATTATTTGATTTCAAACGTCATATTCACGTTTTGTCACGCTTTGTTATCTTGATTTTTCCAGTGCTTATAGTACTAAAATCTTTGTTTCTATTCTTAGTTTATAATTTTGACAATTTTAACGGAGGCTTATAACGGGTTGTCTAGTACGAAACTCAAAAGAGTGCTTTAGCTGTTTGGACTCAGTAACTGCTGATTGAGGGAAGAGGCTGATGGGTAGTCGACTATAATTCAAATTTTCAATCAGTTTTCGCGCTATTTACATAAATTTTATTATTCCTGAATATACTTATTGTCTGATAAAATATGACGTTTATTGTAATTGTCTTTTAAAATTAACAAAAAAAAACTCATTTTATATAAAGTATTATCGAAAAATTTATGTTAAAAATGAGAAGACGAATTGAAAAGAATTTTAAAAAAAAGTTGCTCAGAAAACTGATTTTTAGATCAAATCTGGATTTTTTTTATACTTTCCGACAAACTAAGAGTCTGGTTGGGAAAATAAAATTCGCAAATTTATTCATCATTAGATTTCCTATGCCTCTTTTTAAAGAATACCTCTTTTTAAAAATAAATTTTAGCTTTAAACCATTAACTTCACTATAAAAAAAAAGTTATAGCAATGCGGGCGAGTGTTGCTAGTTATTTATAAAAGTAAATGTAAATTATATAGACACATTAGTTGATAGTAATTACCGATATCTGTCATATGCTATAGCCGCATTAGTGATAGCAGCACCAATCCCACTAAGAGCTCCAATGAATGCAAATATCTGACAAGCAAGATGTCCAAGTGCGAATCCAGTGTTAAAAGAATTATAGATAAATATCGGCGTCTTTAACATCATCATGAAATCACAGAGAGCCAAATTTACCACAAACATATTTGACGGTGTCCGCAGCGCTTTAGCTCTGTTTTAAAAGAATATATATACATTATTGTTTATAAAACTATTTTTATTTCACTGATACTCGGATTATATTCACTTTTTATTTTTCACAATTTAATACCTCAATAATTTGAATAAACAGTATTGTAAAAAATAATTAAAAAAAAAATACTTACGCACAAAATATCCACAAGACAAGTCCATTGCCCAAAAGTGCAACAAAAGTAAATAAGATGTATAATAATGCTAATAAATAATGAAGGGAGGGGTTTGGCTCCGGATAGACCAGCCAATGTTCTGGAATGTGAACTAATTCTTCAGCTGGTACATTCCACCCCAGCAATCGTGGTGGTCCTGCGGGAAGGATTCTTGCTTCCCAGTGAATACTGTCGTTCGACATGTTATTGGTCTCACCGTGTGCCCAGCCCCTCACCTTATCTACTGACAAGTCACCCTCGAGCTTTTATACCTTTTATCTCACCACAAATCCGTTGTCCGTGGTTGCTTAACGTTTTTTCCACGGGTTTAGATACCTTAATTCACTTATTCCGAGGCTTCGTGCAGTTAAGCTATGTGTAATCCGTTATTACCCTCGAGCGTCAGTGAATAACTTCAAAGTCAAATTTATTGTTAGCTGCTATGGCCTTGGCTCTAGTTATTAGTTTTCTTGTTTTTTGGATTATTCTCTTTAAAACTATTTATCATTCAACTATTATACAACTGTCATATTATTTATTTTAGCTTATATACATTTTTATTATATTTATATTTATATATTATTATTCCTATCAGTCTATTTTATTTTTTAACGTCAACATTATTTTTCATCTTATAAATACAATGTACGACAAAAATGTTTTTTTTTTTTGTTGCTTTTTATAAATATCATTATTTTCTATAGATTTTTTCAGCTGAATACGAAACTCTAAAAAATACATATTTTTTTAAAATTTTTAATTATACTTGTTATTAAATTCTCATAGTTTTCTTTTAGTCCAATTTTTAAAGAGAAATCGTATGAAAAAAATGAATGCTTAAAGTTTTTAACACAAATTTTTTACAGTAAAATCGTTTTATTTTTTTTTCTCTTTGAGCATGAACAAAAAATTTCATTGACATATTAAAATATATTGTGAATATGAAAATTTTTATATTTTTCTTACTTTTCAAATAAACTGATTATTCTGGAACATTTCAATTTCTAGTGCATGTAAAATCAAGTTAGGAATTAATTATATGTATTTACTGAATATTTACATGATATAAAATCATTAAAAAATTTTAATTACAATTTTATTAACAGATATCTTTGAATTTAACTCGTACTGAATACAGGTATACATAGAATTTCTAGCCATTGGCTCTCGTCAGACCCCACATATTCCCTCGAATATATACCCTCAATCAAACAAAAAAAAAAGTGTATGTGTCAGCTCCGACGCACGATTGGAGTTTACTCCTTCAGATCGACTGTCTAAATAGGCACAGAATTAAAGGCTTACTAGTCTAAGAAAAAGATTAATACGATATCAAATGGTAAATAAACGAATCAATGAAAATACCTAAATAATGTATTTTTATTCTATTTTAGTCTAGTCGAGAAGTTGAGTTCCTGCGAAAAATAGTTACAGGTCTCCTAAAAATATAGTTGATGGCTTAAACGATCTGGAATGGCGTCTAGAAAGAGACGTTTTTTGGATTTTTTTTGGAAAAATAAAATTACAATTGTTATGAACAAAAAACCGTTCAAAAAACTAGCCGTCCAGCTTTTTGGCAAAATCTCAAAAAGTATAAGTGATTGCTCAAATATTAGAAAAGTTTCTGAAAGAGCAGAAAATTTTAGTAAAAAAGTTCTCGACTCCCCGAATTGTAGCTCCAATATTTATAATTTTAATTTAACGTTGAAAATTAGCTTTTGCGCGGCAGTTTCGGCATGCGCGCGCCGCCACTCTAGTGAGCGCAGTTTTTAAATAATTTTTTTTTGCAATTAAATATCAATTAAAAAATTTGAAAACATTCTGGTGTCATCTAGACACTTCAAAAAATATGATTTCGCGGTAATAAAAGTTGCATCACCATTTTTCAAAAAGTTATTCAATTGTTAATCAACATTTTTTTTACGGGTTTGTGTTGTCATAAAAGTTTAAATAATTAATCTATAAATTTTTTGTTTCTTGGAGCTCTTTTTATAATCATACTCAAATAGATGAAAGTATGAAAATTTATACAATATTTTGATTTCATTAATTATTAATTTTTGAACTACCAAAAAAATTAAAAATTATAATAATGTATGTTAAATAATTTTTTTTTTAATTTTAAGCTATTACTGATTTCATATTCTTGTTAGGCATTATATGATTACTTTTCAAATTTTTTCTTGCCATTTGTTTATAAATTTTTTATAAACAAATGGATTAATTAAATATTTTTGAAAAATTTTTTTTCACCATATTGTTAGCGTAAGGAAATAATGATTTCAAAAAACGAAATTTTCTTAAAAACTATATCTTATTGTTTATAATCGTTTTTTTCATCAAGAAATCGTTTTTTTTTAAATCATAATTTGCATTTCTAAATATAATGGCAAAAAAAAAATTTTTTTCGTCAACAATTTATTCATTTGTTTGTTTGACAATTTTTTTTTTTATTTAAATTTTTTTCTAGAACATAAAAAAATTACAAAAACA
This sequence comes from Microplitis mediator, assembly GCF_029852145.1. NCBI lineage: Eukaryota > Metazoa > Arthropoda > Insecta > Hymenoptera > Braconidae > Microplitis > Microplitis mediator. Next base: position 9,864,325 of record NC_079978.1, on the reverse strand, counting down.
GCAACCTGCAACAATATGGCAAGTAAAAATTTTTTCTATTTTTTAAAAAACATCTGGATGTTGGAGTACGACAAAGTCAAAGCACTGACTCAATTTGTCAACAAACAAATTGCTGTAACTTTGCAACTATTGCAGACACAGTTTTCGACCTACCAGTCGTTTTTATACAGTATGAGTTAAGCTTTCTTATAAATTTTAAACCTAACGTTTATCTGTTATAGTTCTCTAACAACACCCATTTATTTATAAAAATTATAAATGCATTTTGAAGAAAAATTTTTTTTTTTTTAATTATTATTTCCTTACGCTAACAATATGGTGAACCAAAATTTTCCAAAAATATTTAATTAATCCATTTGTTTATAAAAAGATTATAAAGTTTATAAAATGGCATGAAAAATTTGAAAAGTAATCATATAATGCTTAACAAGAATATAAAATCAGTAATAGCTTAAAATTAAAAAAAACACTTGAGAATACAAAATAATAATGCTCACTATACGTATCATTAGAGTACGACTGATATACTATATATATATTTATCATTTAAAGACGCCGTAGAGTATATATTATATACCTATATATATTATACATGTATATATAGGTATATTGTATACATACAATGCATTCGTACGCTGTCTCCTTGGATACCCTATACTATGGAGACTTTTTATACATATATAGTCTCTATACCCTATACTCCATACCCTATACTATACGTATATAGTCTGAATACCCTATACACTCACGCCTGAAAAGTGAAAGTCGTAACGCGGGCGGTCGTAACAAGGTCATTCGTTGAACGTATTTTACTCCTCATATTTTTTCCATACCGGGCTCCTTATATGAAAATCGATTCTTAAGGAGTAAACTCCAAAAAGAAAAGTATTTATATTTATATTTATTCATATTATCTAATTCAATTTTTAAATTTAATTATAAAATAAATTGAAAATTTTTTCCAACAGATGATGATGATGTGTCCGATGTTACTGATAAAGCAAACACTTTATCAATAACTAATGAAGAGACAGAAGATGAATCTGTGTTTGCAAAATGTCCCCAATGCAAATCTTCATCACACAGCGGCTGTTCAGTTGATGAACTATATAAATTTATTCGTCTAAATGTATTAAAAAAGAATTTACCAATCAAAAAGACCAAAGATTATGGAAAAAAATCAAGTAATATACATTACATATATATTCTGGAGGCGGACAGTCATCTCGAGTTGCGGAACGTCGTGAAATACGACCTGCACCAATTGGTGGTGGCTCGGGAGACTGTAGAGTTTGTGATGATCTGGCAACATAAATAAAGTTGCCGAGGTCAACAATGCAGACGCAATTGTCAAGTAGTCACGCATGACTGATAGCATATTGCACGAAATTAAGGCAGTTGGATTACACTCATAGCTGTCTATTTGCATGGTGTGTTATTAATCGAGGCATAAATTATTAATTTCTACTGTCATAGAGAAACGCCGAGTAACCCGAAGTATTGCCGCGGCGTGCTCTCCTCCGGGCGGCCAACGTCTCGGGAACGCGACGGATGTCAGGGCGGCAAACGTGAAGAAATGGCAAAAACAAAAAATATAATAATATTACCATTAAATCGCTTCAATATCGAATATGCTGAATTTCGGTGGAGATGGTTTGTCTAGGGGTGGAAGGGGGTTGATAGAACAGGCTAGAAAAATTTATACGGAAACGAGGTCTAGGGTGAGAGTGGGAGAGGGAACCCTGGCGGATCCGATTCCACTGAATTCCTTGAAATCCCACCGTGTAAATGTGAAAAAATTCCACACAACATACACTTAAATTACACCGTACTCCTCCGGGTTACACGATTTTTACCTGCTATTCCCACCGGAGCTTTGATGAAAGAAAGAGTACACCAAAACTACACTGACCTTACACGACGGCTGTTTCAGTGGAAATTTAAATTTTACGCTTAAATTATATCGTATTACACTATTTTTACCCGCTATTCCCACCGGAGCTTCAATAGAAGAAAGACTACACTAAAACTACACCTCTATTACACCACGGCTGATTCAGTGGAAATTTAAATTGTACGCTTAAATTACATCCTATACAACGTATTAAATAAATTGTAAATTTTTGTTCATATAGTAGAGACTATACTTTTTATTAAAATAATATTTTTTGTAAGTCCAAGTTTAATTTCTAAGGAAAATTATTCATGGAAGCATTGATAATAAATAATTTTGTCATTATGTAATATAGAATATACTATATTACCACCAAAAAAAGAACTTATCACTCTGTCAATTAACAGAGGAGTACTCGTGCCAAAATTGCTTCCAGCACTGGAATATAACACTTCTGAAATATGTTTCTTACCAGGGACACTACAACCCGTGGGCGCGATCTCGTGGCGAGCATCGAACTACTTCTGCTGCTGCTTATAGAACCGGTGACTTCCCTCTTCTAAATATATACAATGTATATTATACATATATATCTTTACTCCCAAGTTATTTTTCTCTTAGTTTAAGCATTTTTTTTTCTTGGTTGGGGCGTACAAAAATTTTTGCGTTTAAAAAATAGTACTTATTCCGAGAAAATTTATTGTCTTCAAACCAAGAAATGCAATATTGTTTCAAAAAACTAACATATCTTTTTTAGAAAAAATATCTCTCATATTTAGAAAAAAAAACTCTTAAAACAAGTAAAGATGTTTTTTGTTTAGGCATAAAAATATGTTGACTTGAGGAAAAAAAAATTTTGATTCAAGATAATTATTTACTAGATGCAAGAAAATTTTAATTTTCTGAATCGTTAAAAAAATTTCTTGTATCAAGATCAATTTTCTTGGTTCAAGTGAACTGTATTACTTTGTAAAAAATAAGTTGTAGGAAGTGAAATGATTTACATGAGAGACTCCATCACATTATAAGAAAAGTCTGATAGTTTCGCCGAAAAAGTCAAATAATACTAAAATTTACTATGAATCCAAGTTTGACCTCGAATAACTTTCAAAAAATTAAATTTATCGAAAAATTATAAGAGACCTTTTTTGTAGAACGTTCAATTTTCAACACAAGTATTCATTGATTTTTCCGATACACTAATTCCCTGGTGAGTGATAAAATTCTAAACTAAAATTTCCAGGACTTTTGGGGGTACATTAAGCTGTAAAATCACCTGGCAACATTCCCCTTTCCATCAATATTCTTAAAGCAGCGGTTGATTAACTGTAAAACCATAAGAAGTCCATTTTTTGTAGGTTTTTCAAATTAATATTAAGGATAAAAAAATTTTTTTTTTTTTAAATCGAAAATGAAGCTTGTGGGAGATTTATTCAAGTTACTAAAGCTGCCCTCAAAATCACTGTGCGACCATTAGTTGCTGAGATATCGATAATCAAGGACAAAAAAATCCTTTTTTATTATAAGGCTGATATCTCAGCAGCAAATTGTCGTACAAAGAAACAAAAAAAAAACAAATTGTAGCTGAATAATTTTCCTACACAAGCTAGGAATTGATTTTTCTGAAAAAAATTTTCCCGGTCCCGTAGACCCAAAAAACAAAACCAAAAAATAAAAAAAAAATTTGTCTCGAGCTATTTCTTATGATTCCGCAAAAACCGTGGCTCAAAAAATTATTTTACTGAAAAATCTTAAAACTAGAGATTTCAAGCTTCAATTTGCTTTTTTTATTTTTTCGATACGATCATTTTTCACGAAAATACAGCCTTCCAAAAATCACTAAAAAATTTATAAAATTTTCTTGTTCCTCTAGTTTTTTGGATAAGTGTAGAATTATATAAAATTATATACAATTTTATTTACTTGGGCGCTTAAATTACATCGTATTACACTATTTTTACATGCTATTCCCACCGGAGCTTCGATGAAGGAAAGAGTACACCAAAACTACACTTATTTTACCCGGCAGCTGTTTTAGGAATTTCAATTTTACGCTTAAATTACACCATATTATACGTTTTTTTTCAGTGCACGTTCTCCTTTAACGTGAAAATAACTATTTTACATACTAATTACACCAAAATTTTAAAATTTTAAAAATCCTCCAGAAAACGCAGACAAAACGTCGTAAAAACTTCAAAGAAACACAGTAAAAACCTCGTGTCATCATCGCAGACAAAACACCGCTTTTTACTGAAAAACACCGTCGAAACTCCGTTGATATGCCAAGTTTTTAGCGAGTTTGTACGGTGGCGCTTGAACCACTAGGATATACAATGGAAATTCAATGGTAATAGAATGTAAAATGAGTGTCAGTAGATTAGTGTGAAACAAGGGTAAACTGAATGTGAAATTTTCACAAACCCACCGTGTGATACACGTGAAATTCCGGTGTATTTTCAGTGTAATTCGGATTACACTAAGTTAACACTGAAACCCACGGTGGAAACGGATCCGCCAGGGAATGCGTCAAGGTTGTCCTCTTAGTCCGACACTATTCAATATATATGTGCACGGAAAAAAACATTTACTCGAATTATCAATACTTTTTATTGTTTCAAATAGTAATGCGGTGCCTGGGTGTGATTTTGTTGTTTATTATAAAGTATAAGGTTAAAATATATGAGTGATCTGTTAAAATATACTTATGCTCAAAGAAAAAAAGTACAGGGTAAAAATATAGTTTTTAAAATTCCAATGGTAAAAATTATTATTTTGAATTGTATAGTTTCAATGGCAGGATTATATTTTTTAGACTGACATGCATTGTAGTTTTATCCAAGAAATTTAAATTTCTTAATCTGTTGCTTCGTCAAAATTACAATGTACCTTGTAAATTCTGTTCGATGTATTTTAAAAATTTCTACGTTATCGGTAATTTGTTCAATAATTCCATACTGTTCTCATGTTACTATGACATAGTAATTTTTCTATAAATTTTTTATGTAAAAAATACTATAAAATTCTCTGCGTGCAGTGTGTTAAGAAATAAAAGGAATGAAACATTATTTCTCGATTACTGACTTGAAACAGTAATCGAGAAATAAAAAAATTATTTCCAGTTGAAAAAAAAAGACGATTCGTTTCTTGAAAATTCGTACCACGTTGCGAACTTCTTCAGACAAGACATATCTTGTAAAGTTTAGTGATTATAAAGAATAATTAAAAATTAATTAATTAATTTTCTTCATTAAATATTCATGTACCTTTTAATCACAAAAGGTTGGTTACCTTTTTTTTCTCACGTAATATTTTGTTTTCACTCATAGTAATTTGTTTATTAAAATCATAGAGTTAATTAATAAAATTTAAGCTTAAAACATATACGTAAGCAATAGAAATTAACAGTAGCATTACTCAAGGAAACGTTAATAAATCAATCACCAACAAAAACAACTACACTGGACAGTGGAATAAGAGTAGCCAGTGAAGGAAGTAAAGCAGCTTCTGCAACTACTGGTATTTGGATTGACGCTGTTGCTACTGCAAGATGCTAAGGAAACTGATAAAACTAATGAAGTTTCTCATTTCATGGAGCACATGGCATTCAAGGTACAGTCAAATTCAATTCATTAATTAATAAATTAATTTATATATTAAAATTATTTTGTCATCGTAAAAAATTTAATATGCATATCCCTAGCGGATCCGAATTACGGTAAATACAGTGATTTACCGTAAGTTACCGTAATTTACGGTGCCTACCAGAATTACCGTAAATTACGGTAATTTACCGTAATTTGCCGTATATTACCGTAATTTACGGTAATTCTGCTAGGCACCGTAAATTACGGTAAATTACGGTAAATCACTGTATTTACCGTAATTCGGATCCGCTAGGGATAGCTTTAAATCAATAAATAAATAAAAAAATTATTTAGTTTAATTTTTATGGAATAACAGAAAAGATGTCGAACAGATCTGGAGCTGGACATTGTAAACATGGGCGCTTACTTGAATGTTTACACAAATCAAGAGCAGATATTGTATTTTATCCCGATTGTTTTGCTGGGCATGAAGAAAGTATTAAACATAAAAAAGGTTATGGAACAGTAATAATAAAATTAAAAGACAAATCAAAATGTTAATGGACTATAAAAAGCAATTTTTTTTTTATAACCCTGGCGGTCCTGAATCACGGTGTATTACTGTGAATCACCCGGAATCACGGTGATTTACCGTGAGAGTTCACCGTGATGTTGCGGTAAATGAAACCTCGATGGGTGAAACCTCGATGGGGCAGCAGAATTTTACAAAAATTTACCGTGAATCACGGTAAATCTCCGTAGTTCGAGTATAGAACATCACCGTGATTCACCGTGGATAGACGTGAATTCACCGTCATTTTACCCCGAATTACCATGAAAGCTCACCGTGATATCACGTACACATTCACGGTAATTTCACCCTATTAGCGTGATTTACCGTGATTCACCGTAATTCACCCTATATCACGGTGAATCAGGACCACCAGGGAATGGTCCGGGAAATTTATGTAATAATAATAATGAATAATGATACTAGAAGTTGTATCAAAAGTACCTAAAAAAAATATATAATTATTTACATGTACACTGAAAACACAATTTCTTTATATTAAATATATTGATGGAGTTGATACTTTTTAATAAGAACTTATTGTAACGGGGTGACTTGGTGTTCGACTGCCAGGTCAGCAAAAATTAAATTTCGCGCCCTTCTTTATCTGCGCACCCGCCCTTGCGTCGAATTTGGTTTAACGGCGCGAAGGTAGGGGTAAACTGGACACCTCGTTGCCAGACGACACAACCGAAAATTAATTATCATCAACTAGTCGAACTGAGCGGTGGCTCAGGATCTCTACTTGTACTATTTCTTTTATTTTGTGAAAATTATAAAAGTCTCTATTCAGGCAGACGCCATAAATTATTAGTACAGTTCTGTTGAAAGTTGTTTCGTTTACAATTCCACTTCGAAATACATCAGAAGGAGGATCCTGCCTTTTTTGCGCATTTGATGACTACCATGGCTAAGCACCTGGGACAGGTTGACGTAAGTTCTTCGGAATAAAGGTTTTTTGGGAATTAATAATAATATTTTACGTTTGTCAAACACGTGGAGGAGATTCCCTCATTTATTTTATCGTCTTTTCTAAATTCTTTTATTATATTTATTCGAATTATTTCTTTCTCTGTGCATGCGAAAATTTATTACCGGTTAATTTTATTTGTCGGAATTTTCCCTCGATGTCGCTGAATTTCTCTACTAGTTTAAATTAAATATAAACTCGTTGATTCTTGTCGTAATTAATTTATTCGGAAAATTTATATTAATAAAGTTGGGACTTATATCCCGGTGAAACGGAAGCGGCGCATGCGCAGTAAAACTATCTTACAAAAACTTCTAATTTATAAGTATTAATTATAATTAAATTTAGCATTAAGTGTATATTAAACAATTAATTATTTATTTATAATAAAAGAGCCAAAATTAAATTCAGAATCATTGTTATATTATTTTAACAACCTTTTCCCCTATTCCAAATCGAGCTGCGTACTCAGCTACGTCAGACATTTCAGGACCCGAAAATTT